>NC_031996.1:2943442-3044289 GCF_001879085.1 Nicotiana attenuata | reverse complement strand
ATATATATATATATAGTTTTTAGTTTGCCTGAGTCCACAATATTTGTGGTACTTAGATACATATAATTTCTAGTTTTGCCCCTTTTTATGATTTTGCAAGAAATAAGAAAATTAGAGTATAAATTATTAAAAACCCAATTGGATGGAGATTACAAATGGCTGCATACAGTAAGGGTGAAAAATAAAAAAGAACTCTTAAACTACGTGTTAGAAAGCATAAGGAACAATTATCACACTTTGTTTATGCTATTGATGACTGTTAACGTATAATAATTTTAATGCTTAAAATCATACATAATTTTTATCACAAATTGTAGTCTAACCGTATAGATAGGCAATGTACTTTTCACTTGTCACAACTTTGTCGTACTTAGGGGTCGTTTGGTACAATGGTGAGATATTCTATGGGATTTTAGTGTAAAAATTATCCCGGGATTAGTTAATATCCCAAATTAAATATGGGATAAAGTTAATCCTAAATTTTGTCGCGAAATTGTTATTCTTTTTTCATATACCAAACGATCCCTTAGTTTGTACATATAGACGGACAAAAAAATAGTATAATGGAAAATACTACTGTCACAAAGATTTATAAACTTTTATGGTTGAAGTTGCCACCGTTAACTACTTATACATTCTAGTCATAGCTATTCATATATTATAATTTTTATGATAAGTTATTTTTGTTGCTATTTATGTATATCAGTGATGATACTCCCTCCGGTACTATTTATTTGTCACTCTGTTAATGGTTGTTCTAAATATTTATCTTTTAAAAAAAACTCAGAAGAATTAGTTATTTTATTCAATTTTATGCTTACTATATACATAAATATTCTAGAAAGACGAAATAGATTGAGAGATCAAAGAATAAATAAAGGACGATTTAATCCAGTATCTCTTACTGTTAACTTGGAAAATAGGTCACAAACTTCTACAAAATCTTATGGCTATTTTCACTAAATTAACTATAAATTCAAGTCATGACTATTTCAAAGTTTTATCTTTTATGAATAAACTTTTTGGTAACTATTTACTAATTATAAAGACAAATATTTTATATCACGGCTTGTGCAAAAAGATGGGAAAACTACCCTATATACGTACCTAATCAAAAATATTTACCCGTAATTACCTATTTTAAAAGTAATTACAACAAATACTTATTCTATTACAACTAATCACCCGCTCATTCAATTCTCCCTTGCGATGGACATATTTAATTTAAGCAGCAAAAGTGTTAATCCTAAAAGGAAGCCAAAGAATAATTAGTTTTTTTCAACAGTGGGTAGTGTTTTTGATTTGTACTCCATAATTTATAAAACAAAAAATAATATGTACTATATAACTAAAGTTTGAATTTTCATGTGTGTTGAAATGTTTGCTGTTGGAGTTTATTGGGTATTGTTCTTTGATTATGATATTAATGTTAATTTTCAAATATTTTATTGTACAAAAATTTAAATCCACCATTGAAGGAGCTTGAAGCTTGAAACTCATAAATTGGTTTGTTTGAGTTTTTAATTGTTTTGATCCGATCCTATATGGGTTTGTTTGGAAAGTTGATTGGAGGTTGTAGATAAAGTTTTAGTCAATTTGGTGGAGATTTTGTAGTAGATTTTAGAAGTTTGGGTTGAAATATAGTTGAACAAGTGAAGAAGACGAATTTGTATTGTATACTCAAATAGTATACAAATATACCATTTTGGTATACAATTCATTCCAACTATATACCCTATTAGTATAGCTATATACTATATTGGTATCATATGCTAGTTTAATCATTTTTTGGTTGTATTAGCTGCATTTATTAGTACAATATTTTTTTTTTAATAATAGTAATATAGTACAATATCTTGAAATACTTTATTATATTAATATGTGGTACGCTATTTTTTTATTTTTCTCTTTATGCATGTGTGTTATGTAATAGTAGTATAGTCATATAGTTGCTGGGAATTAACCAGTAAAACTGTATACCATGTTGGTATAGTTATATACCATATTTGTATCATATGGTAGTTTGAACGTTTTTTTTTGGTTGTCTTGGCTGCATTTTAAGTGAATTCTATTCTGAAATTATTTATATGAACGTGATTTGCAGTGCTGGAATTTTCTTGTGCTGATGGATATAGATTATGTAATAGTTTTTATATAATTATAGGCAATTATTGGAACGACCCATACAACTATATACCATGTTCGTATATGGAATGAGCAAGTTGCTTTGCGAATATTTAGCTTGCAATGCGAGCATGTAATTTTCTCATACTATTATTGTATCCTTTAATGTTTTGGTACAGTAGTATAGCCATAGATAGTTGTAGCAATATTCTAGAGCAATCATATTCTCTGTTGGTATATATGTATACCATATTGGTATCATATGGTACTAGAAGTCTTTTTTGCTACTTACATTTTTATTGTATTTTTCAATATTTTATTATTATTTCTATTCTAACTAGTATATATGGAGATTTAGTGGCCGTAGATTATGTTTTCTTGCTCCATCACTGGTTGGTGTTACTGCTAATGGTAGAGTATGTACTGATATTTATAGGAAAGGAGATCAAGGTTTGCATGGCAATCACGTGAAATTAGAAAAGGAACAAGAAATAAAGAAAAAAAATAAAAATAAAAAAAGTAAAGAAGGAGTCAAATTTGAGTGTGCAGTAAGTTATGGTAAAAATAACAATAATACGATTTAGGCAAAAATAAATGAATAAAAGAGAAAAAAGAAAAAAATAGGAAGAAAAAGAGAAAAAAGAAAAGGAGAAAAGAAAGAAAAAAAAGGAAAAAAAGAAAAGAATCATAGAAATAAACAAGAATTGGAGAATAAAGAAAAAAAATTCCCCACAAAAACTAATATGGGTAGGAAATGTAATTAGTTTATGGGTAGAAAAACAAATAGGTAGGTAAGGCTAAATAGTTTTGTTTTTGTGGGTAACTGTGTCAAACTCCCCAAAAAGATATTGAGGGCTGGTTGGGCTGCTGATTCCCCGTTTCTCTTCATTGAGCCATCTTACGTCGTTCTGGGCCACTCATTCCCCTTTTCTCTGTAAAAATTGTATGGCGTAGCCAGTTTTTCGGTTGGCTATTGAAAAATAGCCACCAATCTAAATGTAATCGAATTGTAGCCATTTTAAGTTAAAATATATGGTAAAATTACATAGCTGCCCTTGACCTGTTATACTTATTGTTTAGTATCTTTTATCGTCTTTCTCTTTGTTTTTGTAGCATTGTACGTATTTCGCTTTTCTGAGAAAGTAGTTTTCTTCGAATCTTGTCTGGGTTATCTCCAATTTTCTTCAAAATTATGGGTGAGAGTTGAATTTTCGCTATTATTGTTGTTTTTTTTGGTAATTTTCTTTATTATTGTTGATTTCCGTACCGTTAGGGTTTAAATATTTGTTCTATTATAACTTTTACGACTTTTTTCTGTTCATTAGTTTGTCTTATTTCTCGTAATTTTGTCACTCTGGTAATTTCTTTTTCAAATTTTTTCTAGTATTTGTATATTAGGTTTAATTTTCAAGTATTTTCTTGTTTCATCTGCATTTTTCTTCAGTTCTTGTCAAATTTTGATATAATTGAGTTTTGTTTAATTCCATTATTGTGACGACCCGGCCCGTCGTCACGTGAGTTACCACCCTGCTTTCCTCATTTTCTGCTTCCTTATGTTTCATTATAAGAGTCTTGGGTGAATGTGTCGAATTGGATTGGTTTTGGAAGGAAATGAGACACTTAGTCTCTTTAAGGAAGGTTTATTTTGGAAAAGTCAACCGGATGTTGACTTATGAGTTAGAGGGCTCGGATGTGATTTCCGGTGATTCGGTTAGCTTCGGGGGATGATTTGTGACTTACGAGCGTGATCGGAATTGGTTTTGGAGGTCCGGTGTAGAATTAGGCTTGAATTGGCGAAGTTAGTATTTTGGCAAATTCCGGTTGATAGGTGAGATTTTGATCCGAGGATCGGAACGGGATTTCGAGAGTTGCTGTAGCTTCGTTATGTGATTTGGGATGTGTGTGCAAAATTTCAGGTCATTCGGAGGTGATTTGGTTGGGTTTTTGATCAAATGCGTGTTTCGGAAGTTTTTGAAGAACTTAGCCTTGAATTCGGTGAGAATTGATGATTTTAGTGTTGTTTGATGTGTTTTGATGTTTGGAGCAAGTTTGAATGATGTTTTAAGATTTGTTGGTGCTTTTGGTTGAGGTCCCGGGGGCCTCGGGATGATTTCGGATGACTAACGGGAAGATTTAAACTTGGAAAATATTGCAAAAACTTCAGATCAGCTGTTGCAGAAGAATTGGTCATCGCGTTCGCGTAGGTGAGTCGCGAACGCGTAAAAGGAAATTGCAGGACCAGGATTTTGACCTTCCCGTTCGCGTCTGGGGCCTCGCGATCGCGAAAGGGTCAGGTGTTGAGTCATCGCGTTTGCGTGAAGGCATACGTGTTCGCGTATAAAGAGTTGGGTCCCAGGGCTGTTGCCCTTCGCGTCCGCGTGGAGCAGTACGCGTTCGCGTAGGCTTACGGGTTCAGACCTTCACGTTCGCATGAGTGTAACCGCGTTCGCGAAGGGTATTTTTTGCAGTAGCAGATTTTGTTCATCGCAAACGCGAGAGGTCCCTCGCGTTCGCATAGAGGAAAAGAAGTCTGGACAGAAGGGTTTTATCAAAAATTTCATCCGCGAACCAAGTCTTATTTCCACCATTTTTGAGCAACCTTGAGAGCTTTTGGACGGGAATTGAAGGTGATTTCGACTGGGTGTGATTGGAGGTGAGTTCTATGACCTAAATACATGAATTGACGGTAGAATTAACCTAGAAATTTATGAAAATTCATCAAAAAGGGGGAAAAGCTAGGGCTTGGAATTTGATATTTCAAAGTGGGATTTGATGGGTCATTTGGGCCTGGATTTGGGAGTTTTTGGTATGTATAGACTCGTGGCGAGATAAGGAATCCGATGATGTTAAATTTTCTGATTTTCGAGAAGTGGGCCCGGGGCTTGGGTTTTGCAAATTTCGTGAATTTCGATATTTTTCGAGTCTTTTCGATTGGGTTATGTTCCCTTAGCCTATTGTAACATATTCGTTGTGGCTTTGATCAGATTCGACGCGCGAGGAGGTCGCTTTGCGAGGCAAGGGCATAGCGAGCTAGGATTTTGGCCGGCTTGAGGTGAGTAATGATAGTAAATGATATCCTGAGGGTTTGAAACTTGGATTTGCACAACGTAGTGCTATATTGAGGTGAAACACGCGCTTCATAACGAGCGCGGGGTTGTTTACTACTGGGGATTGTGACTTGGTCCGTCCCGTTGACATTTTACCGCGTATTTGACTAAGACATGTGTATTATCATCATGATTTGGGCTTATTGCCATATTTGGGGCTTCATGCCGACTACTTGAATCCTTCGTGGATCTTTATCACTGTTTCCTCACTATTTTGATACACTAGTTGAACTCAGTCCTGTTGATTATACTGTTTTACAAACTCAGCTGCTTTAATTGAACTTTGAGACTTAAATGATATTTCCACTGTTGTTTGGGCTGAGCACTACTATTTTTACCGATGCCTGAGGGGCTTATGATATTTTTCTGGACTGAGTGAGGCCGAGGGCCATACGTGAGGAGGCTTTCAGGCCTTGAGTGTGATGTGAGAAGGCTTTCAGGCCTTGAGTGTGATGTGAGAAGGCTTTCAGGCCTTGAGTGTGATGTGAGGAGGCTTTGAGGCCTTATGTGTGATGTGAGAAGGCTTGCAGGCCTTATGTTGATATACCCCTCCGGAGTCTGCACACCCACAGTGAGCGCGGGTACCCATATGATCTGAGAGTGAGCCGGAGGGGCTGATATTATGCTGAGTGACTGATACTAAGCCCGAAGGGCTGATACTGTTCTGAGCGATTGATACTGGGCCCGAGGGGCAGATTTCTACTCACTATTTACTTGTTGTTTTATCTGATTTACCTGTTTTTAAAAGGAGATTTCATGCGACTTTTACTGTTTTACTGCTTTAAGTGATTTACCGCCTGATATAGAACTGCCTTGTGCTGTTATGTGTTTTCTTACCTTCGGTTATTATTTATTATTATTACTCACTGGATCGGAGTACTCACATTACTCCCTGCACCATGCGTGTAGATTCAGGCATAGCAGAGTCCGCACCTAAGCACTGATATTCTTCCCAGACCAGGCAGCGAGTTGGAGCTTCGAGGTAGCTGTTGACGTCCGCAGCCCCTTGACTCCCCTATTTTATGTTATTTTAGTTCCTTCAGACTATTGTATCAGATACTCTATTTCGTAGACTTATGGAAAACCCTGTAGTAGCTCATGACTTGTGACACCCCAGTTTGGGCTGTGTCGGGATGGTTTCCCTTGTTATTATCATTGTTCCGCATTATTGGCTATATTAAGCATGTCTTAGAATTGTTAATGTTAATTAATTACTTTAAAAGAGGTGTTTGCGTTGTTCTGGCTGGCCTTGTCTTCACGAGAGGCGCCATCACGATCGGGTTTGGGAATTGGGTCGTGACAAGTATATTTTACGGGAGGTCTGTTGTGTGCGAATAGTATAGACGTCTACTGTGTGCGTTTTGAATTATGTTTTTTGTATATTAAATTGAGTAAAAATTTTTTCAGTATATTATACTGGAAGCCTCTGTTGTGTATGTTTATCTTCCAGTATGTCATACTGGATGAATATTATAATATAGTTGAGTCTTGTTTCATCCCATTATATTTTACGGGACTTCTGCTGTTTGTAAGCTTTGTCTCCAGTATATTATACTGGACAAGTTCTGTTATTACTGTTTTTTGGGTGATCATTTGTCTTCTTTTTTTATATTACAATCTTTGTTTCTTTATATAATCCATAAGATTTTTTTCTTGTATGTTATACTGGATGATTATTATACTTTGCTTTTTGATTATGTTTCTTCTGTTTACCCCAGTATTTTTTTCTTTAGTTTCATGTCTCTAGACTTTGTTGTCCTGTTCATTTACTGGATGAATTCTGTTTATAATTTATTTCACATATATATACTGAATTCTGTTTGTAATATGTTTTTTCTCTAGATGTTATAGAAATGGAATCTTCACCTAGGATATTGAAGGTATGTATTTCTGAAATGTTTAAGTTTTTAGTTTAAAATTATATGAAATGTTGCTTACATGTGTTTTATTTCGATTTTAGGGGGGAGATAGATTTTATGACATTAAACAGTGATTTCCCGCTGATTATTATTGGAAAGGCGATCGAAAATTTAAGAAACTTATTTCGTCGTTTTTGTGTGGAACTCAAATGGATCAATTAAAGAATGGTGTATTTGGGAAATTTTTAGAATTGAATGAGGTGGGTCATTCTGGTAAATTGACTCACTGTATGTTGCTTTCCCAAGTATTTTACATGGATAAAACCAAAATAGTTTTTAGAGTTTTTGGGAACGACGTAGCATTTACAGAAGATGATTTCCATTCTATTACCGGGCTGAAGATTGAGGCCTCTGATTATAGCTTCGTTGATGATAGAGAGAACCGTTTGAAGGAACGATATTTTTCTGGCATAAAGAAGGGTTTGAAGGTAGAGAATTTGTATAATTTTTTAGGCGTTCTCGACTTCGTAGTGGTGCAGCAGATGATATAAGTGTTTATATTGAGGTCTGCGATGAAGATGCAGTAAAGCTTGTTGAGCTTTATATAGTAGAAGTTGTTCTTTTGGGTAAAGAGCCTACTAGAAATATAAGTGATCGTTCTATGAAAATTATAGACGATGCAGCACTTTGTGCTTCTTTTCCATGGGGCAGTTTCTGCTTTGAAGAGCTTATTGACAATTTGTCTCATCTTCTATCAACTGAATCAGTCAAAAAGAAAACAATTGGTAGGATTGCATCTTATACGGAAGTTGGATTCCCATTTTTATTTAATGTCTGGACAATGGAAGTCTTTAATGATTTCCGTCAATTTGCAAAATATGAGGATCGGGGGCCAATTAGGATGTTGTCTTACTCCAGCATTGGATGTCCAAAATATGACACACTTGTCAATGATTTCTTTAGTAAAGCAAGTATAAGTTAATAGTATTTGAATTTTTAATATATATTTGTGCTCATATATTTTGTTTTAGTTTAATTATTGACCTTTCTGTTTAATTTGTAGAAATTTAAGGTTTTCAAGGTGAATCAATCATATCTTCTCCAATCTTCATCCAAATTAATGTTAACGACATTGTCAATGTAAGTAGTTGTTTCTTCTATTTTATTTAGTCTTGCTTTTCATTAATCTCTACTATCGTATACTAGATTTATGTTGTAATAATTTGCATTTAAAATTATGATTGCTGTAAATTATTCTGGGAGTTGTTTCTCAGAAGTGTTATTTTCCAGGTTTTCCAATGGAAGTGGAATATACTCAATTAGTATAATTTACTAGAGTTGTATACTTGTGTAGTATAATACTATAGTTGAAGCAAGTATATTATACCTGGAGTATATCCTGTTAATAATTGTCTTCTAGTATGCTATACTGGATGATTATTAATATATAGTTGAGTTTTGTTTGACTCCAGTTGTCACGACCCGAACTCCACTAAGGGCCGTGGTGGCGCCGGACACCTCTGTCAGGCAAGCCAACCAAATTACTTGTTGAAGTTCTCATTTTTACAATCTTGAAAATTAAGCTTTTTCTTCAATTTTTATAGATAAAAAGAAAGATAATTGATTCAATTCGAATTAAACAATAGGCAATTAACACAAAATATTTCTAAATCCTCCCAGAACCCGGTGTCACAAGTGCATGAGCATTTACTAAGACAAAATAAAATACAACATCCGTCCGGAATACAGTGGACAGAAAGTAAGTATACTATGCTGGAAAGGGGACTATACAAGCTGCGGGCCGCCTCGAACAATGCAACTCACCTAGTCCCAGAATCATCCGCGCTGCTACGCCCAATAGGCCACTAACAGGACATAAACCTGTGCAACAAAAATGCACAGAAGTGTAGTATGAGTATGTAAACAACGTGTACTCAATGAGTATCCCGCCTAATCTCAAAGAAGTAGAGACGAGACGGTCGACTTCGACACTTACTAGTGGTCCAATAATGATGTCAGTAATACATTAAATCGTGAATTTCTATAGACATGATTTTTATCCAATAGAAGGAAACAAGTAAACGATTATTTCTTTTATATGAAATTTCCAAAATTCCTTTGTTTATTATCCAAATTTTCTCAAGCCATGAAGAGGCAATAATAACTTTAATAAGCTCAAGGCGGCAATACTAGCATGCGCAAATAATCACCGTGGGACGTACAGCCCGATCCAACATAAAAGTAAATTGTGCACTGCCGAGGGTCGAACGGCTCGAACCATAGATGCATCTATTACCCCGCTAGCGAACTATCCATGCGACGCGATCAAAATAAAATAAACAATCACCCTGCTCGCGAATCATTCATGCGACGCAGGTACACATAAAGAAATACACGCTCAAATAGCCAATTAAGAATTTATCGGGGAATAGTTATTCAAATAAAATCCACTTTCTCTTTTTAACAATTTAAGAAAAGAAGTCAAATCCGTTTGAGAATGGATTTATTAATTCGATGTGGTTTAAGCAATTCAGGCTATCAACAAGATTACAAATATTCCAAGTATAGCATGCTTTTGGGTCCTAGACTACCCTGACTTAAACATAATAGTAGCTACGCACGGACTCTCGTCACCTCATGCGTACGTAGCCCCCACAAATAGGAGCACATAATCAATTATTTCACCTATGGGGACAATTCCCTCTGACAAGGTTAGAAAGGAGACTCACCTCGCTCCGAAGATCCATAACCGGCATTCCACGCCCTTTCGAAGACTCGAATCGATGCACAACGCTCCAAAACTAGCCAATAATTATGTAAATCCATTAATATATGCTAAGGTACTCATTATAATCCAATTTATTACAATTCCTAACCCCGATCGAAAAGTTGACAAAAAAGCCCTCGGGCCCACGTATCCGGAATCCGAAATTTCTTGAAGATAAAGATTACCCATAAACTCACGAACTCAAATATATGATTTTCTCTAAATTCCATACCCAAAATCGTGGCTAAATTCCAAGATTACTAATTTTCTAGGTTTTTCACCAAAACCTCAAATTCATACTAATTTCAATGCTCAAATCCATACATAGTTGATGTATTTAACCCAAAATAGGTGGGGATAACATACCTTATCATTGATGATGAAAATCCACACTTGAAGCTCTCCAAAAATCGCCCAAGCCATGAAAATATGAGAAGAAATGGCAAAAATTTCGATTTTAAAACAACCATTCTGCCCCCAGCATTTTTTCGCACCTGCGGTCCTATGACCGTTTTTGCGGTTCCGTAGGTGCGGTCCAAATACCGCTTCTGCGGTTACCCACCGGGCCTCCCATTCTTGCTTCTGCGGAACGACTTCCGCAGATGCGGTACCGCTTCTGCAGAACATTGACCGCATCTGCGGTCCTCTCCGGCTGCCTCTCTTCTGCTTCTGCAACTACCCTTCCGCAGATGTGGTCCCGCTTCTTCGGAAACTTGACCGCATCTGCGGTCCTAGAGCCTTGACCAAAAATCCGCTTCTGCGGCTCCTTTTCCGCTTCTGTGGAGCCGCTTCTGCGGTCAACCCACCACAGAAGCGAAAATACCAGTAACCAGACCCTTCAGCTGTCCAAAAATTCCAAATTTCGATCCGTTAATCACCCGGAATCCACCAGAGGCCCCCGGGACGCCAACCAATCATACCGACCAATCCCAAAACACATTACGGACTCGCTCGAGGCCTCAAATCGCATGATACAATGCTAAAATCACGAATCGACCTCCAATCCAAACTTAATGAACTTTAAAATTTCAAACTTCTATTTCCGATATTTAAACCTATCAAATCACGTTCGATTGACCTCAAATTTTGCGCACAAGTCATATTCGACATTACGGACCTACTCCAACTTTCGGAATCGGATTCCGACCCAGGTATCAAAAAGTCCACTTCCGGTCAAACTTCTCAAAACCTTCAATTTTCTATCTTTAGCCAAATGACTTCAAAATGACATACGGACCTCCGAATTCACTTCCGATCGCGCTCCCAACTCCAGAATCACCATACGGAGCTATTCTCAGACTCGGAATCTCAAACGGACATCGATAACACTGGAATGCACTTCAAGCCAAACTTAAGAAATTTCTTCCAAAATGCTAACTCCCACAATAGGCGCCAAAACGCTCCCGGGTTATCCAAAACCCGAACCGGGCATGAGCCCAAGTTTGAAATCATCATACAAACCTGCTGGAACCTTCAGATCCTGATTCCGAGGTCGTTTACTAAAAATTCCGATCCTAGTTCATTCTTTCAACTTTATGCTTCCGAAATAAGACTTCTCTTTCCAAATCAACTCTGGACTTCCCGAAATTCAATTCCGACCACGCGTACAAGTCATAATACTTGAAATGAAGCTGCTCATGGCCTCATACTGCTGAACGGAGCGCTAGGATTCAAAACGACCGATCGGGTCGTTACATTCTCTCCCACTTAAACATACGTTCGTCCTCGAACGTGCTGAAAACTACACTGAAGTAGTCTGAAATCGCTGTTTAGCTTCTCATGCACCTTCCCGTGCCACCATAACACAGTTGAGCACATCAGCTCGATCGATTCTGAAGATATTCCCTTTTTTTAAGCAAATAAACCTTAAAGCCCAATTCTAACATCCGGAATTCTGTGCCCGACCTGTTTCCACCATAAGATTACCATATTAATCACTACACGATGTACCCAAACATGACTGCATAACTTTGCTGAATTCACACCTTGCATCACTTTACTCACCGGACCACAATAACATTTTCTGATCAACTTAGTCAAAATCCTACTAATCTGATGCTCCCATTGTGACATACACAGGTCTTACTCTAACCTTTACAATACCGCCACGACGGAAGAGATGTGCAGAAATTCATAACCAACTGCCGAGTCAACAAATCATTAGGTCTATACCCCTGACAAAAACCATCACCTCATTCAGGACCAAATAATGGTCTTATCTCCATAATATACTTCATATAGTCGGATTGCACTGATCCTAGATCAAGGGGTCTCGTCTCGCCCAGTACGAACTGCTCAGGCGATAAGCCACCCCAACATGACCAAAAGTCTCATATGATGCCAGAATGTGCCAATAGGCTACTAATTAGAATGCGATACAAAAAGGAAAATGAACTCTGAAAAGGAATTTCAATTACCCCACTAGCGAATCATACATGCGACGCGGGCGCACAGCTAATATGAGCTTCCTTCAGAAAATAGGAAACATAATACAATAAACAGATATGGGGAACTGTACTGAACATCACACTGTTGCGGCGCGCAACCCGATCCGAGCAATCATAACCATGGCAGCGTGCCACCCGATCCAAACAACATAACCATGGCGGTGTGCCACCCGATCCAAATAACATACCCATGGCGGCGTGCCACCCGATCCACACATGGAACTCACATAAGGAGATGTACATCGAGCTAAATTTCTCATTACAACAAAATACTGAATATCAGTCATGAACACGCTAAATGTGTAATATCATTCCCTGGGGAGACATATAACGCTATAATCCACAAACTCGAGCACAACTGAAGTGCGATATATGATCTGAATCTCAAGAGCCATCCTGCTCATATAATCTCATCTCTATGCGGAACCTCAACACATAAGAAATTCACCAAGCCGTCTCACAACTCGCACGACGGAATACATCATTACATGAAATAGCTGACAACGAAATAACACCCTGACTCCCTTCCATAAGGAGCGCATTGCTGAATTGAACACGTTTGGCCTGATATAGAGCCCATGTTCACATTTGAATCCATCCATCGATCTCAAGCCGACACTGATCGCACTGAACTAGGCTAATTACCTTTCAAAGGTCCATAATAACTTTCCTTTTCTTCTGTCACATAAGAACAACCATCATAACCGGAGCAAACCTCCACAATCCACAACTCAGTAAGCCATGTGCTCTCCAGGCATAAATTCTCCAATTAATGATAATACCACAATCCTCATACTTGGTTTAAATCTTTGATCAATCGAGTGGCCATATGCCACACTTATACAATCTTCCTGTGGGACTCGCTCCCACCACTTATCATAACAATTAACAGGTCTGTACACCCAAACCGCCGACCGCACTAACGCTGAAAGCGATCAAGAGTTCCTTAACAAGGATGCAATCCTTTTTACAAAACATCAATTTCAAGTGACGCTGAACACAATACTAAAACATCTAAACCCCCTCCCTGCTCATACGAGCTCGTGACACCCTTTTCAACTCCAAACTGCAACCTCGATTCTCACTTTAAATTCCATATCACTTACTGCACCCAATACGCCAATATACGATAGAACACGACTCTTCATCATAACTCCGGAACCACTAATAGGTTAACACTTCATCACATAAAAGCTTTTCACTGAATTCGCTTCAGGAGGAACATCGCAACACACATGCGAATTCTTATAACCATAGAATATGCAAATCTCTAAGTAGTGGTGTAAGCCACCATAACCCTTCCGGGATCTGCCTGCACATAACAGGCCATAACAAAAGAATGCTTCTGAATAAAATCAATTACGGCGGCCGATAAGCCTCACACGTACCGTCACAAATCACTTGCACAACTTGATCATGCTGAAGAAACTGATCCCTGACACCAATCTGCCAATTTAACTATGGCTAATCAATCTACCTTCTTCCAATTTATCCTTGATTGCCTTAGAAATAATACCAACTCCATTCAATACATAACATACTCCATCTGCTCTTATTTCGAGTGACCTTGAACCACGAGACCATGCTGCCTCAAATCTCACGAACCATTTCATATCTCTCAAATGCTACACCGCAAGTTAAAATATCATAGAACATTCTGGGCACCTTCTCATAAGCTGCTACAAAGCTTGATTCTTAACTGTACTTATAGGCTCGAAATCATTAGGTTCCACACTTTATCTTTTGAATTTCAGTAGGACTGCTATTGAGAGCCACCCGCTCTGACTTGTCCCCGAATATAATCAATTCCATAAATCTTCTAGAACATGGATGCCCCATTGGTGAAGCACCTGGCAGAATCACTTCCCTGGGAACCCGCAGCTTTACAAAGCACAATCCTGAATCCTTCCCCAAGTTTGAACATGGGCCAATAAGGCCAACGATAGCCCACTTTTAACAATTCCTTTGCTCAAATTACCACATATGGTCTTTTCCCGTAGCTGAAATGGCCCATCGATATGCTAATACCCAGAAACCTCGCAAGTAGTCAACCATGCAACCCAATCATAAGCGGTGGGACTCTCCCACTTAGCATGAAGCCATTGTTTCACAAATCCGGAACTCACCGGAATTCCTCGTCTCTTATTGACATAGCCTTACGTAATCAATCGCCAAAATTCTCGATATCTTACTGTAGAAGCCCCCCTTTTTATACTCTGAATCATTAGCAACATTCACACAACAATTCCCTTTGCTATATAACCAGTAGAACTCTTCGCAGAAGCCTCGCCAACCACGCGACTGCTAACCTGCTCACGGGAATACCCCACCTGAGTCCGAGCTCACTCTCCAGCTGCACAAGTCCATTCACCCCTCGTGGAAATCAATTAAATGTGCGGCAATATTCCTCCAATCCAAAGTTATGTTGTATCCTTCTCCATTCACGAAGCTCCGTCCCGTTATATCAAATCTCCTGCCGCATGATAGCCCATACTTCTAATTAATCCGTAGGCTTCAATCGCCAGCCACTATAATCCCAAATCATTCCAAACTTTCCTTTAGGTAGGTGGTCATCCCACTACAAAGCACATATGCGACTACACCGCTCTCCCACTTTGGCGGAACTCATCCCCTTAATCGATTACTCGGCCTTCCGGAAACTTTAGCCACCGCCTGACACCTCCCACATGTCCTTCCTCATACTTTGCTACTCAATTGCTGTCTTAAATAAAGTCTATCTTCGTGGCACTTAAATCCACAGTTGCTGTTAACTTTAAACCTTTCCGAAGGTCATCTTTCTCGAACCGTCAGCATCAGAAATACTGATTCAATCCTAAACCACCGCGCTCTGCGATATCTGACAGTTGCACCCCCAACACTATTTCATAATACCTTGCCCCAAAGGCGAATTGTAGAAGGTCATAACACCGACAAACTCAGTACGTTCAATAAGGACAATGACACCCCACCATAGAAGAAAGAAAACTCCACCACGCTCACAATTACCAAGTCGCACTACTTCCACCAGCCCACGTCTGACCATCCTTTGTCCGATTGCCTTTCCCTCCCGGGAACAAAATACTGAATATCTTGATTATGCACTGAGTAAACTTCCCTTCAAGTCATTCACTGCCCCGACACGTAGGCAATTGTCCTACCATCATATCAATACTGCGGAATAATAATTCATAAGCATCATGGCAACTTGTGCCTAGCCTCATAGCCCTAAGAAACACCGCTACTACGCTGAAACAATAAGATATTCTTCCATAAGTGACGATAATAATTCGATCAGCTATACTGGGAGAAACATCCCGTATCACATCTGTAGTACCATTACGGTCCCTTCAATTCTCGATTTATGACAAGCGCTTCACGTCGCATAAGATTGAGTAGGAAGGAACAAAAGCATCAGCCTCACAGGAATAAAATCGCACAATAAGGAATGAAGAAGGGAAGTACTCCTAACAGTCATGCAGCCTCCCGAGGATAAGTACAGACGTCTCTGTACCGATCCACGAGACTCTACTAGACTTGCTCATGACTCGTGAGACCCTAGGAACCTAGTGCTCTGATACCATGTTGTCACGACCCGAACTCCACTAAGGGCCATGGTGGCGCCGGACACCTCTGTCAGGCAAGCCAACCAAATTACTTGTTGAAGTTCTCATTTTTACAATATTGAAAATTAAGCTTTTCCTTCAATTTTTATAGATAAAAAGAAAGATAATTGATTCAATTTGAATTAAATAATAGGCAATTAACACAAAATATTTCTAAATTCTCCCAAAACCCGGTGTCACAAGTGCATGAACATTTACTAAGACAAAATAAAATACAACATCCGTCCGCAATACAGTGGACAGAAAGTAAATATACTATGCTGGAAAGGGGACTATACTAGCTGCGGGCCGCCTCGAACAATGCAACTCACCTAGTCCCAGAATCATCCGCGCTGCTACGCCCAATAGGCCACTAACAGGACATGAACCTGTGCAACAAAAAAGCACAGAAGTGTAGTATGAGTACGTAAACAACGTGTACTCAATGAGTATCCCGCCTAATCTCAAAGAAGTAGAGACGAGACGGTCGACTTCGACACTTACTAGTGGTCCAATAATGATGTCAGTAATACATTAAATCGTGGATTTCTATAGACATGATTTTTATCCAATAGAAGGAAACAAGTAAACAATTATTTCTTTTATATGAAATTTCCAAAATTCCTTTGTTTATTATCCAAATTTTCTCAAGCCATGAAGAGGCAATAATAACTTTAATAAGCTCAAGGCGGCAATACTAGCATGCGCAAATAATCACCGTGGGACGTACGGCCCGATCCAACATAAAAGTAAATTGTGCACTGCCGAGGGTCGAACGGCTCGAACCATAGATGCATCTATTACCCCGCTAGCGAACTATCCATGCGACGCGATCAAAATAAAATAAACAATCACCCTGCTCGCGAATCATTCATGCGACGCAGGTACACATAAAGAAATACACGCTCAAATAGCCAATTAAGAATTTATCGGGGAATAATTATTCAAATAAAATCCACTTTCTCTTTTTAACAATTTAAGAAAAGAAGTCAAATCCTTTTGAGAATGGATTTATTAATTCGACGTGGTTTAAGCAATTCAGGCTATCAACAAGATTACAAATATTCCAAGTATAGCATGCTTTTGGGTCCTAGACTACCCCGACTTAAACATAATAGTAGCTACGCACGGACTCTCGTCACCTCATGCGTACGTAGCCCCCACAAATAGGAGCACATAATAAATTATTTCACCTATGGGGACAATTCCCTCTGACAAGGTTAGAAAGGAGACTCACCTCGCTCCGAAGATCCATAACCGGCATTCCACGCCCTTTCGAAGACTCGAATCGATGCACAACGCTCCAAAACTAGCCAATAATTATGTAAATCAGTTAATATATGCTAAGGTACTTATTATAATCCAATTTATTACAATTCCTAACCCCGATCGAAAAGTTGACAAAAAAGCCCTCGGGCCCACGTGCCCGGAATCCAAAATTTCTTGAAGATAAAGATTACCCATAAACTCACGAACTCAAATATATGATTTTCTCTAAATTCCATACCCAAAATCGTGGCTAAATTCCAAGATTACTAATTTTCTAGGTTTTCCACCAAAACCTCAAATTCATACTAATTTCAATGCTCAAATCCATACATAGTTGATGTATTTAACTCAAAATAGGTGGGGATAACTTNGAGGGATTCAAGGAGAATCGATTGGAGGTAAGATTTTTGAACTCAAAACTCGTTTTTATGGTGTAATCTACCTAGAAATTCATGGGAACTAAGCCTAAAATTGAAGAACTAGGGCTTGAGACTTTTGAAATTTGATTTGGGGATTTGAAGGACCATTTGAGGTCGGATTTGAGAAATTTTGGTATGTATGAACTCGTGAGGAGTTAAGGAACGTATTGATGTGAAAATTTCTGAGTTTCGAGAAGTGGGCCCGGGGCTCGGGTTTTGTTAATTTCGAGAATTTTGATATTTTTCGATTGTTTTCGATTGGGTATTGTTCCCTTAGCATATTGTGATGTATTCGCTCTGGTTTTGGATAGATTCGACGCGCGAGGAGGTCGATTTGCGGGGCTAGGGCATAGCGAGCTAGGATTTTGGCCGGCTTGAGGTAAATAATGATTGTAAATGCTGTTCTGAGGGTTTGAAACCCCGGATTACACACTGTTGTGTTACTTTGAGGTGACTTACACGCTAGATAACGAGCGTGGGGTAGAGCACCGCTGGGGATTGTGACCTAGTCCTTCCCAATCGAGTACTTAAATGCGTATTTGATAGTTAATTGTTTGATGTCATTATATTTTGGGCTGTATGCCATGTTTTGGGCCTTGTGCCGACTTGTTCAGACCCTTAAGGGCATTTTTACTATCTATCCTCACTCTACTTGTTTGAAAGCATATCCTCAGTCATGTTTTACCTGTTTATTACTCAAATCTGGCTTTATCACTATATTCTTAAAAAAATGTGGAAACTGTTTTGGGCTGAGCTTCCTGTTTTACTGATGGTCCGAGCGATCGTGAGATGATGATTGAGATAGACCGAGAGTCTGATGGAGAGGTTAATGACTGAGAGAGGCTGAGGGCCAGTTGTGAGGATTATATACCTATGGATCGGGCTGTACGTGTATGTATATATATATATATATATATATATATATATATATGGATCGGGTTGCACGCCGCAGCGATACTTATATGGATCGGGCTGCACGCCGCAATAATATTGCGCTTGGGCTGTAGGAGCCCCTCCGGAGTCTGCACCCCCACAGTGAGCGCGGGTACCCATATGGATCGGGCTGCACGCCGCAGCGATGGATCGGGCTGCACCCCGCAGCGATATATGGATCGGGCTACACGCCGCAGCGGTTATTTTATATATATATGGATCGGGCTGCACGCCGCAGCGGTTACTATATTGTACCTATTGAGCGTGGGTGCTGAGTGTGAGCACTGATTGGTAAGAGTTGAGTCACGAGTGGCTGAGAGGCTAGCCCGAGGGCGATAACTATATACATGCATATGAGTGATGTTTGCCTGAGAGGCCTGTTTATGAACTTGTTGATTTCACCCTTTTTTTAGTGAGTTTCTATCGAATATGTTAATATTTCGACGGTTTTCACTCTTCTTTATATTGAGCCTCTGTCGGAAAGTCGAACAAATATTTTCAAAACAACCTTTATTTTAACTGGGGTTTGTGAGATGTCTAGAAATTAATCATTGATTGGGCATTTGGTTATTTCCACCGAGATTTTTAAGTTATGAAGTGTTTATTATTACTGTTTTGCCCGAGGGGCTGTTTTACGAACTATGCTTTGTACCGGGGGGGTGATTATGGCTTAAATCGCTATTATTCTTTTAAATGGTATTGAACCCCTATTGAAACTGCTGGAAGGTATTTCAAAATGATTTTTACTAAAAGTTGGATTTTAAAAGGGAAGGTTGACTCGTATTATGATTTGAAAGTCTGTTGTGTTTATTGAGCCTAACGTGAATGTGGATTCATTATTTCCTACTGCTCTGTCTTTATTTACCCTTATTACTTACTGGGCTGGAGTACTCACATTACTCCCTGCACCTCGGGTGCAGATGCAGGTATTTGTTCACCCAGTAGCGGGTTTTGTGCTGATTAGAGACTATGCTATCGAAGTTGAGCAAGGTGGCCGCCAGCGTTCGCGGCACCGCATTTCTTCCTCTTATTTATAAATTCCTATTTTGTATATTTCCAGCTTTGTAGTTATAATTTCCCTCAATTAGATGCTCGTGACTTGTGACACCCCGGTTTGGACTGTGTCGGGATGGTTCTACTATTGTTATCTTGGTTTCTGCATATTATTGTTATTAATCATGTTTCATAATTGCTTAATAATGATTTACTGCTTAAAAGAGGTGTCATGTATTGGTCTGGCTGGCCTTATCTTCACGAGAGGCGCCATCACGATCGGGTTTGGGAATTGGTTCATGACAAGTTGGTATCAGAGCCTAGGTTACTAGGTCTCACGAGTCATGAGCAGGTTTAGTAGAGTCTCGCGGATCGATACAGAGACGTCTGTATTTATCCTCGAGAGGCTGCAGAACCTTTAGGAAAACTTCACCTTCTTGAATTCTTATCGTGCGTCTTTAATTCAGCTTGAAAAGAAAACTCTTGAAATTCCTTCCACGCGTTGTATGCGCGCACGAGCGCTCAGTATCAAATGTGCTTTGACGGCTTGAGATCCCCTNGAACTTGAAGTACAACTCTTTCGTTTGAGTCATTTTTCATGATTTGAGTATGTTCAGACCGTTTCTTATTGGTGCGCGTATTATGCAAGTTGCGGCTTAGGCNNNATTGGAGTCATTTTCATGATTTGAGTATGTTCGGACTGTTGCTTATTGGTGCGCGTTTTGCGCAAGTTGTGGCTTAGGCCTGTATTGATGTGTCATGTCACCAGAGTAGCGTGTTGGATTAGAGGAGATCGTTGGGATCATTAATGAATACGAACGGATTCGATTTCAGCATGTTGGAAGGATAATATCGAGCTTTGGCTCAGAAATTGGCTTTGGTATTTGCCAAAAGAGAAGTGGCTTCATGAATGGTTGATCTGGGAAATGGTTATGGCTTATTGCGTGTTTCATTATCATTGGCAGTATATGAAAGTGTTGGAATGAGACTTTAGTTGATAAGAGGTTTTCTACCGGTATTCGGTTGTTGCGTACAGCTGCTGTGAATGGAAGTTATCGCTACATGTGTTTGAGTTATGTGGTATGTCATATAATTGCACCTGAGGTTGTAGGTATGGGTTAATACAGCTTGTTCGGACTTATTCAAAGTATAGATGTGAGATTCTGGTCTTATAGATGATTTCAGAAGTGGAAATGTGGTTCTAAGGTTTATGTGCTAGGTTGGATTGTGAAATTTCAGCTATGTTGTGTTGTCGGATCTATGTGAGATAGGGTGACGTGGGATCACTCCCGGGTATATGCTTGGTAAGGTTATTCAGCGATTGGTTGGCTTTTAGAACAGCTCTGGATACGTTCGAGGACAAACGTGTGTTTAAGTGGGGGAGGATGTAACGACCCGACCGGTTGTTTTGAGCTTTTGCACTTTGATCGCTAGTTCTCGGGCATGAGTTGCCCCGTGTTATGTATTATGACTAAGGTAGATCGTTGGTTTTGGTTTTCAGGAAAAATTTGGAATGAATTTGAAAGAATAGTTTCAGTTGAAAGCTTTGGATTTGAAAGGTTTGACCAAGAGTTGACTTATTTGTATATGAGCTCGGATCGGAGTTTTTATGATTTGGTTAGCTTCGTTAGGTGATTTGTGACTTAGGAGCGTGATCGGAATTGGTTTTGGAAGTCCGGTGTAGAATTAGGCTTGAATTGGCGAAGTTAGCATTTTGACGATTTCCGGTTGTTAGGTGAGATTTTGCTCCGAGGGTTGGAATGGAATTCTGAGAGTTGCAGTAGCCTCATTAAGTGATTTCGGATGTGTGTGTAAAATTTTAGGTGATTCGGAGGTGATTTGGTTGGGTTTTTGATCGAATGCGTGTTTCGGAAGTTTTAGAAGAACTTAGGCTTGAATTCGATGTGAATTGATGATTTTAGTGTTGTCGGATGGGTTTTTATGGTTGGAACAAGTTTGAGTAATGTTTTAGGACGTATTGGTATTTTTGGATGAGGTCCCGGGGGCGTCGGGGTGAGTCCGGATGGTTAAACAGAGAGTTTTGGAATATTTCATGTTGCTAAGTCTGCTGCTTCTGGTATGTTTTCGCTTCTGCGGAAGTAGGACCGCAGAAGCGGTATCGCTTATGCGATTGGGGAACCGCAGAAGCAGTTTGGACTTGAGTTGGGTGTTCCACAGAAGCGGTAGTTTGGACCGCAGAAGCGGTCCCGCTGGTGCGAATTCTGGGCCGTAGAAGCGGTCGAGGCCTTTGAGTGGAAAACCGCAGAAGCGGTATAATGGCCGCAGAAGCGGTCCCGTATAAGCGGAAACGGGACCGCAGAAGCGAGAAGCCTGGGCAGAATGTTAAATTAGCCTGGAGAGTTTTTGGGCGATTTTGAAGAGGGTTTCAAGGACTTTGATCAGGTATGAATTCTTGGACTTAAAACATGATTTTATGATGTAAACACATGGATTAGAATTGAAAACTAAAGGAATTAATAGGCAAAAATGGTGATTAGGGCTTGAAACTTAAGAGAGCTTAAACTAGGAATTTGAGGGGTCAAATGGACTCCGATTCTTGGGATTTTGATATGTATAGACTCGTGGCTAGATAAGGAATCCGGTGATGTTAATTTTCTAATTTCTCGAGAAGTGGGCCCGGGGCTCGGGCTTTGCAAATTTCGTGAGTTTCGATATTTTTCGATTGTTTTCGATTGGGTATTGTTCCCTTATCATATTGTGATGTATTCGCTCTGGTTTTGGATAGATTCGACGCGCGAGGAGGTCGATTTGCAGGGCTAGGGCATAGCGAGCTTGGATTTTGGCCCTGCTTGAGGTAAGTAATGATTGTAAATGCTGTTCTGAGGGTTTGAAACCCCGGATTATACATCGTTGTTTTACTTTGAGGTGACTTACACGCTAGATAACGAGCGTGGGGTAGAGCACCGCTGGGGATTGTGACCTAGTCCTTCCCAATCGAGTACTTAAATGCGTATTTGATAGTTAATTGTTTGATGTCATTATATTCTGGGCTGTATGCCATGTTTGGGGCCTTGCGCCGACTTGTTGATACCCTTAAGGGCATTTTACTATCTATCCTCACTCTACTTGTTTGAAAGCATATCCCCAGTCATGTTTCACCTGTTTATTTCTCAAATCTGGCTTTATCACTATTTTCTTAAAAATGTGGAAACTATTTTGGGCTGAGCTCCCTATTTTACTGATGGTCCGAGCGATCGTGAGATGATGACTGAGATAGACCGAGGGTCTGATTGTGAGATTGATGATTGAGATAGACGGAGAGTCTGATGGTGAGGTTAATGACTGAGAGAGGCCGAGGGCCAGTTGTGAGGATTTTATACCTATGGATCGGGCTGCACGCCGCAGCAATGTGTGTGTGTGTGTGTGTATATATATATATATATATATATATATATATATATATATATGGATCGGGCTGCACGTCGCAGCAATATTGCGCTTGGGCTGTATGAGCCCCTCCGGAGTCTGCACCCCCACAGTGAGTGCGGGTACACATATGGATCGGGCTGCACGCCGCAGCGGTTATTATATATATATATATGGGTCGGGTTGCACGCCGCAGCAGTTACTATATAGTACCTATTGAGCGTGAGTGCTGAGTGTGAGCACTGATTGGTAAGAGTTGAGTCACGAGTGGCAGAGAGGCTAGACCGAGGGGCGATAACTATATACATGCATATGAGTGATGTTTGCCTGAGAGGCCTGTTTATGAACCTGTTGATTTCACCCATTTTTAGTGAGTTTCTGTCGAATATGTTAATATTTCGACTGTTTCCACTCTTCTTTATACTGAGCCTCTGTCGAAAAGTTGAACAAATGTTTTCAAAACAACCTTTATTTTAACTGGGATTATGAGATGTCTAGAAATTAATCACTGACTGGGCATTTTGTTATTTCCATCGAGATTTTTAAGTTATGAAGTGTTTATGATTACTGTTTTTGCCCGAGGGGCTGTTTTACGAACTATGCTTTGTCCGAGGGGCCAATTATGGCTTAGATCGCTATTATTCTTTTAAATGGTATTGAACCCTATTGAAACTGCTGGAAGGTATTTCAAAAATGATTTTTACTAAAAGTTGGATTTAAAAAAGGGAAGGTTGACTCGTATTATGATTTGAAAGTCTTTTGTGTTTATTGAGCCTAACGTGAATGTGGATTCATTATTTCCTACTGCTCAGTCTTTATTTACTCTTATTACTTACTGGGTTGGATTACTCACATTACTCCCTGCACCTCGCGTGCAGATGCAGGTATTTGTTCACCCGGTAGCGGGTTTTTGTGCTGATTAGAGACTATGCTATCGAAGTTGAGCAAGGTGGCCGCCAGCGTTCGCGGCACCGCATTTCTTCCTTTTATTTATAAATTCCTATTTTGTATATTTCGAGCTTTGTAGTTATAATTTCCCTCTATTAGATGCTCGTGACTTGTGACACCCCGGTTTGGGCTGTGTCGGGATGGTTCTACTATTATTATCTTGGTTTCCGCATAGTATTGTTATTAATCATGTTTCCTAATTGCTTAATGATGATTTACTGCTTAAAAGAGGTGTCATGTATTGGTCTGGCTGGCCTCGTCTTCACGAGAGGCGCCATCACGACCGGGTTTGGGAATTGGGTCGTGACACAAACGACCGGTCGGGTCGTTACACCAGTATCTTTTAACCGAAGTCTGCCATGTTTAAGATTGTTGTCCAGTATATTATATTGGAAGTATGTTCTCTCAGTGTTTGTTTTCTAGTATGTTATACTGGATAATTGTTGAGTTATGTTTGACTCCACTATATTTTATTGGATGTGTACTGTGTGTATTCTTGTCATCCATTATGTTATACTGGAGTAGTTCTATCTAGATTATTATTGTCCAAAATTATATGCTACCCTTCTTGAATTGTGCTTAGATTCGATAAGAATGTTTATGTGTTATCATGCTGAAATTCTTACCATTTTTCTTTTCTTTTCAGAGTGTATCTGCCAAAGTTGAAGACATTGTACATGCAGATTTTGTTAAATTTAAAATAAAGATGAAGAAACATATTAAAGATAATCGAATAAAGATGAAGAAACATGTGAAAGACTCTGTTAAGGTAATTAACTAGTTTGGTAATTTATTTTAGTGTTGATTTTGTTCGTAGAATAATATATTGTATTCATTGTTACACGATATTAACCAGAAGCTTGATATTGTTCTAACGTTTATTCAAAATGTTAAAAAAGGAAAGGAACATCATGATGGCTTGGTGAATGATGAAGATGAAAGCAATGAATTACAAGATTCTTCCAGAATTTCATATGACAAACATGACAAAAGCAGTGAACATGAAAATAGTGAAAGTAGTGAACAAGGAGATTATATTGGTGGAGAAAGTGATTCTGATAGAGATTTTGCTCATTTGTCGGGTGACAAACTGGATGAAGAAGAGAAAGATGTTGAGTTACCAAAAGAAAATGAACAGTTAAATAAGGAGTTTGAGGATGCAGGACCTTCTAATTCAAGGGCACCAATAATGGATATTGAGTCCATCCGTGAAGAGGCAAATAAAGAAACTGAAAATGAATGTCAAGCACATATGGATTCAATACCATTAGCCATGGATATTAATTCAGTTCATAGAGCACAAGTTACTGAAGAAGGTTTGGCAGCCAGTGGAATCTGTTGAAATTCCTCTGATGAAAAGAATAGAGTTGAGTGCACCTGATCAAGTTTCCGTACAACTGGTACGGATGTTGCTGCTATCATGCAAAAAATAGTTGATGGAACATATCAAATTTCAACACCACAGTGCAGTATAGATAATAAGGAAAATAGTGGAGTTGTGTCATCAATGCTACTAGCCGTGGATATTCAATCACTCCATGATGCACAAAATGAGAAATGCAGTGACCAAGCTGAACCAAGTAATTCGCTGAAAATTCCTTCTGATGAAGAAAGAATAGAGTTGAGTGCACCTGATCAAGTTCCGTCAACCGGTACGGATGTTGCTGCTATCATGCAAAAAATAGTTGATGGAACATATCAAATTTCAACACCACAGTGCAGTATAGATAATAAGGAAAATAGTGGAGCTGTGTCATCAAAGCTACCAGCCGTGGATATTCAATCACTCCATGATGCACAAAATGAGAAATGCAATGTCCAAGCTGAACCAAGTGATACAGATGTAGTGAAAGGTCATTTCTGTAATGAAGAAAGAGCGGACTGTGGTCCAGATGAGACTGATCATAGTGATATTGATTCTATTATCAGAAATAAATGATGTGGCATATGACTCATGGTCACCACAGTCCAGTCAAAACAGTTTGCAAAATAACATACTTGCAGTCTCTCAGGGAAGCGGAACAGATGCTGTAACAGTAGGTACTGATGTTGAAGCTATTCTTCGCGATATTCAACAAGGAAATATAAATTTGGATTCACCTGAAGTGCAACAACATACTCCTATAGTAAATGTGAATTCACCATCTGTACCAAAAGAAATGGAACCTGAGTCTACTGGTCTGGCAGCTCTTTCTGATATATGCATGCAAGAAAGTAAAGGTAATTTGGAAGGAATTGAAAGGGTGTTGAATGAAAAAGCTCCTCTTGCTATTCATGAAATTATTGAAAAGATTCAGCAGGTTAGTGTGTGCAGTATTATAGTCTTATTTATGAGTTGTAAAATGTTATAATGGATGTTAACCACTCCATTTCTTTTTTGTTTAATTGAAACAGGAAAAATTGTATACTAGAAAAAGAAAGAGGAAATCTGTGGATTCATGCCCTAATTTTAATATTTTAACTCAACCAAGTGAATCAAGTTGTAATGTGATGGATCATGAACCTAGCAACATCTCCTGCTGTTGATCGCGACCCTAGTGAACAATCTGCTGCTGATGATATGTGGAAAACTAATTCTGATAAAAAGATTGTTTTATATTCAAGTGTGGATGAGGGAGTTTATATTTCACCTCTTAAAATTGCTAAGCCTGTTGCTCATTCGGATGATTATTCTGATCTGCAGCCAACATTGAAACCTGAAATAAAAAATATAAAGGAGGTAGAAGGAGAAAATGAAAAACTAAAAGTTGCTTCGTATAAAGGAAAAGAACATCCAGGAGAACAAGTACTACAGATTGGACAAAGTCCGAATGTAGTAGAAGAATTGCTTGGTAGAGGAAAAAGAGTTCGTAATGCCAGTTGGCATTTAAAATCTCCATATAAGGGAACAAGTAAAGGTATGATTGGAGTTTGACATATGTTCGAAGATGTTGCTGGCATTATCGGAAGACAATCAAATCTTCTGAGGATAATTTTGAAAAATATTTAAAAGAAAACAAGAGAAAAGGTCGTCTACCAAAGTAAGTTTTACTATTCGGCTTATTGTAAATTTATTTCATATATATGTTATTAAGAAATCTCTTTTAATTTTTTTTTCATATTTGTTGTCACGACCCAAAATCCACTAAGGGTCGTGGTGGCGCCGGACACCTCTGTCAGGCCAGCCAACTAGATTATCAATTAATTCCTCTTTTGATACTTTTGAAAATCTAAGGTTTTTCCTTCCATTTTCATAAATAAAAGTTCACTACTTGAATTCAAATTTAAATAATAACAATTAGTACAAATCCGTTGAAACCCATCCCAGAAACCCGTTGTCACAAGTACATGAGCAACTATCGATAAGGAAAGTAAAATACAACATCTGTCCGAAATACAGTGGACAGGGAATAAATAATAAAATGCTGAAAGGAACCACACTGGCTGTAGGTCGTCTCGAACAATGCAGCTCACCTAGTCCCAGAGTCGTCCGTGCTGCTACGCCCAATAGGCTGCTAGAGGTATATATACCTGTGCAACAAAAATGCACAGAAGTGTAGTATGAGTACGTAATTAACGTGTACTCAGTGAGTATCCCGCCTAATCCCGAAGGGGTAGAGACGAGATGGCCAACTCCGACACTCACTAGAGGTCAATTAGCAATATTCTATAAGTGCGAGGAAAATCATGAATTTGTATAGAAGTTCTGATTGTGAAGCCAGAAAAACAGGTAAACACCTTCAACGATAAATCCGGGGCTTCTAAAGTTTGTTCTTTATTATCTCATCAGTTTATATCAAGCCACGTAGGGCCAATTCTACATTTACAATTTTCAAGTAACAGATAAACACGCGCAAATCATGCCGAGGTCGACGGTCCGCTCCAACAGAAATGTAAATTGTGCACTGACGAGGGTCGAGCGGCACGAACCATATATGCATCTATTCTCACCGAGGCGTTCGGCCCGTTCCATAAAATAAACACATATCCTGCTCGCGAATCATCCATGCGACGCAGGCACACATAAAATACATGCTCAATCAGTCAAATAAGAACTTATCAGGGAATATTTATTCAAATAAAACCAATTCTCCTTTAACAACTCAAGAAATGAAGTTTAATCCTTTTAGAAATTTACTTACTAATTCGATGTGAGTTAAACAATTCGAGCTACCAATGGGTTCACAATTAATCCACGTGCAACATGCTTTTGGGTCCTAACTACCCGGACAATAGCATAATAGTAGCTACGCACGGACTCTCGTCACCTCGTGCGTATGTAGCCCCCACAAATAGGAGAACATAATCAATTACTTCACCTATGGGGTAAATTCCCCCTCACAAGATTAGAAAGGAGACTCACCTTGCTCCGAAGACTCAAAACTGGCATTCTACATTCTTCCGAGGACTCCAATTGATGCACCACGCTCCAAGACTAGCCAATGGTTACGCAAATTCATTAATATATGCTCGAATATTCATTACAACTAATTTATAGCAATTCCTAACCCCGATTGGAAATTTGACCAAAACGCCCTCGGCCCACGTGCCCGG
This sequence comes from Nicotiana attenuata, assembly GCF_001879085.1. Lineage (NCBI taxonomy): Eukaryota > Viridiplantae > Streptophyta > Magnoliopsida > Solanales > Solanaceae > Nicotiana > Nicotiana attenuata. Next base: position 3,015,901 of record NC_031996.1, on the reverse strand, counting down.
AATCCAAAACTTTTCGAAGATAAAATTTACCCATAACCTTAGGAACTCGAATATATAATTTTCTCTTAATTCCATACTCAAAATCGTAATCAAAATCCAAGATTTCTAATTTCCTAGGTTTTCAACCAAAACCCCAAATTTACACTAATCTTCATACTTAAATCCATACATAATTGATATATTTAACACAAAAGTGATGGGGATAACTTACCTTGACATTGACGACGAAAATCCCCTCCTTGAAGCTCTCCAAAATCGCCCCAAGCCATGAGAAATATGAGAGAAATGGCCAATCCCCGACTTTAAATTAACCTTCTGCCTCCAGGGATTTTCGCTTCTGCGGAAATAATCCCGCTTCCGCGGTCCCGCTTTTGCGGAAAATATTCCGCTTCTGCGGTCCCTGGGCTCAATCCCATTTTCGCTTTTGCGATAAGCCAACCGCTTCTGCGGTTCCGCATCAGCGGATCAAGGGCCGCTTCTGCGGTCCTGGCTGCCCTCGCCCTCGTCCGCTTCTGCGGCTNCTACGAGCCGTGGATATTCAATCAATGCATGAAGCACAAAATGAGAAATGCAGTGAGCAAGCTGAACCAAGTGGTACAGATGTAGTGAAAGGTCATTTCTGTAATGAAGAAAGAGCAGACTGTGGTCCAGATGATACTGATCATAGTGATATTGATTCTATTATTAGAAAAATAAATGATGTGACATATGACACATGGTCACCACAGTCCAGTCAAAATATTTTGCAAAATAACATACTTGCAGTCTCTCAGGGAAGCGGAATAGATGCTGTAACTGCAGGTACAGATGTTGAAGCTATTCTTCGCGATCTTCAAGAAGGAAATATAAAATTGGATTCATATGAAGAGCAACAAGATACTCCTATAGTAAATGTGAATTCACCATCTGTACCAAAAGAAATGGAACCTGAGTCTACTGGTCTGGCAGCTCTTTCTGATATATGCATGCAAGAAAGTAAAGGTAATTTGGAAGGAATTGAAAGGGTGTTCAATGAAAAAGCTCCTCTTGCTGTTCATGAAATTATTGAAAAGATTCAGCAGGTTAGTGTGTGCAGTATTATAGTCTTATTTATGAGTTGTAACATGTTATAATGGAAGTTAACCACTCCATTTCTTTTTTATTTAATTGAAACAGGGAAAATTGTATACTAGAAAAAGAAAGAGGAAATCTGTGGATTCATGCCCTAATTTTAATATTTTAACTCAACCAAGTCAATCAAGTTGTAATGTGATGGATCATGAACCTAGCAACATCATTCCTGCTGTTGATCGTGACCCTGGCGAACAATCTGTTGCTGATGATATGTGGAAAATTGATTCTGATAAAAAGATTGTTTTATATTCAAGTATGGATGAGGGAGTTTATGTTTCTCCTCTTAAAACTGCTAAGACTATTTCTCATTCGGATGATTATTCTGATCTGCAGCCAACATTGAAATCTGAAATAAAAAATATAAAGGAGGTAGAAGGAGAAAATAAAAAACTAAAAGTTGCTTCGTATAAAGGAAAAGAACATCCAGGAGAACAAGTACTACAGATTGGACAAAGTCCGAATGTAGTAGAAGAATTGCTTCGTAGAGGAAAAAGAGTTCGTAATGCCAGTTGGCATTTAAAATCTCCATATAAGGGAACAAGTAAATGTATGAATTAGAGTTTGAAATATGTTCGAAAATGTTGCTGGCATTATCAGAAGACAATCAAATCTTCTGAGGATAATTTTGAAATATATTTAAAAGGAAACAAGAGAAAAGGTCGTCTACCAAAGTAAGTTTTACTATTCGGCTTATTGTACATTTATTTCATATATATGTTATTAAGAAATCTCTTTTAATTTTTTTTTATATTTGTTCTGTCTTTGTTTTTTTAGGGGAGTAACTGATATTTATAAAGAAGATCCTGTACTGAAAGCAAAGCCATATGAACTTTACAATGAGAAAATTCAGTCAAGAATGTTCTTTAAAGAGATTGCAGATGATAAGTTTACTTTGAATGATGCGGTATGTATATATCTTTTACGTTGTGAACTCATGATTTTATTTTGTATTATATTTTGACATATATATATATATATGTTTTTTTAATATTCAGCATATAGATGTTTTATTGTATTATCTGAGGAAGAAGCATATATATATCACAATAATGAGTATCCATTTGCTTCAACAACAACAGATGTGGACTTTAACGACACTTTGGAATTTGCATATAAGGACTGGAATGATCGTTCAAAAGGTTTTAATGAATTTGAATTTTGGACTCAAGGATTGGGATTTGGCCTTTGTCAGTATATTTTGGGTGAGAATCGTAGATGTGGAATTCCATGGTCATCTGTTCAAAAAAGTTCTCTGTCCATTGAGACTTCCTCCAGAATTGGTAAATGTGACGACCCAAAGGGTCATCACGTGTTTCTTTACTCATTCTGTCGAGGCCTTGAAAATCTCATTTGGGATTGCTTCGATTTGCGTGCACAGTCCGGGCGCGTAGCCGGAAAGCTTAAATATGAATTCTGTGAGAAAAATGCTAAATTTTGATATTAAATTGAATAAATTTGACTTCGGTCTACATTTTGGGTAAATGGACCCGGACCTGTGATTTGACGGTCCCGGAGGGTCCGTAGGAAAATATAGGACTTGGGCGTATGCTCGGAATCGAATTCCGAGGTCCCAAGCCCGAGAAATGAATTTTTGTGTGAAATTATTTTCTGGAAATGATTAAGGAAAAATAAAAATGAAATTTGATTAAAAGACTGTGGTATCGGGCCCGTATTTTGGTTCCGGCGCCGGGTACAAGTGTTATATGTGGTTTAAGCGCTTTCTGTAAAGTTTGGTTGAAATCGGACGTCGTTTGACGTGTTTCGGACTTAAAATGGAAAATTGATGTTTTATGAAAATTTGGAAGAGATCATGAGTTTTGAGGCTTGATTCGATGTATATGATGTTATTTTGGCGATTTGATCGCGCGAGTAAGTCCGTAGGATCAGATCATACCAGCAATTTTCCAAGTTCAAAAATGCACTCCGTGGCCTATCCAAAACTCACTCGAGCCCTCGGGGCTCCAAACCAAATATACACAACCTCAAAAACATCCTATGCAAATGATATGCACACAACCGCAAATGCGAGCTCGCAAATGCGAAGAATCCTTCGCAAATGCGAAGGTGCTCACATTGCACAGGGATCGCAAATGCGATCATAGCATCGCAAATGCGAAAGCTGGGACTTCCGCACATGCGACACTTTTGTTCGCAAATGCGAAGTCCCCAAATATGCCAGTGGTTCGCAAATGCGAGCTTTTGTTTGCAATTCCCAAAGTAGCAGGTCGGGGTTCGCAATTGCGAACCCCAGTTCGCAATTCCCACATCTGAGGCCCAACAAATTTTATACTTAGTCGAATTTTCACCATTTTTCATCATTCTTTCAAAACCCAAACTCCTTAGGCGATTTTTCAAGAACAAGTTTTCTTCCAAATCAATTGTAAGTTGGTTTTTACTCATTTCTTTCAATCATTAACATCATTTAACATGTTTTCAACTTGAAATCAAAGATTTCCATGGGAGAATTTGGGGGTTTTGGGTAGAATCTAGGTTTTTTTCAAAAAATTGGGGGTTTGGACCTCAATTTGAGGTCCGATTTCAAAACAAATTACATATTTGAGTTCGTGGGGGAATGGGTAACCGGGTTTTGGTTCGAACCTCGGGTTTTGACCACGTGGGCCCTGGGGGCGATTTTGGAATTTTTGGGAAAAACTTTGGGAAATCTATTTTTTTGCATTCAAATTGATTCATTTAGTGTTTATTAATGTAATTAAGTAATTTGTGGCTAGATTCGAGCGGATTGGAGGTGGAATCACGGGGTAAAGCCATAGTTGAGTCTTGAGTTGAGTTCAAGGCATCGAGGTAAGTGTTTGGTTTAACCCTAGCTTGAGGGAATATGAGTTGAGTCTTATTTGCTATTTGCTAATTTTCAGGTACGATGAATAGGCATGGTGACGAGTATCTATACATCGGTGTCTAGAATGACCGTGAGTCCTTATTTCGCGAATAGTTGGGATTTTGTTATATCTTCCATGTTTAATTGATGACTTCTATATGTTGTAAAGATCTTGTGAAAGGAATTGTGATTTTTGGAACTTCGTCGAGCGTTGGCTCGAGTTGAAATACAAATTGTGAAGGTATATTAGATAAGTAAATCTTTGGAGCATTGGCTCGAGTGATAATGTGAACTATGAGATGAAAGTGAAAGAAAGAGAAAGAGTTATTGATATTTTCCCTTGCCGGGTTATTGAGATTATTGATGTTGTACCCTTGCCGGGTTTTAATTGGTTGTTTGTGTTCCCTTGCCGGGATTTTCATTATTGTTTATTTATTCCTTGCCCTTCTTTGTTATTGTTGATTGGGTGAGGAAGAGTGTTAATGCACGAAGGGTGATGCCGTGCATTGTTTGTTTCTTGTGAGGAAAGAGTGTAAAGCACGAAGGGTGATGCCATGCACTGTTTGCTTGTTGTGCGGAAAAGAGAGTAAAGCACGAAGGGTGATGCCGTGCCGCACAATGTACCATTCCGTGCCAATTCTATTGATTATATGTGAGGAAAGAGAGTAAAAGTACGAAGGGTGATGCCGTGCACATTTTATGATATTATTGCTTGGTGAGGATGAGAGTAAAAGCACGAAGGGTGATGCCGTGCACTTATTGCAGTTTGCTATGATTTGTTGTTGTTATTAGTTCAAGTGCATTACTTGTCTTATTCCATTATTTCTGTGATTCTTTACGTTGACATTTCGCTTTATCTTGTCACTTGTTATTATTGAACTAAGGTGTCCTTGCGCAACGTTATGTCTTGAATTTATGCCTTAATTGCTTCATGATTATGTGACTTAATTGCTACGTGACATTCAACATACTAATTACTAAATTGCCTAATTGCCCCCTTATAATTCATAATTAATTGTTACTTGTCCTTAATTGTTTTCCTTGGTTAATCATAATTTTCGTGTACCTGTTGTCTTATGAACTCGTATTAATGGTTGCGTTTGTTAGAGTAAATTTTCTTTTGGAGGAACTGTTGATATATTGAAATGGGAGCGGGTGGTATGCCTACCACAAGTGATATTGAAATGGGAGCGGGTGGTACGCCTACCATAAGTGAAATTAAAATGGGAGCGGGTGGTACGCCTNCCCAGCTTTACTTTGTCTTATCTCGATATTGGTTCTTGCACTTGTATATATATATATATATATATATATATATATATATCTGCACAGGTTTAATTGGTGGTCTGGTCCTAGCCTCGTCACTACTTCGCCGGGGTTAGGCTAGGCACTTACCAGAACATGGGGTCGGTTGTGCTGATGCTACAGTCTGTGTTATTTTGCACAGATCCAGGCTTCGGACAGCAGCAACAGTAGAGTGGGAGCAGGCTTTCGGTCCAGCGAGACCCGAGGTAGCCTTGCAGGCGTTCGTAGGCCCTGGCGTCTCCTTTCATCTATGTCCCTATTTTCTTTCATGTAATTCTGGAGACAGTGTCGAGTTTAATTCTTTCAGACCTTTATGTGTAGTATTCTTAGACCGTCTGTGAAATTGTGACACCAGTCTTGGGTAGAGGATTTTATCGAACTTTCCGCGTTTCTACTCAGTTTCAAAAAAATATTAAGACTTCCGCTTATTATTGAACTTCAATGCTTTTGTATTAGTGTCGTAAATTGTTAAAATGGATGGGATTATTAATGTGCAAGTAATTAAATTTGGCTTGCCTAGATCTCATTAGTAGGCGCCATCACGACTCTCGAGGGTGGGAAATCCGGGGCGTGACAAGTTGGTATCAGAGCTCTAGGTTACATGGGTCCCACAGTTCACAGACAAGCTTAGTAGAGTCTGAGGGATCGGTACGGAGACGTCTGTATTTATCCCTCAGAGGCTACAGAGTTAGGAGAAAGTTTCACCTCTATTCTTTCTTGTCGTGCGATTTTGTTCTCTCAATGCTAAATTGAAACCTCCACTCTTGTCCTTTCGCGAATGGCGAGGTCATGTACCGCTTCTTCAGCTGAGCAGCAGCATAGACTAGTGATAGATCAGCTTCGTCTTTGGAGGCTTTGTGGAGGTAAAGGTATTAGAGGTGGAGGTAGCGATGCTAGAGGTAGAGGTAAAGGTATTAGAGGTGGAGGTAGTGATGCTAGAGGTGGAGGTAAAGGTATTAGAGGTGGAGGTGTAGGTACCGTTCTGGTTGGTGGTAGAGAAGCTTCGATTTTATTTTGCACCGTATCTGGTCATGCCTAGTGATTTGTTGAGTGTTCCTATTTATGAGTCTAAACCGGTGGGTGATTCTATTGTGGTCGATCGAGTCCATCGTTCTTGTATGGTGGTGATTCGAGGTTTTGAGACTCGAGTAGATTTGTTGCTTTTGGGACATGGTTGACTACGATATTATATTGAGGATGGACTGGTTATCACCTTACGACGTTATCTGGGACTATCATGCCGAGACTGTGACCTTAGCTTTACCGGGTATGCCTTGTTTAGAGTGGAGAGGGACTCCTGGTCATTCTACCCATAGTGTTATCTCTTGTGTGAAGGCTCGACGTATGGTCGAGAAGGGGTGTTTGGCCTATTTGGGCATATGTTCGTGATTCTAGTGCTGAGGTCCCTTCTATTGAATTCTATGCCCATTGTTCGTGAGTTTCTTGATGTGTTCCCTTCAGACCTGCCGGGTATGCCACCCGATAGGGATATTGATTTCTGCATTGATTTGGCTCCGGGCACTCAGTCCATTTCTATTCCACCGTATCGTATGGCCCCGCCTGAGTTGAAAGAGTTAAAGGAACAGTTGCAAGATTTGTTTGAGAAGGGCTTCATTAGGCCTAGTGCGTTGCCTTGGGGTGCGCCGGTGTTGTTTGTTAAAAAAAGAATGGGTCAATGAGAATGTGTATGGAATATCGGCAATTGAACAAGGTAACGGTCAAGGATAAGTGTCCATTATTAAGGAATGATGATTGGTTTGATCAATTTCAGGGTGCCAAGGTATTTTCAACGATTGACTTGCGATCTGGCTACCATCAGTTGAGGATTAGGGCATTCGATGTCCCTAAGACAACTTTCCGTACTCGGTATGGGTATTATAAGTTCTTGGTCATGTCATTTGGGTTGACCAATGCCCCAGCGGCGTTTATGGAGTTGATGAACCGAGTGTTCAGGCCATATTTGGACATGTTCGTGATAGTCTTTATTGATGATATTTTGGTGTACTCCCGCAGCCAGGAGGAGCACGAGCAACACCTTAGAGTGGTTCTTCAGACTCTGAGGGATAGTTAGCTATATGCCAAGTTCTCCAAGTGTGAGTTATGGCTGAGTTCAGTTGCATTTCTAGGTCACGTTGTATCAGTAGAGGGTATTCAGGTGGACCCGAAGAAGATTGAGGCAGTCAAGAACTAGCCTAGACCAGCATCAACTACAGAGATTCGGAGTTTCTTAGGGTTGGCAGGCTACTATCGTCGGTTTGTGGAGGGGTTTTCATCTATTGCAGCCCCGATGACCAGGTTGACCCAGAAGGGTGCCCAGTTCACATGGTCGGACGAGTGTGAGGCGAGCTTTCAGAAGCTCAAGACAGCTCTGACTACGGCACCGGTGTTGGTTTTGCCCACAGGTTCAGGGCCATATACCGTTTATTATGATGCTTCCCGTGTTGGGCTTGGAGCAGTGTTGATGCAGGACGGCAAGGTCATTGCCTATGCTTCGAGACAGTTGAAGATACATGAGAAGAACTATCCAGTTCATGATTTGGAGTTGGCAGCCATAGTTCACGCCGTGAAGATTTGGAGGCACTATTTGTATGGCGTGGCATGTGAGGTGTTCACTATCCACAAGAGTCTTCAATACTTGTTCAAGCAAAAGGAGTTGAATTTGAGGCAGATGAGATGGTTGGAGTTATTGAAAGACTATAATGTCACCATTTTATATCATCCGGGGAAGGCCAATGTGGTGGCCGATGCTTTGAGTAGGAAGTCAGCCAGTATGGGCAGTCTTGCTTATATTCCAGTCAGTCAGAAGCTGCTTGCTTTGGATGTTCAGGCTTTGGCCAATCCGTTCGTGAGACTGGATGTTTTTGAGCCCAGTCGTGTGTTGGCTTGCACGGTCGCTCGTTCTTCATTATTGGAGCGTATCCGTGATCGGCAGTTTGATGATCCCCATTTGTGTGTCCTTAGAGACACTGTGCAGCGCGGAGGCTACCTTAGATGCGGATGGAGTTTTGAGATTGTAGGGGCGAGTTTGTGTGCCCAATGTGGATGGACTTCGAGAGTTGATCTTAGAGGAGGCCCATAGTTCCGGGTACTCTATTTATCCGGGCGCCGCGAAGATGTATCAGGATTTGCGGTAGCATTATTGGTGGCGTAGAATGAAGAAGGATATTGGTTCATATGTGGCTCGGTGTTTGAATTGTCAGCAAGTTAAGTATGAGCATCAGAGGCCTGGTGGTTTATTTCAGAGGATTGAGCTTCCCGAGTGGAAGTGGGAGAGGATCACTATAGACTTCGTTACCGGACTTCCGTTGACTCGGAAGAAGTTCGATGCAGTTTGGGTCATTGTGGATAGGCTGACCAAGTCAGCGCATTTTATTCCTGTGGCAATCTCCTATTCATCCGAGAGATTAGCTGAGATTTATATCCGAGAGATTGTTCGCCTTCATGGTGTGCCGGCATCTATCATTTCGGATCGGGGCACGCAGTTTACCTCGCGCTTCTGGAGAGCGGTGTAGCGAGAGTTGGGTACACGGGTAGATTTGAGCACAACATTTCATCCCTAGACGGACGGTCAGTCCGAGCGGACTATTCAGATTCTAGAGGATATGCTTCAAGCTTGCGTTATCGACTTTGGAGATTCGTGGGATCAGTTCTTTCCTTTAGCGTAGTTTGCTTACAACAACAGCTACCAGTCGAGCATTCAGATGGCTCCTTATGAGGTTTTATATGGTAGGCGGTGTCGGCCTCCGGTTGGATGGTTTGAGCCGGGAGAGGCTCGGATGCTGGGTACAGATTTGGTTCAGGAGGCCTTGGACAAGGTCAAGATCATATAGGATAGGCTTCGTTCAGCTCAGTCTAGGCAAAAGAGTTATACAGACCGCAAGGTTCGAGATGTGGCATTTATGGTTGGTGAGCGGGTATTGCCCTGAGTGTCGCCTATGAAGGGCGTGATGAGATTTGGGAAGAAGGGCAAGCTTAGCCCTAGGTTCATCGGTCCGTTTGAGATTCTTGATCGAGTTGGAGAGGTGGCTTATAGACTTGCATTGCCGCCTAGCTTATCAGTCGTGCATCCAGTTTTTCATGTATCCACGCTTCGGAGGTATCACGGCGATCCAGCCCACGTGTTAGATTTAGCACTGTCCACTTGGACAAGGATTTGTCTTATGAGGAGGAGCCGGTAGCTATTCTAGACCGGCAGGTTCGTCAGTTGAGATCCAAGAGTTTCCCTTCTGTTCGTGTTCAGTGGAGAGGTCAGCCTCCTGAGGCATCGACCCGGGAGTCCGAGTTAGATATGCGGAATCGTTATCCTCATCTTTTCCCCGACTCAGGTACTTCTTTCTTATGTCCGTTCGAGGACGAACGGTTGTTTTAGAGGTGGAGAATGTGATGACCCAAAGGGTCATCACGTGTTTCTTTACTCATTCTATGCTTCCGAGGCCTTGAAAACCTCATTTGGGGTTGCCTCGATTTTCATGCGGAGTCCGGGCGCGTCGCCGGAAAGCTTAAATATGAATTCTGTGAGAAAAATGCTAAATTTTGATATTAAATTGAATAAATTTGACTTCGGTCCACATTTTGGGTAAACGGGCCCGGACCCTTGATTTGACGGTCCCGGAGGGTCCGTAGGAAAATATGGGACTTGGGCGTATGCCCGGAATCGAATTCCGAGGTCCTAAGCCCGAGAAATGAATTTTTGTGAAATTGTTTTCTGGAAATGATTAAGGAAAAATGAAAATGAAATTTGATTAAAAGTCTGTGGTATCGGGCCCGTATTTTGGTTCCGGCGCTGGGTACAAGTCTTATATGTGGTTTAAGCGCTTTCTGTAAAGTTTGGTTGAAATCGGACGTCGTTTGACGTGTCTCGGACTTAAAATGGAAAATTGATGTTTTATGAAAATTTGGAAGAAATCATGAGTTTTGAGGCTTGATTCGATGTATATGATTTTATTTTGGCGATTTGATCGAGCGAGTAAGTCCGTAGGATGTTTTTGAGGTTGTGTGTATATTTGGTTTGGAGCCCCGAGGGCTCGGGTGAGTTTTGGATAGGCCACGGAGTGCATTTTTGAACTTGGAAAATTGCTAGTACGATCTGACTTGCAGGCTTCGCATTTGCGAAGCCTGGCTCGCAAATGCGAGCTCTCAAATGCGAAGAATCCTTCGCAAATGCGAAGGTGCTCACATTGCACAGGGATTGCAAATGCGATCATAGCATCGCAAATGCGAAAGCTGGGACTTTCGCAAATGAGACACTTTTGTTCGGAAATGCGAAGTCCCCAAATATGCCAATGGTTCGCAAATGCGAACTTTTGTTCGCAATTCCCACATCTGAGGCCCAGCAAATTTTATACTTAGTTGAATTTTCACCATTTTTCATCATTCTTTCAAAACCCAAACTCCTTAGGCGTTTTTTCAACAACCAGTTTTCTTCCAAATCAATTGTAAGTTGGTTTTTACTCATTTCTTTCAATCATTAACATCATTTAACATGTTTTCAACTTGAAATCAATGATTTCCATGGGAGAATTTAGGGGTTTTGGGTAGAACCTAGGTTTTTTTCAAAAAATTGGGGGTTTGGACCTCAATTTGAGGTCTGATTTCAAAACAAATTACATATTTGAGTTCGTGGGGGAATGGGTAATCGGGTTTTGGTTTGAACCTCGGGTTTTGACCACGTGGGCCTGGGGGCGATTTTGGAATTTTTGGGAAAAACTTTGGAAAATCCATTTTTATGCATTCAAATTGATTCATTTAGTGTTTATTAATGTCATTAAGTAATTTGTGGCTACATTCGAGCGGATTGGAGGTGGAATCACGGGGTAAAGCCAGAGTTGAGGCTTGAGTTGAGTTCAAGGCATCGAGGTAAGTGTTTGGTTTAACCCTAGCTTGAGGGAATAAGAGTTGAGTCTTATTTGCTACTTGCTAATTGTCGGGTACGATGTATAGGCATGGTGACGAGTATCTATACATCGGTGTCTAGCATGACCGTGAGTCCTTATTTCGCTACTAGTTGGGATTTTGTTATATCTTCCATGTTTAATTGATGACTTCTATATGTTGTGAAGATCTTGTGAAAGGAATTGTGATTTTTGGAACTTCGTGGAGCGTTGGCTCGAGTTGAAATACAAATTGTGAAGGTATATGAGATAAGTAAATCTTTGGAGCATTGGCTCGAGTGATAATGTGAACTATGAGATGAAAGTGAAAGAAAGAGAAAGAGTTATTGATATTTTCCTTTGCTGGGACATTGAGATTATTGATGTTGTACGCTTGCCGGGTTTTAATTGGTTGTTTGTGTTCCCTTGCCGGGATTTTCATTATTGTTTATTTATTCCCTTGCCCTTGTTTGTGATTGTTGATTGGGTGAGGAAGAGTGTTAAAGGACGAAGGGTGATGCCGTGCATTGTTTGTTTCTTGTGAGGAAAGAGTGTAAAGCACGAAGGGTGATGACGTGCACTGTTTGCTTATTATGTCTTGAATTTATGCCTTAATTGTGTAATGACCCGACCGGTCCTTTTGAGTCCTAGCTCTTCGTTCAGCAGTCGAAGGCCATGGACAACATCATTTCAGGTATTGTGACTTGTACGCGTGGTCGGAATTAAGTTCCGGGGAGTTCAGGGTCGATTTGGAAAGAGAATTCTCATTTCGGAAGCTTAAAGTTGAAAGAATGAACTAGGATTAGAATTTTGAGTAAACAACCTCGGAATCAGGATCTGAAGGTTCCAGCAGGTTCGTATAAGGATTTCGGACTTGGGCGTATGCCCGGTTCGGGTTTTGGATAGCCCGGGAGCATTTTGGCGCCTATTGTGGAAGTTAGCATTTTAGAAGAAATTTCATGAGTTGGGCTTGAAGTGCATTTCTGTGTTATCGATGTTCGTTTGGGATTCCAAGTCTGTGAATAGCTGTGTATGGTGATACAGGAATTGAGAGCGCGATCGGAAGTGAATTCGGAGGTCCGTAGGTCATTTTGGAGCCATTTGGCTAAAGATAGAAATTTGAAGGTTTTTGAGAAGTTTGACCGGAAGTGGACTTTTTGATATCGGGGTTGGAATCCAATTCCGAAAGTTGGAATAGGTCCGTAATGTCGAATATGACTTGTGTGCAAAATTTGAGGTCAATCGGACGTGATTTGATAGGTTTAAGCATCGAAAGTAGAAGTTGGAAGTTCTAAAGTTCAAAAAGCTTGAATTGGGGGTTGATTCATGATTTTAGCGTTGTTTGATGTGATTTGAGGCCTCGAGCAAGTCCGTAATGTGTTTTGGGAATGGTTGGTGTGATTGGTCGGGGTCCCGGGGGCCTCGGGTGTGTTTCGGGTTGTATCGCGCTCTTATTTGATGTTTCAACGTCGTTTCTTTGGACATAAAGGGGAACCATATTAAGCAAATGAACTCCAAATTAAGTTTTTATTGAACCATTAGATCCGTATCGTAATTTCGGAGCCATAGCAAAAAGAATCGTCGAATTTGGACATCATATGAGGGAGTTATGCTCATTTCCGTGTCGAGAAAAGTGCTAGTTGCTGTCATAACCGCAGATGCGGAAATTTTCCGCAGATGCGGGACAGCAGATGCAGAAATTGCTGGAGGCAGAGGGGTTTCTTTAAAAATCGAAGTTTAGCTCACTTTCACTTCATTTCTTCCATGGGAGCCAATTTTGGAGCAACTTTGGAGTGTCATTTTCATCACCAAGCATGAGGTAAGTGATTTCTACTAGTTTTGAGTATATACAAGGTTTATATATGGATTTAGACTTGGAAAATTGTAGAAAACTTGAGGTTTGAGGGAAAACCTAGAAAACTAGTATTCTTGGATTTTGACCACGATTTTGGGTATGTAATTTAGAGAAAATCATATATTTGAGTTCGTGAGGCCATGGGTAATCTTTATCTTCGAAAAATTTTGGATTGCGGGCACATGGGCCCGAGGGCGTTTTGGTCAACTTTTTGATCGGGGTTAGGAATTGCTATAAATTAGATTGTAATAAATAATTAAGCATATATTAATGGATTTGCGTAATCATTGGCTAGTTTTGGAGCGTTGTGCATCAATTAGAGTCTTCGGAAGGGCGTGGAATGCCAGTTATGGATATTCGGAGAGAGGTGAGTCTCCTTTCTAACCTTGTAAGAGGGAATTATCCCCATAGGTGGGTTAATTGGTTATGTGCTCCTATTTGTGGGGGCTACGTACGCACGAGGTGACGAGAGTCCGTGCGTAGCAACTATTATGCCATTGTCCGGGTAGTCTAGGACCCAAAAGCATATTATACTTGAATTATTTATGAACCCATTGATAGCTTGAATTGCTTAAATCACATTGAATTAGTAAATGAATTTCTACCAAGATCTAAACCTCATTTCCTTAATTTATATAAAAAAAAGAATTTGTTCTTCTTTGAATAATTGCCCATGTTGGCTTCTTGACTGAATGTCTCTATGTGTTTATTTTGGAACGGGCTGAACGCCTCGTCAGATTAAATAGATGCATCTATAGGCGCTCCGTCGACCCTCGGCAAGTGCACATTTTATTTCTGTTGGAGCGGGCCGTCGTCCTCGTCATGATTTGCGCATGATATATATATATATATATATATATATATTGTTGCATGAGAACATTTAAATGATGATATTGCCTTTTACGGCTTGATGTAGATTGATAAGATAAAGAAAAGTAAACCTGGAAAATCCTTTATTATTTGTTGAAGGTGTTACCTGTTTTCTTGCTCTATGTGTTATAACTGCTAGATACATCCATGTTTTCCTCACATATTCACTATATTATTATTGGACCACTAGTAAGTGTCAGAGTTGACCATCTCGTCCCTACTTCTTCGAGATTAGACAGGATACTTGCTGAGTACGCGTTGTTTTTGTACTCATACTACACTTGCTGTGCATTTTTATTGCACAGGTCTAGGTATGGCTAGTGGCATAGCGGCATAGTTAGCACGGAGACTTGATGTGCTGTATTCCTTCGAGGCGGCCCGCAGCTAGTACAGTCTCCTTCAGAATTTTATTAAACTCCTGTTCAATTGTATTCCGGACAGTCGTTGAACTTTATTTGATTTTCCTTAGAAATTGCTCATGCACTTGTGACACCGGGTTCTGGGATGATTTGTAGTATTTGTATTGACTGTTCTTCATTTATGTTTAATCTGAGACATCTACGTTTAATGGCTAAACTTTAAGGAAAAATCCTGGATTTCGAAAGTACTAAAATGAGAATTTAATAGATAATTTAGTTGGGTTGCCTGACAGTGGTGTCCGGCGCCATCACGACCCGTAGTGGATTTTGGGTCGTGACAAATTGCTTCATGATTATGTGACTTAATTGCTACGTGATATTCAACATACTAATTACTAAATTGCCTAATTGCCCCCTTATAATTCATAATTAATTGTTACTTATCCTTAATTGTTTTCCTTAGTGAATCATAATGTTCGTGTACCTGTTGTCTTATGAACTCGTATTAATGGTTGCGTTTGTTTGAGTAAATTTTCTTTTGGAGGAACTGTTGATATATTGAAATGGGAGCGGGTGGTACGCCTACCACAAGTGATATTGAAATGGGAGCGGGTGGTACGCCTACCACAAGTGAAATTAAAATGGGAGCGGGTGGTACGCCTACCACGAGATATTGAGAAATGGGATCGGGTTGCACGTCTGCAACAAGATGAATTGAATATGAAAGTTGCCTTATCTCTTCATTTACTACTAAAAGTTAAATTGTAGATGTACGCTTTATTATTCCTGAAATTTTATTTCTAACTGTTGCCCCAGAAGCATGCTCCCTTCCCTAGCTTAAAATGTTATTTTCTTGCTAAGTCTCCGTTGTACTTGTATATATATATATATCTGCACAGCTTTAATTGGTGGTCTGGTCCTAGCCTCGTCACTACTTCGTCGGGGTTAGGCTAGGCACTTACCAGCACATGGGGTCGGTTGTGCTGATGCTACACACTGTGCTATTTTGTACAGATCCAGGCTTCGGACAGCAGCAGCAGTAGAGTGGGAGCAGGCTTTCGGTCCAGCGAGACCCGAGGTAGCCTTGCAGGCGTTCGCAGGCCCTGGCGTCTCCTTTCATCTTTGTTCCTGTTTTCTTTCATGTAATTCTGGAGACAGTGTCGATTTTAATTCTTTCAGACCTTTATGTGTAGTATTCTTAGACCGTCTGTGAAATTGTGACACCAGTCTTGGGTAGAGGATTTTATTGAACTTTCCCCGTTTCTATTCAGTTTAAAAAAAATGTTAAGACTTCCGCTTATTATTGAACTTCGTTGCTTTTGTATTATTGTCGTAAATTGTTAAAATGGATGGGATTATTAATGTGCAAGTAATTAAATTTGGCTTGCCTAGCTCTCATTAGTAGGCTCCATCACGACTCCCGAGGGTGGGAAATCCGGGGCGTGACAGTAAATGGTGAAATTCCATTAGATTCTTGCACTCATTATTTTCTGGCAGTATTAGACTTGAATAAGAAGACCATAGATGTATATGATTAGGTGTACAAGGGAGATGAGTATGCTATTATAAAGGAGCAGCTTATTGCTTATGAGCATTTCATTCCTGTGGTTTTGGAGCATTGTAAATTTGGTGACTTTCATCCTACATTTGGTTATGTGTATGAACCATTTGTGGTTTCCTGGAAAGAATCACCAAAACAAATTGGAAACAAAAGTTGTGGTGCATTTGTTATAAAGTTTGTTGATATGATGATGCAGGGTCAAGATATTATGACAATTGTACCCAATACAATGAAATATTATCGTGAGTATCTTGGTTTTTGTCTATGGGCACATGCAGATTGGAAACACAAATCAGGGTATGAAACTCCTCCAGAGAATGTTGGTGATGATTATGGAGAGAATGGAAATAACTTATGTAAATATCCTTTAGCACTTGGTTATCCTCCAGTGTAAATACCTTGATAAACATAGTTTTGATTCCTGTATGTTATGCTGGATATGTATTAGTTCTGCTTCCTTTTCTTTAAAATGTTTTGCTTGTTGTATATTATACTGAATATCTAACATGTGAAAGCATATTATCCATTACTTTATACTGGGTAGGTATTGTTGAATGAAATATCAATGCACTCGAGTTTATATTTTTTATGGGTTTTTTTAATGTATATTATACTGGAGGTATATTTTGTTAAATCATAATATTCAGTATTTAATATTGGACGTTAAAAATCCAGAAGTTTTTACGCTAAATTATTCCAATTTTGGTTACTCCCTATAAAATATGCTGCAAATGCTACTTAGCAAGGTATATAAGCCAGTATATTATATTGGAGAAGTGGAAAATAACTGAATTAAATAATTTAGTATTTATTTTCCTATATTTTATACTGGAGATATATATTGCTATACTACTATGTCCTGTATTTAATTCTGGACGTGAAAAATACATATTTTTCACCTTAAATTAGTCCAAATTTTGGTTACACCCTATAAATTATGATGGAAATACTACTTATGTAGGGATATAAGCTAGTATTTTATAATGGAGAACTAGAAAATAGTGGAAACCTGGTATCTAGAACAACTTACTGGAATTAACTAATTTAATATTTTGTTCCCTGTATATTACACTGGATATATAAATTGTTAAACCATAATCTCCAGTATTTAATACTGAACTTGAAAAGTCTAGAATTTTTTACCCGAAATTAATCCAATTGTGGTTATTCCCTATCAAATATGGTGGAAATACTACTTATGTAGGGGTATAAGCCAGTATTTTATAATGGAGAACTGAAAAATAGTGGAAACTTGTTTTCTAGAACAATTTACTGAATTAAACAAATTAATATTTATTTCCTGTATATTACATTGGAGATATATATATATATATATATATATATATATATGCTATACTACTATGTCCTGTATTTAATTGTGGACATGAAAAATACATATTTTTCACCCTAAATTAGTCCAAATTTTGGTTACACCCTATAAATTATGCTGGAAATACTACTTATATAGGGATATAAGCCAGTATTTTATAATGGAGAACTGGAAAATAGTGGAAACTTNTGAAGTCTCCACTTTACAGTCTAGAAATACACTGAACAAGAATAATGAATAACATAGAAAGACAGTGGTGCTGTGAACGGTGGCAGTCACCTCGCTAAAACCTCTACAACTCTGCCTCCACGCAGCCAATACCCGCTACCGGGTGAACAAATTCCTGCAACTGCACGCGAGGTGCAGGGAGTAAAGTGAGTACTCCAACTCAATGAGTAATAAAGGTAAATAATAACTGAGCAGCAAGAAATCACGTAAAGCAACCAACATGCCATATAGAAGCCGGGTACAATTTTCTGAGAAAACAGTAAAATCTGTGAAATCTTAGAAATACCTTGGCTCAGTTCAAATCTCTTTTGAAAATGATCTTTTCAATAATTATGAAAACAGGTTTCAAAACAGGAGTGCTGATAAGCACGGAAAATCCGACCCTCGGGCACAAATACCACAATATAACAGGTAAAGAGGCAAATAAGTACATAAGATGAGCACATAAAAGTTCGCCCCTCGGGCAATATCTCAAACTGGACCAGGCCCTCGGGCTCACTCTCAACAAGACTCTCAACCCCTCGGGCTCTCTCTCTCAGATCACTCTCAGAACAGTATCACATAATAGCCGCTGCGGCGTGCAGCCCGATCCACATATTGCTGCGGCGTGCAGCCCGATCCACATATTGCTGCAGCGTGCAGCCCGATCCATAGCTCGCTGCGGCGTGTAGCCCGATCCATATGGGTACCCGCACTCACTGTGGGGGTGCAGACTCCGGAGGGGCTCCTACAGCCCAAGCGCTATATCACTGCGGCGTGCAGTCCGATCCAATATGTACATACTGTGGCGTGCAGTCTGATCCATATAATATACTACTGCAGCGTGCAGTCCGATCCATATACTATACTACTGCGACGTGCAGTCCGATCCATATAATATACTACTGCGGTGTGCAGTCCGATCCATATAATATACTACTGCGGCGTGCAGTCCGATCCATATAATATACTATTGCGGCGCGCAGTCCGATCCATATATAATCCTCACATCCAGGCCCTAGGCCTCACATCCCTCAGTGTATCCTCACATCTGGCCCTCGGCCCCACTCAGTCAGAATATCATCACAAGCCCCTAGGGCACTAGTAAAATAGTAGTCCTCAGCCCAAATTATCATTTAAATTATCATTTAAGACTCGATCTGAGTAAAAGTGGCTGAGTTGTAACGTAGTGGAGAAACAGTATGACTGAGTTCAAGTAATAAGTCAAAACAGTGTAAATAATCCCCGAATGGTTCAAATAGTTTGCACGAAGCCCAAATACGGCAATCAGCCCAAACAACAGTGATAACAAATAAATTCCAGTCCAATACGCGGTAAATTAATCAATCGGGACGGACCAAGTCACAATCCCCAGCGGTGCTCTACCCCACGCCCACTATCCGGCGTGCAAGTCACCTCAATATAGCACTACGATGTGCAATCCGGGATTTCAAACCCTCAGGATATCATTTACAAGCATTACTCACCTCGAACCGGTGGAATCTCTAGCTCGCGATGCCTTTGACCCTCGAATCGGCCTCTACGCGCGTCGAATCTAACCAAAATTAGAGCAAATACATCACAATATGNATATATATATATATATGCTGCTGCGGCGTGCAGCCCGATCCAATAATAATAGTCGACTGCGCTCACTGGGGGGTGTGTAGACTCCGGAGGGGCTCCTACAGCCCAAGCGCTATATCACTGCGGCGTGCAGTCCGATCCATATAATATGTCACTGCGGCGTGCAGTCCGATCCATATAATATACTACTGCGGTGTGCAGTCCGATCCATATAATATACTACTGCGGCGTGCAGTCCGATCCATATATGTATATATACTGTTGCGGCGTGCCGCCCGATCCAATATATATCAAATACCCTCACTATGGGGTCCTCGACCCCTCTCAGTCAATATAGACTTGGCCTCTCGGGCACACTCAGCTAAGACAGGGTTCCCAACCCACAAGTTATTCTCATTAGGAGTTACCGATTTCTAAAACCGGTTCATATTATGTTTATCAGTTAAGAACATGACTGAGGGTATGATTTTTAACGAGTAAAGTGAGGTCAACCAGTACAACTACCCCTAAGGGTTCCACAGATCGGCACAAGGCCCCAAATATGGCAACTAGCCCAGAATACAATGATATTAAGTAAGTCTCAGTCAAAATATAGTAGAATCATCAATCGGGATGGACCAAGTCCGAATCCCCAGCAATACCAGACCCCATGCCCATCATGCAGCTCATCTTAACATAGCACCACGTTGTGCGAATCCGGGGTTTCAAACCCTCAGAACATCATTTATAACCATTACTAACCTCAAGCAGGCCAAAATCCTAGCTCGCTATTCCCTTGCCTCGCAAATCAACCTCCTCGAGCGTCGAATCTGATCAAAACCACAAGGAATACGTTACAATAGGCTAAGGGAATACAACCCAATCGAAAAGACTCGAAAAATATCGAAAATCACGAAGTTGGCAAAACCGGAGACCGGGCCCACTTCTCGAAAAATTATAAAATACACATCACCTGATTCATCATCTCGCCACGAGTTTATACATATCAAATTTACCAAAATCCGAGCTCAATTACTCCCTCAAACCCCAAATTTTCATTCAAAAAGTCAAGCCCTAATTCTTCCCTTTTTAATCAAACTTCCATGAATTTAAGTGTTGAATCTTCAATAAAATGATGTTTCTAGGCCATAGGACTCACCTCCAATCGATTACCAGTCAAAACCCTCTTAAATCCTCGTCAAAAACTCTCAAGGTTACTCAACAATGGTGGAAAATATCCCAAGCTCGCGGATGAAAATGTTATTTTAAAACCCTTCTGCCCAGGCCTTTTTTTTCGCTTCTGCGGTCCCGCTTCCGCTTATGCGGGACCACTTCTGCGGCTTGCCTTCCGCTTCTGCGGAACTACACTGTTACGCCAAGGACCGCTTTTGCGGTCAATAACCGCTTCTGCGGTCGCCGCATATGCGGGAAATCATCCGCTTCTGCGGAAATTCCCAATAATCCAAACCCCGCTTCTGCGACTCCCTCTTTGCTTCTGCGGAACCGCTTCTGCGGTCCATCTTCCGCAGAAGCGAAAACACCAGATATCAGATGCCTTCAGCTTTCTCCAACTCCAACTTTCATCCCGTTAGCCATCCGAAATCACCCCGAGGTCCTCGGGACCTCAACCAAAAGTGCCAACCCATTCTAAAACATCATTCAAACTTGCTCAAATCATCGGAACACTACAAATAACACCAAAATCATCAAATTACATCGGATTCAAGTCTAAGTTTCTTAAAAACTTCCGAATTACACATTTGATCAAAAACCCGACCAAAACACCTCCGAATGATCTAAAATTTTGCACACACATCCAAAATCACCTAACGAAGCTACATCAACTCTCGGAATTCCATTCCGACCCCCGGATCAAAATCTCACCTACCAACCGGAATTCGCCAAAATACTAACTTCGCCAATTCAAGCCTAATTCTATACCGGACCTCCAAAATCAATTCCGATCGCACTCCTAAGTCACAATTCATCCCCCGAAGCTAACCGAATCACCGGGAATCACATCCGAGCCCTCTAACTCACAAGTCAATGTCCGGTTGACTTTTCCAAAATAATCCTTCCTTAAAGAGACTAAGTGTCTCATTTCCATCTAAAACCAATCCAATTCGACTCATCACCTCAAATACTGATAATGAAACATAGAGAAACATAAGATGGGGGAAACGGGGCGGTAACTCACGTGACGACGAGCCGGGTTGTCACATTCTGGACGTGAAAAATACATATTTTTCACCTTAAATTAGTCCAATTTTGGTCACACCCTATAAATTATGCTGGAAATACTACTTATGTAGGGATATAAGCTAGTATTTTATAATGGAGAACTGGAAAATAGTGTAAACTTGGTATGTAGAACAATTTACTGGAATTAAATAATTTAATATTTTGTTCCCACTATATTACACTGGAAATATAAATTGTTACACCATAATCTCCAATATTTAATACTGAACTTGAAAAGTCTAGTATTTTTTACCCGAAATTAATCCAATTTTAGTTATTCCCTATCAAATATGCGGGAAATGCAGGAAATAGTGAAAAATAGTTTAAATAATTTTTTGTATTTAAATAATTTAAAATTTTGTTATATTATACTGGAAATACTACTTATGTAGGGATATAAGCCAGTATTTTATAATGGAGAACTGGAAAATAGTGGAAACTTGTTTTCTAGAACAATTTACTGAATTAAATAAATTAATATTTATTTCCTGTATATTAAACGGGAAATATATGTATATATATGCTATACTACTATGTCTTGTATTTAATTCTGGACGTGAAAAATACATATTTTTCACCTTAAATTAGTCCAATTTTGGTTACACCATAAAAATTTCGCTTACCGTATATTCTGCTAGAGATATACATTGTGAAACCGTAATATCCAGTTTTTTATACTGGCTCCTCAGAATCCTGTTTTTCTTAATTTGAATGATTTATTTTGGTTGTGTCACGACCCAATTCCCGAACCCGGTCGTGATGGCG
The DNA here is from genome assembly GCF_001879085.1 of Nicotiana attenuata. Lineage (NCBI taxonomy): Eukaryota > Viridiplantae > Streptophyta > Magnoliopsida > Solanales > Solanaceae > Nicotiana > Nicotiana attenuata. The sequence goes on along the minus strand of NC_031996.1, from coordinate 2,994,023 downwards.
CCTCTCGTGAAGACAAGGCGAGCCAACAAACCCATATCGCCTCTTCAAAAATAATTAAACATGAATAAACAGCTTAAATATGACTGAATAGTATTAATTAACGGAAAGTCAACCCAACACAGCCCTAATCGGGGTGTCACAAGTCATGAGCATCTATAAGAATGTAATTTCATTTACAAGTCTAGAAATACACTGAACAGGAATAATGAATAACATAGAAAGAAACGGTGCTGCGAACGCTAGCAGTCACCTCGCTAAACTACTACAGCTTTGCCTCCAAACAACCAATACCCGCTACCGGGTGAATAAATACCTGCAACTGCACACGAGGTGCAGGGAGTAAAGTGAGTACTCCAACTCAGCGAGTAATAAAAGTAAATAACAACTGAGCAGTAAGAAATCACGTAAAGCAACCAACATGTTGTATAGAAGCAGGGTACAATCCTTTAAGAAAAACAGTGAAGCTGTGAAATCTTTAGAAATATATTGGCTCAGTTTAAATCTCTTTTGAAAATGATCTTTGCAACAGTTACGAAAAGATTTCAAAACAGTTAGTGCTGATAAGCACAGAAAAATCTGCCCCTCGGGCACAAATACTGCAGTATAACAGGTAAAAAGGCAATTAAATATGCAAGATGAGCACATAAAAGTTCGCCCCTCGCGCAATATCTCAAAACAGTACCAGCCCCTCAGGCTCACTCTTAGAAACACTCTCAGCCCCTCGGGCTCTCTCTCTCAGATCACATCTCAGAACAGTATCATATAGTAACCGCTGCGGCGCGCAGCCCGATCCACATCTCGTTGCGGCGTGCAGCCCGATCCATATCTCGCTGCGGCGTGCAGCTCGATCCATATGGGTACCCTCGCTCACTATGGGGGTGCAGACTCCGGAGGGGCCCCTTACGGCCCAAGCGCAATATCAAGCCACCTCGTGGCATATAACATAAGGCCTGAAAGCCTCCTCACATAACACTCGTGGCCTGAAAGCCTCCTCACATAACACTCGAGGCCTGAAAGCCTCCTCACATGACACTCGAGGCCTGAAAGCCTCCTCACATGACACTCGAGGCCTGAAAGCCTCCTCACATAATACTCGAGGCCTGAAAGCCTCCTCACACAACACTCGAGGCCTGAAAGCCTCCTCACATCACTCACATATATCCTCACATATGGCCCTCGGCCTCACTCAGTCCAGAAAACATCATAAGCCCCTCGGGCATCGATAAAATAGTAGTGCTCAGCCCAAACAACAGTGGAAATATCATTTAAGTCTCAAAATTCAATTAAAGCGGCTGAGTTTGTAAAACAGTATAATCAACAGGACTGAGTTCACGTAGTATATCAAAATAGTGAGGAAACAGTGATAAAAATCCCCGAAGGGTTCAGATAATTGGCGCGAAGCCCAAATATGGCAATCAACCCAAATCATGATAATAACAAATAAGTTCCAGTCAAATACACGGTAAAATCATCAATCGACGGACCAAGTCGCAATCCCCAACGGTGCTCTACCCCACGCTCGCCATCCGGCGTGCAAGTCACCTCAATATAGCACTATGATGTGCAATCCGGGGTTTCAAACCCTCAGGATATCATTTACAATCATTACTCACCTCGAACCGGCGAAACCTCTAGCTCGCGACGCCTTTTCCCCTCAATTCGGCCTCCACGTGCGTCGAATCTATCCAAACCAGAACGACTATGTCACAATAGGATAAGGGAACATAACCCAATCGAAAAGAATCGAAAAACATCGAAAATCACGAAATTTGCGAAACCCGAGCCCCGGGCCCACTTCAAGAAAAATCTGAAAATTAACATCATCGGATTCCTTATCTCGCCACGAGTCTATACATACCAAAAACTCCCAAATCCGAGCCCAAATGACCCATCAAATCCCACTTTGAAATACAAAATTTCGAAGCCCTAACCTTACCCTCTTTTGATGAATTTCCACAAATTTCTATGTTAATTCTACCATTAAATCATGTATTAAGGTCAAGGAACTCACCTCCAATCACACCTAGTCGAAATCCCCTTCAGTTTCTGCTCAAAAGCTCTCAAGGTCGATCAAAAATGGAGGAAATAAACTTAAGCTCGAGGAACCAAATGAGTTTTAAAACCCTTCTCTGAACAGTCTTTTCGCATATGCGGTTACCTTTCCGCATATGCGACTACCGCTTCTGCGGTTTTCCATCAGCTTCTGCGGAACTCACAAATACGCCCAGGACCGCTTCTGCGGTCTAATCCCGCTCCTGCGGTGACCGCATCTGCGCACAACCTACCGCTTCTACGGAACACCCTTCACCAACACGGACCGCTTCTGCGGTCAGCAACCGCATTTGCGGAGACCGCTCCTGCGGAACCCTTCCTCTTCTGCGAAATTCCTCCACATAGCCCACACTCGCACCTGCGACCAAATCTTCGCATCTGCGGAACCGCTTCTGCGGCCCCTTTTCCGCAGATGCGGAAATACCAGATATCAGCAAACCAGCAAATTTCACAACTCCAAAATCCATCCCGATGCCTATCCGAAATCACCCCGAGGCCCTGGGACCTCAACCAAAAGTGCCAATCCATCCTAATACATCATTCAAACTTGCCCCAATCGTCAAAACACCACAAACAACACCAAAACTATCAATTCACATCGAATTCAAGCCTAAGTTTCCCAAAAACTTCCGAAACACGCATTTGATCAAAAACCCAACCAAACGACGTCCGAATGACCTGAAATTTTACACACACATCCCAAATCACATAACGAAGCTACAACAACTCTCGGAATTCCATTCCGACCCTCGGATCAAAATCTCACCTATCAACCGGATTTCGCCAAAATACTAACTTTGCCAATTCAAGCCTAATTCTACACCAGACCTCCAAAACCAATTCCGATCACGCTCCTAAGTCATAAATCACCCAGCGAAGCTAACCAAATCATAAAAATTCCGATCCGAGCTCATATACAAATAAGTCAACTCTTGGTCAAACCTTTCAAATTCAAAGCTTTCAACTGAGACTGTTCTTCCAAATTCATACCGATTCCCGTGCAAACCAAAACCAACGATCTACATAAGTCATAAAACATCATACGGAGCAAGTCATGCCCGAGAACTGGCGATCAAAGTGCAAAAGCTCAAAACGACCGATTGGGTCGTTACATCCTCCCCCACTTAAACACACGTTCGTCCTCGAACGTTCCCAGAGTTGTTCTAGAAGCCAACTAATAGCCGAATAACCTTACCAAGCATATACCCGAGGGTCATCCCACGTCACCCTATCTCATATAGGTCCGATAACACATTTTAACTAAAATCACACAATCCAGTCTAGCCCATAAATCATGGAACCACATTTCACTTTTCGAAATCGTACACAAGATCAGAACCTCACATCTATATTCAGAATAAGTCCGAACCAGCTGTAATACCCCATACCTGCAACCTCAGGTGCAATCATATGATATACAACAATAACTCAAACACTCGAAACGATAACATCTATTCACAGCAGTTATACACAACACCCGAGTACCGGTAGAAAACCTCTTATCAACTAAGGTATTATTCCAACACTTCTATATACTGCTAATGATAAATGAAACAAGTAAAAAACCATGACCATCTCTCAGGTCAACCATTCATGAAGTCACCTCCCTTTGGCTAATACCACAGCAGATTTCCGAGCCGAACCTCGAGTTTATTCTTCCAACAAGCTGAAATCAAATCCGTTCGTATTCATTAATGACCCCAACAATCACCTCGAATCCAACACACCACTCTGGTGGCATGATACATCATTCAGGCCTAAGCCACAACTTGCATAAATAGCGCGCCAATAAGAAACAGTCTGAATATACTCAAATCATGAAAATGACCCAAACGAAAGAGCTGTACCTCAAGCTCATCAGTACCATCAGTACGCAAAGCTGAGACCCCGTCTCACATCATAGAAATAGAACACATGAATCTACCCCGAGGACATATCTCCACGTAGCCTCGCTACAATGCGCGATCCTATCCAAACACTGTTACATATGAAACACCTCAAGTCACTATGCTCGAAATCCACAACCATGCTCAACTGATGACCGGAACCAAAGCAAATCATTACACCTACAGTGAAACAAATAACATACACCACGCAAACCCGATAGAACATAACCGGTACGTCATTCACCGAGCAACTCCCAATTACTCTTCCTGCTCGACTTCCACCATGAAACTCCAATGGAAACGCACCATATGTGCCCATTACCAACAAATCCTAGCATCTCGCAACACAGAAAGGTAACTCATAGATCTCCTCGGATCACTGATAAGCTCAACAACGGTTGAATCAATACCTCCCTCAACAATGCCATTCGGAGCCAACCAAGCCGACTCAAGATAGAACACTTGGGTCTCCAAATCTCGGTAGTCACTAACTAGTGCTGATACACACGATCTAACATCACAACACAGCCTGAATATGAGAACTTCCATCTCCACGCCCATACGGCACATGAATCACCATATCCTATCCCAATTTCACCGTCCGAATATATGCCACACCTATAATACCCAATAATTCCACGTTAGATACTCTCAAACTTCCCTGTGTCCCCAAACAAACCTGAACATCACCAGTCGATCTAAAAGAAGGTGCCGCAATACTACCGAAGTGCTATCAACTTAATCACATTACCCCTTTTCTGAAACCTATACTCTCATCAAATCACTTCCAAATAACAATACCATTTCCTTAATCATCTGAGGCTACCTGCTGCCTAAGAGTGTTATGAATTTCCTTTCAGAACTGAACTGAAACCTCATACACGCAAATCTCGATCCTCCACAACATACCGCATATACCACCTATCCAAGGATAACAGGAAAAACTTTTATCTCCCTTCCAAGCCACAAACATTTATGCACTCATTTAGCCAAGAACTTCCATTGATCCCATCTAGAAGAAAAATCATTACACATCCCATACCTCTCATACTCGCAGAAAATGCACCGCTCCAGCCACGGTAGAAATCAACAAGAACTCTCCCAATTCCGTTTGCACAAATTAAACTGCCAGGACTGAATCCTTCTAACTAGACCAAGCTAAGCAAGCCATCAAATCCCATGAGCATTGCTGCCAAATACCTGTGAGAACCCATTACCTCGAACACATACAAAGAATTGATCATATCCTTACCATACCGATTCGGTCTACTATCAAACCATTCCATCTATCTGAATTTCCTTCCGATTCATTTTCAACTTGATGCTCCCTCTTGCTGTAGTACCACAATCTCTCAATCCCAGGCTCACTACACGAGACCCAAGCACAAGACCACACTGTCTAGGACCGATAAGCCGCTGAATACTCTCTCAAATATTACCAGAAACGTCACGCTCCCAAATACTTTAATCTGAAGAACCTCCTGCGAATCCGAATTCGTTACCTTTACTTTCCCGATACTGATACATAGAACCCCATAATTAACATAGAAATACCACAAATCTGAACCTCTTCCAATGAAAACACGGTTTCTAACCATGCATGCAACTTTAAAATACCCGATTGTTTCCTGCAGAATCTTGAACACATTAGAACCATTCTCGAAAGTCATTCACTCTTATTCAAACTGCAAATTACCTGACCTAACGAACAGAGCCACTCGTGCCTCATTGGCACTCCGATACCGCAAAATGAAGTCCTCATCCTAATATAACCACGCAACTTCCTGCTCTATGCGCCGAGCATTCTTTACCAACAACAACTTAAGACATCCTGTGATTCTCTCTCCCCATGAAGCATAATGTAACCTTTGTCAAAATTTTCCTTTACTCTAGCCATAACTAATTCACTCGCATGCCCCAATCTGGAACCAACATAGCACCTAACCGTGCAATCAGCTGCTCACAGCAGACTCCCCCACTTGGCTCAAAGCTATAGATCAAGATACGCTCACTAACTCATAACACTTCTACTCTATTGATTCCACAATACCATAGTGAGACTAAACTCAAATCATTTGTAAGCTTGTGCAATCACAGATCATCTAGTACCGTAAATCTTCTGAAATTCTCGCATTCACTCCCGCAACAGCTAAGCCCACTCTTTTAGGCGACCCGATATTTCAAATTCAACACGAACTTTTCAATTACACATGAGATCTTCTAATATACACATAAGGATTACACCACTTCAGAACACTCCGCAGGAGATAACCCGCATGCTTCACCTCAATATGACATTTCCGCATACATTCCACCGTCATACATATTACACAGTTACTTAGTCTTCCTGAGTCTGAACTCGTACCGCAACATAAAATTTACTTCACTCCCAACTAGGAGACACGAAAGATTCTTCACGCACCCATAACTCGGAGCTGCACATCCAATCACAATGGAAATCATACACTTAATAGTTCATCTATCATCCAGCAGACCTTCCTCGTCACTTCCAAGTCACGTAGATACATCTAGTAGTACTAATACACTCTTTACATAGCTACCCAGCCGTCACTTCCACTAATAAGGACAATACCGAACATATAAGTTCAAAACACTTATTCACACAATCGGCACATCGGTGCTCAAGCCATAGGCAAAGATCCGGCCTCAAGTCCTCCAGACTGGCCCAACATCAAACTCACAGAGATCATATCTCGCTCCTTGATCGGGGAATCACAAGCCATCAAGGCACATCTGATACTGAGCGCTCATGCGCGCTTACGAACGCGTGGAAGGAATTTCAAGAGTTACTTTTCAAGCTGAATCAAGGACGCACGATAAGATTACAAGAAGGTGAAGTTTTCCTAAAGGTTCTGCAGCCTCTCGAGGATAAATACAGACATCTCCGTACCGATCCGCGAGACTCTACTAAACCTGCTCATGACTCGTGAGACCTAGTAACCTTGGCTCTGATACCAACTTGTCACGACCCAAACCCCGCACTGGTCGCGATGGCGCCTCACATGAAGACGAGGCCAGCCAACTAACCAACTCGTCTTTTCAAAAGTAGTTAAACATAAATAAATAGCTTAAATATGACTTAATAGTATTAATTAGCGGAAATACAACCCAACACAGCCCTAATCGGGGTGTCACAAGTCACGAGCATCTATAAGAATGTAATTATATTTACAAGTCTAGAAATACACTAAACATGAATAATGAATAACATAGAAAGAAACGGTGCTGCAAACGCTGGCAGCCACCTCGTTAAACTACTACAGCTCTGCCTCCAAACAGCCAATACCCGCTACCGGGTGAATAAATACCTGCAACTGCACACGAGGTACAGGGAGTAAAGTGAGTACTCCAACTCAGTGAGTAATAAAGGTAAATAACAACTGAGCAGTAAGAAATCACGTAAAGCAACCAACATGCTGTATAGAAGCAGGGTACAATCCTTTGAGAAAATAGTGAAGCTGTGAAATCTTTAGAAATATATTGGCTCAGTTTAAATCTTTTTTGAAAATGATCTTTTCAACAGTTACGAAACGATTTCAAAACAGTTAGTGCTGACAAGCACAGAAAAATCCGCCCCTCGGGCACAAATACCGCAGTATAACAGGTAAAAAGGCAAGTAAACATGCAAGACGAGCACATAAAAGTTCGCCCCTCGGGCAATATCTCAAAACAGTACCAGCCCCTAGGGCTCACTCTCAGAAACACACTCAGCCCCTCGGGCTCTCTCTCTCAGATCACTCTCAGAATAGTATCATATAGTAACCGCTGCGGCGTGCAGCCCGATCCACATCTCGCTGCGGCGTGCAGCCCGATCCATATATCGTCGACGGCGCTCACTGAGGGTGTGCAGACTCCGGGAGGGCCCCCTTATGGCCTAAGCGCAATATCAAGCCACCTCGTGGCATATAAAGTAAGGCCTGAAAGCCTTCTCACATCACTCATAAGGCATGAAAGCCTCCTCACATCACTCACAAGGCCTGAAAGCCTCCTCACATCACTCACAAGGCCTGGAAGTCTCCTCACGTCACTCAAGCCACCTCGTGGCATATAAAGTATCTCAGGCCCTCGGCCTCATATTACTCAGCATATTCTCACATATGGCCCTCGGCCTCACTCAGTCCGAAAATCATCACAAGCCCCTCGGGCATTTGTAAAACAGTAGTTTTCAACCCAAAATATCATTTAGAAATATCATTTAAGTTTCAAATCTGAGTAAAATTGGTTGAGTTTGTAAAACAGGGGATATCAACAGGACTGAGTTCAAATAATGCGTCAAAACAGTGATAAAAATCCCTGAAGGGTTCAGATAATTGGCACGAAGCCCAAATATGGCAATCAGCCCAAATCATGATAATAACAAATAAGTTTCAGTCAAATACGTGGTAAAAATCATCAATCGGGACGGACCAAGTCACAATCCCCCAACGGTGCTCTACCCCACGCTCGATATCCGGCGTGCAAGTCACCTCAATATAACACTACGGTGTGCAATCCGGGGTTTCAAACCCTCAGGATATCATTTACAATCATTACTCACCTCGATCCGGTACAAACTCTAGCCCGCGATGCCTCGCCCGCACGAATCGACCTCTGGATGCTCCAAATCTAGCCACAATCAGTACATAATCATTAAAATATGCTAAGGGAGCGAAGCCCACTCGAAAATATCCAATTTAACATCAAAATCCCGAAATTGCTCAAACCCGGCCCCCGGGCCCACGCTTCGGAATTCGACGAAACTCAAAAAATCCGACAACCCATTCAACCACGAGTCCAATCATACCAAAATTACTAAATTCCGATAACAATTCGGCCTCCAAATCTTCAATCTTATTTTCAAATCCCTAGGTCTAAATCCCTAATTTAGACCTCAAAAACATGTAATCTAGTCGGATTGTTCGATGATAATTCAATATTATGGAGTAGAAATGATCACAAGTGACTTACCTCAAGATTTCCCATGATTTCTTGCTCAAAAATCGCCCCAAGCCGTGTTCTTTCACCAAAAAAAGGTCAAAATGAGCAGAAAAACGCAACAACTTTAATAAACCTATTCTGGTCGCTAAAAGACCCATTCCTGTCGCTAAAAGTGACAAATCTGGTCGCTAAAGGTGCACACCAGATCCTGCTGCACCAACAATATTTATTTTCACTAAAAAGGCTCTAACTCCACCATACGAACTCGGAATTCGATGATTCTTGTTCCTATGAGTCACAAATAATGATACGAACATAGTTCTTCAATCGAAACTCAATTCGGAGCTCGTTTGCTTAGTGCGATATCAATTTCGCTCGTTAAATAATTAACTCATGATTCGCGTCAAAAACCCAATCGCGACTTGATGAAATTAGACCAAACTTTCCAGATCACTTCTATAATTCATTATCAAAATTCCGGAAGTCTCAAAATCAAATTTTGATCTCTAGAACTAAAAATGGACCTTTGGATCATTACATGCTTATAACCAAAACGCCAAAATCTTCCAAAAACTCTTCCAAAACATATCCGAGCCTCATGGGACCCCGACCAAACATGATGACACACCCCATAACATAATTCAAACTTGTTCCAACCTTCGGAACGCTCAAAACAACATCAAAACATCAAATCACCTTCGGATTCAAGTCTAAGAATTCCAAAAACTTCCGAAATCCGAATTCGATCAAAAAGTCTATCAAAACTCGTCCGAATGACCTGAAATTTTGCACACACATCCCAAATGACATAACGAAACTATAGCAACTCTCGTAATTTCATTCCGAACCCCGGATCAAAATCTCACCTATCAACCGGGAAAACGCTGAAATCTCAATTTCGCCAATTCAAGCCCAAACCTTCCACGGACTTCCAAAATGCATTCCGATCATGCTCATAAGTCCCAAATCACCTAACGGAGCTAACCAAATTATAAAAATTCTGATCCGAGATCATATACAATCAAGTCAAATCTTGGTCAAACCTTTCAAATTTAAAGCTACAACTGAGAACTGCTCTTTCAAATTCATTCCGATTTCCGTGAAAACCAAAACCAACAATTTACATCAGTCATAATACATCACACGGGGCAAGTCATGCCCGCGAACTGGCGATCAAGGTGCCAAAGCTCAAAACGACCGGTCGGGTCGTTATAAAAATTTATCGCTTTAACGACACAAATCTATTAATATAGAAAAAGAGAGACAAATTAATAATACTGCTCCAAGTGTCAATCTGGGAGATTGACACGTGTTAATGTTTAAGACAACACTCCAATAAGCTTGGAGATTCAAAAAAAATTACAAAATAAATAAATAATTTGCAGCTTTTAAAGAAAAAATATGTTTCAGTTAATTCCCTTAAGATCCTACGTTAATTTGTACCAATACAAAGCATTGACATGTTTAAGTTATTTCCCTAAGAGTCCACATTTGTGTAGCTATCTCAGTCCCACGTTTTTTGGACTCCCATGTTTCTTCATCCACGATCATCTATTCAAATTTTTTCACTCCCACATTTCTTACTCCATAACTTAGAAACTGTCTAATAATGTCTCAAACGTCTGCTCCCAGTTCTATTTTCTTTTCTATTCTCTACTCCCTTTTTTCCTCTGCTCAAAATACAGAAGTTTGCAAATATGGCTACAACACTTCATGAAATCAGTCAAATTTCAAGCAACTCGATGCAGTGGAATCTCAAAGTTAGAGTCGTTCGAATGTGGAAAATGCCGGATCATTTCAATCCTGAAAAAACATATTCGATTGAGTTGATTTTACAAGATGCAAAGGTAACATATTCAACTTTACATAGTTCTAAAGTTTTTCTTCTTTTCTGGTTTTATGGATAAACTTTTCATAACACAAAGTAGTAATTGTGAAAAATTATATGTAACTCAATACTCTATTTGTGTTAACGTTATATTCACAACAGTACTCTATTACTGTTGTATTGGTTTTACTTTTGAGCTTTTTCCTCTTCTGTTGTTTCCTCTTCAGCATCTTCTATTCCACTGGCTAACTTCACCAGATCTTGGACGAGGATTTTCTCTTCTGTTACAATATATACCAACTAACAGTTAATACTTTGTCGGGGGGAAATGATATTATTAAGGATATCGATCATACACAAATAATATAGCGTCCCCTGCCCAATTTTTGTGCAACATCTTCTATTCTGGGACATTTGACATTTCTAAAATAACACAGCAATAGTTTAAAATAATATCCACAAGTTTGTTATTAAGATGGTTAGGATGTACATAACGAAACTTGACTCACATATGAAACGATTATGTGCGATTTATGTTTCTGTTTCTATATATATGCAATTTATTAGCAATATGATACATCCTAATAATGAAATTATTTTTTTAGGGTGATCGTATCCAGGCCTCGATTAGGAAGTATGTAATTAAGTTTTTTCGGACCAAGATACAGGAACTCGACTTATATCACATGAACTACTTTGTTGTCGGACCAAACAATTTGAATTTAAAGAATACGACACACAATTTGAGGCTGACATTTACACAAAGGACAACAGTTGAGGAAATAATTGATTCTTTATTTCTATGAATATCTTTAACTTTCATCCTTTTGATCAGCTAATAAATCAGAATGATGTCGATGAGGCAGAACTAATCAGTAATTCTTCTCTTCCATTATTACCACGTTTTACAAAATTGTCTAACTAACTTTTATATTTGTAGATGTTATTGGTTAGGTTGTGACGTATGAAGATGTTAAGACCCACAATCAAGGAGATAACAACAGTGTCTTTCTCAATGTTACACTCGAAGATGATCAGTAAGTTATTCAATTATACAAACTATACTTTTACAGCTTAATTGTTCATATTATTTTGTTAATTAACGATTACCGTGAAACTTATAGGAAGAACAGGATTACGGCAACCTTATGGAGTGAACTTGTGGATCAAATTCAGCCTCACTTGAACGGAGCTATAGACGAACTTTTGATTGTTGTTTTACAATTTATGAAACCTCAAAAATTCCGAGGTTTACCAACTTTATTCCTATATTTAAAATTTAGTATCAAAAAATATTATAATTTATAATTTTTGATTTATCTTATGTACATGTAACTACTCAGTGCGTAGTTGTTGGTACTCTACAAAACTTTGGATTAATTCTATTTTGCCGCAGTATGTTGAGTTTAAATCTAGGTTTGTAAAGGGTGTAATTTCTTTTTCCCTGTCTACTTACATAATGTTACTAAGATTTATCACTTTTACCACGTTGCGACTTATGCAGATTAGTTGCAACATGTCAAGCTAACTGTGAGCGGATTACTCAAACAAGCTCTCAACAAAGTTATTCTATCAGAGATGAGTTAGCCAAAGGAATTGTATCGTTTAAAACTATTACGGATCTAGTTCAGTGTACATAAGTGAGTTAAATTTAGTATTCAAGTTATATTTACTTTATGTTTTCCCAGTTTAACTTAGAACAATGTTTTTGTTCTTAAATAGGAATGTACCTACTGGATTGCTGCGAAAGTGGTGAATTTGGAACTACAACGAGGATGGTCATACTTGGCATGCAACAAGCGCACTAAAAAGGTTGAAAAAATTGGGAACACATTTTTTTGTAAGAAATGCAATGAAGAACAATGTTCTATTGGTCACAGGTAATTTTCATATCATATGATTTTAAAATATATAAAAAGGAAATGCACAACATTAAAAAAAATTGGACTTGCAGGTATCGACTTCAAGTTTGAGTTATTGATGGAACCGCTTTTATCTCATTATTGCTTTGGAATCGCGAAGCTATGCAGATTATAGGAAAGTGCGCAAAAGAATTGAAGCAAGGATTAGTTGAGGTATACTAATCAACTTAATTTAGTTGTCAATTATAACTTTTCTAACCTATGAAATTTGGTGTAGGCTTCTATTGTGGATGGCTATCGTTCTTATCCAAGTGAACTGGATGATATTCTTTATAAAAGATTCAGGTTTAAGGTTATTGTGAAGCCATCCAATATTGAGAAAAAAGACCAAGTCTATACTGCTGTGAAGATAACTGATGATTGCGGTCTCCTAAATGAATACTGCCACTCTTCACTCCAAGACACATTTAGTGTAAAATATCTTCTTATCAAATTCCAAATACATTAACGACAACTAAATTAAGTTGTCTATCAGTATGTTACCTTCAAAAATTAATATTAATTTTATGATATTTTTCATTGTAACAGGATTTAGAGATTCCTGAGGGACAAAGTTTGGGTGGAGAGAAGCTATTTGGGGTAATCATCCAAAAATTAATAGTGTTTATTAGTTATTTAGTTTGTAAGAAATAGTAAAAATTATACAATCAAGACCTTTACCGCTCTCCAACTGCTTCTTCACTTTTTCTATTTTTGTAGGATTTTATGTCTGAAAATCAAATTACATCTACTTCACAAACTGCCATCAAAAAAAGAATATCAGAAAGTGGATTGTAACGAGCCGACTGGTCGTTTTGAGCTTTTGCACTTTGCTCGCCAGTTCTCGGGCATGACTAGCCCCGTGTGAGGTATTATAACTTGTGTAAATCATCGATTTTGGATTTCAGGTTAATCGAAATGGATATGGAAGGATGATTCTCAGCTTGAAGCTTAAAGTTTGAAAGATTTGACCAAGTTTTGAGTTGTTGGCATATGACCTCAGATTGGAATTTTTATGATTTGGTTAGCTCCGTTAGGTGATTTGAGACTTAGGAGCGTGATCGGAATGCGTTTTGGAGGCCCGGAGTAGATTGAGGCTTGAATTGGCGAAATTGAAATTTTGGCGTTTTCCTGTTGATAGATGAGATTTTGATATAGGGGTTGGAATGGAATTCCGAAAGTTGTAGTAGGTCCGTTGTGTCATTTGGGATGTGTGTGCAAAATTTCAGGTCATTCAGACGTGTTTGATAGACTTTTTGATCGAAAGCGTAATTTGAGAGTTTTTGGAATTCTTAGGCTTGAATCCGATGAAAAATTGGTGTTTTGATGTTGTTTTGAGCGTTCCGAAGGTTGGAACAAGTTTGAATGATGTTTTAGGATTGGTTGGCATGTTTGGTTGAGGTCTCGGGGGCCTCGGGTGTGTTCCGGGTGGGCCACGGGTCATTTTTCCCTATGTTTGAACTGATGTTCTGCTATGTGGTGTTTCCTTCTATGCGATCGCATAGTCATAGCCGCAATCGCGTAGTACAATGTCAACCTACCATATTTTCCTTCTATGCGATCGCATTGATATGTTCGCGATCACGTAGCACAAAATTTGGACAGTAACATTTTTCCTTCTATGCGATCGCATTGATTTGTTCGCGATCGCGTAGCACAAAATTTGGACAGTAGCATTTTCCTTTTATGCGATTGCATTCATTTGATCGCGATCGCTTAGCACAAAATTTGGACAGTAGCATTTTCCTTCTATGCGATTGCATTGATTTATTCGCGATCGCATAGCACAAAATTTGGACAGTAACATTTTCCTTCTATGCGATTGCATTGATTTGTACGCGATCGCGTAGCACACTTTGGGCTAGCAACTATTTCTTCTATGCGATCGCATCTCTTCTCCCGCGATCTCGATGTACAAATACCCGGGCAGTATTTAAATAGTCCATCCGCGACCCTCCTTCATTTTTTCACCATTTTTGAACGGGATTGAAGCTTTTGAGAGTGATTCTTGAGGAAACCAAAGGGTAATGTCTTGGAGGTAAGATTCTTGACTTCATAACTCGTTTATATGTGATTAAAGGCCTAACTAGTGGCGAAATTTTGGAAAAAATCATTGCAAAATGGGTAATTAGGGCTTGAGATTTAGAGACCTTAAAATGGGTATTTGAGGGGTCAATTGAACTCCGATTTCAGTGTTCTTGATATATATAGACTCGTGGGAGGGAGAGGATCATTTTGGCATAAATTTTATCGAGTTGCGAGATGTGGGACCGGGGATCGGGTTTGGCCAATTTCGGGATTTTTTGTATAAATTGGATATTTTCGAGTGGACTTTGTTCCCTTAGCATATTTTGATAGTATGAATCTGCTTTTGGCTAGATTTGGAGCATTTAGAGGCCGATTCGAGAAGCAAAGGCATCGCGAGCTAGAGTTTGGACCGGATAGAGGTAAGTAATGATTGTAAATACTGTTCTGAGGGTATGCGACGCCGGATTTCACATCGTTGTGCTACCTTGAGGTGACGCACACGCTAGATGACGAGCGTGGGGTCGTGCACCGTTGGGAATTATGACTTGGTCCATCCCGTACGACTATTAAGTCGCGTATTTTACTTGAGAACTATTTGATATTGTTATATTTTGGAAATATTGTTGCATTTGGGGCTAAATGCCGTGTCTGGGCCTTGTGCCGATTGTTTGGACCCTTAGGGGCTTTTACTACTGTTTTTACCTAACTGTTTTAGCTAACGTTTACACTTAGTCATGCTATTTTCCTATTGTTTTCATAACTCGATTTTATTCACTCCTTTGATTTCATAAAATGATTTTTGAGCCGAGTACTTGTTTACTGTCAGACCGAGGGGCTTAAGTGAGATCTGACTGAGTAAGGTCGAGGGCCTGTGTTGTTAGGTTATCATGGGATTGGGCTGCCCGCCGCAGCATGTGGTACCGAATGGTGATATATGAGAGGCCGGGGGCCTGATTTATTATGCCACAACGTGGCTTGTGATTGATATAAGGCCGAGAGCCTGTTTGATTATGCCACGAGATGGCTTGATATTGCGCTTGGGCCGTAAGGGGCCCTTCTAGGAGTCTGTACACCCCCAGTGAGCGCGGGTACCCAGTGTGGTGATCCTGTTTGTTATGTGAGGCCGGAGGCCGTATTGATTATGCCACGAGATGGCAAGTTATTGCACTTGGGCCGTAAGGGGCCCCTCCCGGAGTCTGTACACACCCAGTGAGCGCGGGTACCCAGTGTGTGTGATGTGTTGTAGCTCGAGGGGCTGTTGTTGTTTCATATTGGAGCCCGAGGGGCTGTTCTTGATCTATGTTGCCCGAGGGGCGGTTCTTGATTCATGTTATGCCCAAGGGGCTGATTACGAGTGATTGCGAGGTAGCCCGAGGGGTTGGTTCTGTTGATATTATGCCCGAGGGGCGGTTTATGGTACATGTTTTGCTCGAGGGGCAGTTTACGTTTCTATCATTTTTACTCACTGATCTTATCACTTGTTTTGAACCTATTAAAAGTTCTTTTAAAAGGTTTTACTGAAACTGAGCTTGATTTACGAAGTAAATGATTTCTGTACTATTTTGGAAATGTACTGTATTTGCTGTAGCATTATGACGTGGCTTACGTGTTTTCTTACTGCTCAGCTTTCATTTACTTTTATTACTTACTGAGTTGGCGTACTCACATTAATTCCTGCACCTTGTGTGCAGATTCAGGTATTATTTTGAACCCGGTAGCGGGTGTTGGTTGTTCAGTGGCAGAGTCATCGGAGTTAGCGAGGTAGCTGCCCGGCGTTCGCAGCACTGCTTTTCTCCCTCTTGTCTTCCTTAGACTGTATGTAGTACATTTTTAAACTCTTAGTTGTATTCAGACCTTAGTAGATGCTCGTGACTTGTGACACTC
Organism: Nicotiana attenuata; assembly: GCF_001879085.1. Lineage (NCBI taxonomy): Eukaryota > Viridiplantae > Streptophyta > Magnoliopsida > Solanales > Solanaceae > Nicotiana > Nicotiana attenuata. Next base: position 2,977,506 of record NC_031996.1, on the reverse strand, counting down.
CGATGTCGGGCTGGGTTTTGTTTTCTGCAGTTGATATATATTTCGCTTTATTTTGGGATTTATCATTATTAATGACTTGATTATGAATCATTATATCTGTTAATTAAACTTGGGGTTTGTGTCTGCTGGCCTTGTCTTCACGAGAGGCGCCATCACGACCGGGTCTGGGTTTAGGGTCGTGACAAGTTGGTATCAGAGCCTAGGTTACATAGGTCTCGCGAGTCATGAGCTGGTTTAGTAGAGTCTCGCGGATCGGTACAGAGACGTCTGTGCTTATCCTCGGGAGGCTGCAGAACCTTTAGGAAAAAACTTCACATTCTTGAATTCTTATCGTGCGTCCTTGATTCAGCTTGAAATGTAACTCTTTGAATTCTTTCCACACGTTCGTATGCGCACATGAGCGCTCGGTATCAGCTGTGCATTGATGGCTTGTGATCCCCTGATCGAGGGGCGAGATGTGATTTCTGTGCTATGATGTTGGGCCAGTATGGAGGACTTAAGGCCGGGTTTTGCCTGTAGCTTGAGCACAGAGGTGCTGATTGTATGAGCGTGTGATTTTTGAATTTATATGTTCGGTAGTGTCCTTATTAGTAGAAGTGATGGCTGGATGACTATGTGGTGAGTATGATGTGATTGCGAGATGTGTTCAAATGATTTGAATGAGACGAGAAGGGTCTGTTTCGGGGTAGTAAGAACTATCCGGTGCGTGATTTCCATCGTGATTTGATGTATGGCCCGAGTTGTGGGCGTGATTGAAGGACCTTTCAGGTTGCCTAGTTGGGAAGTGAGGTAGATTTCACGTTGCGATATGAGTTCAGACTCGGGAAGATTAAGTGACTGCGTAATGTTTATGGCAGTGGAAGGGTATAAGAAATGTTAGTTTGAGGCGAAGCAGGTGGGTTATCTCCTGCTGAGTGTTCTGAAGTCTGTGTGATCCTTATGTTGTTTGTTGGAAGACCTCTTGTACCACTGAATATATGTGTTACAATTTACATTTTGACCGCTTCAGAGAGTGGGCTTGACTGTTACGAGGGTGAATGCAAGATTTGCAGAAGATTTGAAGTACTAGACGGGCTGTGTTGCACGAGCTTATGAGGGATTCAGTTTAATCTCACTATGGTATTATGGCAGTAATAGAGTATGTTCATTATAAGTTATTGTGTGTTTTGATCTATGGCTTCGAGCCAAGTGGGGGAGTCTGCTATTGATTAGTTGATGGCACGGTTATATGCTATGATGGTTCCAGTTGGAGGCGTACTGGTGAATCGGTTATGGCTTACGGAGGTTGAGACCGAGGATGGCTCGAGTAGAGGAAATTTCAATAAAGGTTATGTTATGCTTTATAGGTGTAGGAGAATCACGAAACGACGTGGGTTGTGTTGGAAAAGGATACACGGTGCATAGAACAGGAAGTTGCTTGGTTACATTAAGGTAAGGTTACAGTCTGCGGTGTTGGAGTGCTTTCGGACCACTGGTCGCCCGGTCCGTTTGATCAGTCTAATTGTGGATTGAGTAGAGTGGATGACTCTCGAGAATGGTTCTAATGGGTTCAAGATTTTACATGTAATAATTGGAGATTTTCAAATTGTATATTTGGCTAGGAACTGAGGTTTGTATTGGATGGTGTCAAGACTCGTGGTATTTCTATATCATTATGGGATTCTATATATCAGAATCAGGAAGGTAAAGGTAATGGCTTTGGATTCGCAGAAAGTCCCTTCAGGGTAGGTATTTTGAATGTGGTCCTTTTGGGAATATTTAAGAGAGTATTCAGTGGCTTATGAGCCTTAGACAGTGTGGTTTTATGCTTGGGTCTCGTATGGTGAGTCTGGGTTGAGTAATTATGGTGTTATAACAAGAAGGAGTATCAAGTTGAAGGTAAATCAGAAGGAAATTAGAAGGAAACTCGGATAGATGGGATAGCTTGGTAGTAGGCCGGATCGGCATGGTGATGGATATGATCGGTTCTTGAGTGCTTATGAAGCGGTGGGTTTCCACAGGTGTTCCGTGGCAATACTCTTAGGTTTTGATGGCTTGTGTAGCTCGGTTGAGTTAGAAGGAGTCAGTCCTAATGGTTCGATTTTGCACAAAAGGGGATACGTAGAGTTCTTGATAATTTCTACCACGGTTAGAGATGTATAATTTCTGCTGGTATGAGGAGCATGTGAGGTATAGTGATTTTCTCCTAGATGGGATCAAATGGAATGTTCTTGACTAGTTGAGTATATATTTGATTGTGCCTCGGAAGGGATTATGAAGTTCTCATATTTATCATTGGATGGCATGGTATATGTGGTATGTTGTGTAGGGTTGAGATTGGCATGTGTAAGGTCGCAGTTTAGTTCTAAAAGGAAGGTCATAAATTCTTAGACAGCACGGGCAGTTTCAGATGACTAGGTAAATGATATTACTAAATGGTGTGTCTTGATAAGGGTATACACTTCAGAAAAATGGCAATGTGTCTGAATTAAGGATACTTCATTAGTATTGTGGCACTCTCTTATTGGATCGACTGTCGATATTCAAGTTGGCTTGGTAGCACAGAAGAATTATAGGAGTATCCCTCGTGGAATGATCGATTATCGGATGTGTGTTAGATGTTCGGGCAGTGTATCTGGGATCAGATATGGTGATTCGTGTGCTTTATGGATTGGGAGACTGAGAGTTTCCTTGATTAGATGGCTTTGTGATTGTGGACTGTGAGAACATAGCTAAGGTTGGTTAGGGGGCAGTATGTGCTATGATTCAGTCATTGTGAACCTTCAAAGAGTTAATTATCTATTGTGGGTGACCAGAGTTGATTTGGGGTTCATTGGTAGGTCCAACATGGATGTTGTTCTGCACCTGGTCAGATTTGTTTACTCCAAGCTGCTATTGTTGAGAGATGTGCCATTCGATTGTTGTTGAGCTTATTCGTGATCTATGAGTTACTCTCCTATTTTACGAGGAGTTGAGATTTGGTGGTTATATGCCTACATGGTGCGGTTTCGTTTGGGCTTTATAGCAGAATTTGAATGAGACAGGTATTTGGGTGTTGCATGATTTGTTGCACATTGGATATGTTCCTTCGGACTGGTGTGGCATTGCGTCGTTTGCTTCTCTATGGTTATGGTGATTTACTTTTGGATGCTAGGCATCAAATTGCGCTTGGTTGTCGATTTTGAGCATAGTGACTGGAGGTGTCTCATGTGGGCCAGTGTTTGGATAGGGTCGTGCATTTCAGCGAAGTTATGTGGAGGTATGATCCTTCGGGCTAGATTCGTGTGTTTTGTTTCTACGAGGTGTGACGGGTTCTCGGCATTTTATGTGGTGGTACTGGTGAGCTTGTGGTACGGCTCTCTCATTTGAGTCATTTTCATGATTTAAGTACGTTCAGATTGTTGCTTATTGGTGCGCGGATTGCACGAGTTGTGGCTTTAGGGTGTATTGGTGTGTCATGTCACCAGAGTAGTTGTGTTGGAATTAGATGAGATTGTTGGGATCTAGAATGAATACAAATGGATTCGGTTTCAGCGTGTTGGAGGGATAATATCGATGTTCGGCTCAGAAATTTGCTATGGTTCTTGCTAAAAGAGAAGTGGCTTCACGAATGGTTGATCTGAGGAGTGGTTGTGACTTCCTATGTGTTTCATTTATCATTGGCAGTATACGGAAGTGTTGGAATGAGGCTTTATTTGATAAAAGGCTTATTATCGAAATTCGGATGTTTTGAGCAACTGCTGTGATTAGAAGTTATCGCTACAAGTGTTTGAGTTATATGGTATGCCATGTAATTGCACCTGAGGTTACAGGTATTGGGTTATTACAGCTTGTTCGGGCTTATTCAGAGTATAAATGTGAGATTCTAATGTTGTAGATGATTTCAGAAGTGGAAATGTGGTTCTAAGGTTTATGGGCTAGGTTGGATTGCGAAATTTCAGTTACATTGTGTTACCGGACCTATATGAGATAGGGTGACGTGGGATCACCCCCGGGTATCTGTATGGTAAGGTTATACAGCGACTTGTTGGCTTTTGGAACAATATGGGCACGTTCGAGGACGAACGTATGTTTAAGTGGGGGAGGATGTAACGACCCGAACGGTCGTTTTGAGCTTTTGCACTTCGCTTGCCAGTTCTCGGGCATGACTAGCCCCGTGTGAGGTATTATGACTTATGTAAATCGTCGGTTTTGGATTTCAGGTTAATCGGAATAGATATGGAAGGATGATTCTCAGCTTGAAGCTTAAAGTTTGAAAGATTTGACCAAGTTTTGACTTGTTGGCATATGACCTCGGATTGGAATTTTTATGATTTGGTTAGCTCCGTTAGGTGATTTGAGACTTAGGAGCGTGATCGGAATGTGTTTTGGAGGCCCGGAGTAGATTTAGGCTTGAATTGGCGAAATTGGAAATTTGGCGTTTTCCGGTTGATAGGTGAGATTTTGATATAGGGGTCGGAATGGAATTTCGGAAGATGTAGTAGGTCCGTTGTGTCATTTGGGATGTGTGTGCAAAATTTCAGGTCATTCGGACGTGGTTTGATAGACTTTTTGATCGAAAGCGTAATTTGAGAGTTTTTGGAATTCTTAGGCTTGAATCTGATGAAAAATTGGTGTTTTGATGTTGTTTTGAGAATTCCGAAGGTTGGAACAAGTTTGAATGATGTTTTAGGATTGGTTGGCATGTTTGGTTGAGGTCCCGGGGGCCTCGGGTGTGTTCCGGGTGGGCCACCAGTCATTTTTCCCTATGTTTTAACCGATGTTCTGCTATCTGGTGTTTCCTTCTATGTGATCACATAGTCATAGCTGGAATCGCGTAGTACAATGTCAACCTGCCATATTATCCTTCTATGCAATCGCATTTATATGTTCGCGATCGCATAGCACAAAATTTGGACAGTAACATTTTTCCTTCTATGCGATCGCATTGATTTGTTCGTGATCGCGTAGCACAAAATTTGGACAGTAGCAATTTCCTTCTATGCGATTGCATTCATTTGATCGTGATCGCATAGCACAAAATTTGGACAGTAGCATTTTCCTTCTATGCGATTGCATTGATTTGTTCGCGATTGCGTAGCACAAATTTTGGACAGTAGCATTTTCCTTCTATGCGATTGCATTGATTTGTTCGCGATCGCGCATCACACTTTGGGCCAACAACTATTTCTTCTATGCGATCGCATCTCTTCTCCCGGGATCACGATGTACAAATACCTGGGCAGTATTTAAATAGCCCATCCGCGACCCTCCTTCATTTTTTCACCATTTTTGAACGGGATTGAAGCTTTTGAGAGAGATTCTTGAGGAAACCAAAGGGTAATCTCTTGGAGGTAAGATTCTTGACTTCATAACTCATTTGTACGTGATTAAAGGCATAATTAGTGGCGAAATTTTGGGAAAAATCAGTGCAAAATGGGTAATTAGGGCTTGAGATTTAGAGACCTTAAAATGGGTATTTGAGGGGTCAATTGAACTCCGATTTCAGTGTTCTTGATATGTATAGACTCGTGGGAGGGAGAGGATCATTTTGGCATAAATTTTATCGAGTTCCGAGACGTGGGCCGGGGGGCCGGGTTTGGCCAATTTCGGGATTTTTGGTATAAATTGGATATTTTCGAGTGGACTTTGTTGCCTTAGCATATTTTGATGGTATGAATCTGCTTTTGGCTAGATTTGGAGCATTCGGAGGCCGATTCGAGAAGCAAAGGCATCGCGGGCTAGAGTTTGGACCGGATAGAGGTAAGTAATGATTGTAAATACTGTTCTGAGGTTATGCAACCCCGGATTTCACATCGTTGTGCCACCTTGAGGTGACGCACACGCTAGATGACGAGCGTGGGGTCGTGCACCATTGGGAATTGTGACTTGCATCCCGTACGACTATTAAGTCGCGTATTTTACTTGAGAACTATTTGATATTGTTATATTTTGGAAATATTGTTGCGTTTGGGGCTAAATGTCGTGTTTGGACCCTTATGGGCTTTTACTATTGTTTTTACCTCATTGTTTTAGCTAACATTTACACTCAGTCATGCTATTTTCTTATTCCTTTCATAACTCTGTTTTATTCACTCCTTTGATTTCATAACATTTACACTCAGTCATGCTATTTTCTTATTCCTTTCATAACTCTGTTTTATTCACTCCTTTGATTTCATAAAATAATTTTTGAGCCGAGTACTTGTTTTACTGTCAGTCCGAGGGGCTTGAGTGAGATCTGACTGAGTAAGGCCGAGGGCCTGTGTTGTGAGGTTATCATGGGATCGGGTTGCTCCAGCAGCATGTGGTACCGATTGGTGATATATGAGAGGCCGAGGGCCTGATTTATTATGCCACGAGGTGGCTTGTGATTGATATGAGGCCGAGAGCCTGTTTAATTATGCCACGAGATGGCTTGATATTGCGCTTGGGCCGTAAGGGGCCCCTCCAGGAGTCTGTACACCCCAGTGAGCACGGGTACCCAGTGTGGTGATCTTGTTTATTATGTGAGGCCGAGGGCCGTATTGATTATGCCACGAGATGGCTTGTTATTGCGCTTGGGCCGTAAGGGGCCCCTCCCGGAGTCTGTACACCCCCAGTGAGTGCGGGTACCCAGTGTGTGTGATTTGTTGTAGCCCGAGGGGCTGTTGTTGTTTCATATTGGAGCCCGAGGGGCTGTTCTTGATCTATGTTGCCCGAGGGGCGGTTATTGATTCATGTTATTCCCGAGGGGCTGATTACGAGTGATTACGAGGTAGCCCGAGGGACGGTTTATGGTTCATGTTTTGCCCGAGGGGCTGTTTACGTTTCTATCATTTTTACTCACTGATTTTATCACTCGTTTTGAAGCTATAGAAAGTTGTTTTAAAAGGTTTTACTGAAACTGAGCTTGATTTACGAAGTAAATGATTTGTGTACTATTTTGGAAATATACTGTATTTTCTGTAGCATTATGACGTGGCTTACGTGTTTTCTTGCTGCTCAGCTTTCATTTAATTTTATTAGTTACTGAGTTGGCGTACTCACATTACTCCTTGCACCTTGTGTGCAGATTCAGGTATTATTTTGAACCCGGTAGCGGGTGTTGGTTGCTCAATGGTAGAGTCATCGGAGTTAGCGAGGTAGCTGACCAGCATTCGCAGCACTGCTTTTCTCCCTCTTGGCTTCCTTAGACTGTATTTAGTACATTTTTAGACTCCTAGCTGTATTCAGGCCTTAGTAGATGCTCGTGACTTGTGGCACCCCGATGTCGGGCTGGGTTTTGTTTTCTGCAATTGATATATATTTCGCTTTATTTTGGGATTTATCATTATTAATGACTTGATTATGAATCACTATATCTGTTAATTAAACTTGGGGTTTGTGTTGGCTGGCCTTGTCTTCGCGAGAGGCGCCATCACGACCAGGTCTGGGTTTAGGGTCGTAACATGGATCATCTGTGGTAGAAGATGGTGATGATTGGAAAGCAAAAGTATCTCCTTTAAAGACGTATGACAAGAGAACTAGATCCTCTAATAAGGCATCAGGAGTAGTAGCAGATGACGACCTTAATTGTCAACTTTCTAGCAACAAGGTTCGAAAAGTGATAAAAAAGGAAAAGAATCCATAATTGGCTGTACTGGAAACGACTTTACCTTTAAATTTTATTTTTCCTTATCTAAGTAGGTTTTGAAAGGAAATACTGATAGTCGACAATCATTTCTTAGTTTTCTCTTTCAGTTATTTTTTTTCCTGAACATGTTAGTTATTTGAACTAATCGAATGTTGAATATATTTGTTGGTGAAGTCAAGATTTCAATTCAGCCTTTCAATATTTGTACGATACACATTCGATAGTCGTTAGCTCATACTTGGGACTGTCCATGAAACTTTAGAAATTTGCTACATATTCTGTTACATAGCTAAGTGTTGCAGTTGCTAAGGAGCAAATTTATAGGTTGGTCTTTTTGGATGTAACAGATGAGTTTTTGGTGCCTTGTGAACTGCTTTTATGCAGTTTCAAGTGATTATTTACATGGCTATTCTTCATTTATTGTCTGGTGGGTCGATGGAGTTTAAGAGTGGTTTTAATGGAGGTTTAGAGGTGATTCATCGCTGGTCTGCAGCAACTATGGTGGCTTTAGAGCTGCATTTTTAAGGGGTTCAGGTGACCTTTCAGACTTCTTTTTTGTGTGGAGATTTTCGCTGTGTTTTTTTTGTTTTCATGGTTGATTTAACAAAATCTTTACAAAGTTGCTGCATATTATGTTAAACAACTAAGTGTTGCAGTTGCTAAGAAGCAAATTTATAGGTTGTCGTGCTGGGTCGATGGAGTTTAAGTGTGATTTTAATGGAGGTTTATAGGTGATTCATGGCTGATTTACAGCAACTATGGTGGCTTTAGATCTGCATATTTAAGGGGTTTAGGTGACCTTTTTGACTATTTTTTTTTTGTGCAGATTTTCGCTGCGTTTTCTTTTGATTTTCATGGTTGATTTGACAACAACTATGGTAATTGGAACTCTATGTATTTAATGGTTAGTAGTATAGTTTAACCAAACGCTTGAGCAGTTATTTGTACATTGACATAATTGTTTTCACTAGAGTGGCAATGCATTGTGGAATTTATAGCCAGAGACAAACATAACGTGTGCACAAGATAATTATAACCATTTACATGATTGTCAATGCTAATTCATACATACCCAAGGTTTCTTTGAGGGGAGAAGAATATATTTGGCTAAGAAAATTGCATAAGCAGCAATGACTGATGGAGCATAACAAAGCATGTTGTACACTAAAAGAGAGAGTTCTACTATGTAGCTGGCCAAGTGTTCCAACTGCAGTGCAGAACCTGTACAAGATTATAAGATTTTAATCAATTCTTCCTTTCATATTCATGAGGCTCAGGGATAAAAAAGTGTAAATTCTGAACTCAAAACCGATATTTTCTTTTTTGTTTCCTATATATAATATGTTGGATGTGACGATCCGACCCGTCGTCTCATGTGTTACCGCTCCGTTTTCCCCATTTTATGCTTCTTCATATTTCATTATCAGTATTTGATGTGTTAGAGTTGGTTTGGAATGGTTTTGATAAGAAATGAGACACTTAGTCTCTTTTAAGAAGGCTTAAGTTGGAAAAAGTCAACCAGACGTTGACCTTTGTGTTAGAGGGCTCGGATATGAATTCCGATGATTCGGTTAGCTTCGGGGGATGATTTGTGAATTAGGAGTGTGATCAAAAGTGATTTTGGAGGTCCGGAGTAGAATTAGGCTTGAATTGGCAAAGTTAGGATTTTGGCGAATTCCGGTTGATAAGTGAGATTTTGATCCGGAGGTCGGAATGGAATTCCGAGAGTTGCAGTAGCTTCGTTAGGTGATTTGGGATGTGTGTGCAAAATTTCAGGTCATTCGGAGTTGTTTTGGTTGGGGCTTTGATCGAATGCGTGTTTCGGAAGTTTTGGAAGAACTTAGGCTTGAATTCGATGAGAAATGATGGTTTTAGTGTTGTTTGAGGTGTTTTTATGATTGGAACAAGTTTGAATGATGTTATCGGATGTGTTGGTGTTTTTGGTTGAGGTCCCGGGGGCCTCAGGTGTGTTTCGGATGCCCAACGGGTCATTTTTGGGACTTGTTGACTGCTGGTTGCTGGTATCTGGTTTTCTTCTTCGCGAACGCGAGGGGAGTCTCGCGAACGCGAAGAGGAAAATGGGAGGATGTGATGTTGGCCTTCGCAAACGCGAAGGAGTGGGTCAAGGTGCTACGCGAACGCGGGAGGGTAACCGCGAACGCCTAGAAGGAAAATAGGGCCTGGGGGCATTTGGCCTACGCGAACTCGAGACTTGCTACGCGAACGCGAAGGGCCTGGAAATTGGCCTTCGCGAACGCGAGATACTGTACGCGAACGCGAAGAAGGAGGGGTCAGACCTGGGCAGAATGTTTTAAAACATTTCATCCGCGAACCCAACCCATTTTTCCACCATTTTTGGGCATTATTGAGAGCTTTTGGACGGGGATTGAAGAGATTTTCAACTGGGATCGATTGAAGGTAAGTTTTATGAGTTAAAAACATGATTTTATTGTAGAATCATCCTTGAAATTCATGAGAATATAGCCAAATTGTAAGAAATTAGGGCTTGAGTTTGAAATTCTAAATTTGAGATTTGAGGGGCCATTTGTGGCCCGATTTGAGAGATTTTGGTATGTATAGACTCGTGGCGAGATGAGGAATCCGGTGATGTTAATTTTCTGATTTTTCGAGAAGTGGGCCCGGGGCTCGGGTTTTGCAAATTTCGTGATTATCGATATTTTTCGAGTCTTTTCGATTGGGTTATGTTCCCTTAGCCTATTGTGACGTATTCGTTGGGGTTTTGGTCAGATTCGACGTGCGAGGAGGTTAATTCGAAAGGCAAGGGCATAGCAAGCTAGGACTTTGGCCAGCTTGAGGTTAGTAATAAATGTAAATGCTGTGTTGAGGGTTTGAAACCCCGAATTTGCACATCGTAGGGCTATGTGAGGTGACTTGCACACCGGATAACGGGCGTGGGGTAGAGCACCGTCGGGGATTGTGACTTGGTCCGTCCCGCTTAATAAAATTACTACCTAATTGATTGTAGTTTTGTGATATCCTTATAAAAAAATGGATTAATTGTCATAATTGGGCTTCGTGCCAACTACTTGAATCCTTCAGGGATTATTTTACTGGTTTCTTACCATATTTCTAGATATTGAACTCAGTCCTGGTATTTAACACTGTTTTTGTAAACTCAGCCATTTTTCTAAAAGTGAAACTAAAGTAATATTTTAANGCTTCATTATCAGTGTTGGGTGTGAACGAGTTGATTTGGAGTGGTTCTAGAAGGAAATGAGACACTTAGTCTTTTTAAGGAAGGTTTGTTTTGGAAAAGTCAACCGGACGTTGACTTATGTGTTAGAGGGCTCGGATATGAATTTTGATGATTCGGTTAGCTTCGGGGGATGATTTGTGACTTAGGAGTGTGATTGGAAGTAATTTTGGAGGTCCGGTGTAGAATTAGGCTTGAATTGGCGAAGTTAGTATTTTGGCGAATTCCGGTTGATAGGTGAGATTTTGATCCTAGGGTCGGAATGGAATTTCGAGAGTTGCAGTAGCTTCGTTAGGTGATTTGGGATGTGTGTGCAAAAATTCCAGGTCATTCGGAGGTGATTTGGTTGGGTTTTTTATCGAATGCGTATTTCGGAAGTTTTTGAAGAACTTAGGCTTGAATTCGATGAGAAATGATGGTTTTAGTGTTGTTTGAGGTGTTTTTATGATTGGAACAAGTTCGAATGATGTTACAGGAGGTGTTGGTGCTTTTGGTTGAGGTCCCGGAGGCCTCGGGTGAGTTTCGGGTGGTCAACCGGACCATTTCCTAAGTTAAAAAGCTGCAGATTTCTCATTTCAGGTGTTGCAGAGAATTTACTCTTCGCATTCGCGTAAAGAGTCACGCGTTCCCGAAGAAGGAAATTGGGAGGCGAGTAATTTGCTCTACGCATTCGCGTTCGAGGGTCCGCGTTCGCGGAAGGCCGGAGGATTGTGCTTCGCGTTCGCACCAGCCCAATCGCATTCGCGTATAAGGAATTGAGGTTCAGGGCTTTTGGTCTTCGCGTCCGCATCATGTGTGTCGCGTTCGCGTATGTATGAGGAATAAAGCTTCACGTTCGCGTGGTGTGGGCCGTGTTCGCGAAGGGCATTTTTGGCAGATGGAAATTTGAGCATCGCGAACGCGGGATAGCCCTCGCGTTCGCGAAGAAGGAGGGGTCAAACCTGGGCAGAATGTTTTAAAACATTTCATCCGCGAACCCAACCCATTTTCCCACCATTTTTAGGCATTGTTGAGAGCTTTTGGATGGGGATTGAAGAGAGTTTCAACTGGGATCTATTGAAGGTAAGTTTTATGAGTTAAAAACATGATTTTATTGTAGAATCATCCTTGAAATTCATGAGAATATAGCCAAATTGTAAGAAATTAGGGCTTGAGTTTGAAATTCTAAATTTGAGATTTGAGGGGCCATTTGTGGTCCGATTTGAGAGATTTTGGTATGTATAGACTCGTGGCGAGATGAGGAATCCGGTAATGTTAATTTTTTGATTTTTCGAGAAGTGGGTCCGGGGCTCGGGTTTTGCAAATTTCGTGATTATCGATATTTTTTGAGTCTTTTCGATTGGGTTATGTTCCCTTAGCCTATTGTGACGTATTCGTTGTGGTTTTGGTCAGATTCGACGCACGAGGAGGTTAATTCGAAAGGCAAGGGCATAGCAAGCTAGGACTTTGGCCAGCTTGAGGTTAGTAATAAATGTAAATGCTGTGTTGAGGGTTTGAAACCCCGAATTTGCACATCCTAGGGCTATGTGAGGTGACTTGCACGCCGGATAACGGGCGTGGGGTAGAGCACCGTCGGGGATTGTGACTTGGTCCGTCCCGCTTAATAAAATTACTACCTAATTGATTGTAGTTTTGTGATATCCTTATAAAAAAATAGATTAATTGTCATAATTGGGCTTCGTGCCAACTACTTGAATCCTTCAGGGATTATTTTACTGGTTTCTTACCATATTTCTAGATATTGAACTCAGTCCTGGTATTTAACACTGTTTTTGTAAACTCAGCCATTTTTCTAAAAGTAGAAACTAAAGTAATATTTTAAATGAAGTTTGGGCTGAATATTTTTATATTATTGTGCCGAAAGGCTTATGTGATTTTGGAGTGAGTATGGGATCGGACTGCACGCCGCAGTGGTATGATATTGATATTGATATGAGGTCGAGGGCCTGTTTGATGCCACGATATGGCTTATTATTGCGCTTGGGCCGTAAGGGGCCCTTCCCGGAGTCTGCACACCCCCAGTGAGCGCCGTCGACGTTAAATAAATGGAGCGGGCTGCACGCCGCAGCGGGGTACTGGAGAGTACAGGTTTATGTGTTGCATTGCATATTTAATTGCCATTTATTCTTAATCTGATGTGATTTTATTATTAATTGTTTTCGATGTTTACTGTATTATGCTATTGGTTCACGTCGTTGTATTTATAGCTTTGCTTTGTGTTCATTAGGATTTCTTATCCTCGGACTTTATTTATATTTATTACTTTCTGAGTTGGAAGTACTCACAATACTCCCTGCACCTTGTGTGCAGATTCAGGTGCACCCACTAAGGCTGAGTGAGATCTTCTCCGCCTAGCATCACATTCGGGAGATTCAAGGTAGCTGCAAATTGGCGTTCGCAGTCCTGATCTTCTTTCTATTTCATTTATTTGTTTTCCTCATTTCTAGAAAGATATTATGTAGTAGGTTAATACTCATGCATTAGAGGCTCAGACTTGTGACACCAGATTCTATGGGCTGATTAGTATTTTATATTTTGGGCTTTCCGAATGTTAGAATTTATTTTAGGATTTCCGCATTTAACTTGGTATTTTAGTTGTATAAATTTATTTATCTACTGTGATTAATCGGTTGAGGTTGTTTAAATGGTCGGACTTGCCTAGCAGTGTGTTGGGCGCCATCACGACCGGGGTGGGTTGTGACATTGGAGAACTATAAACTTTATGTGAAGAGATTACCTCATTAAGTCCCTTTTAATCAGAAAATGGTACAGAGGTAGTAAACTGCAGGTATTCTGCATATACCATGACAGTCCAGCTGATAGTTTTTGATGTATTAATCAGGTTAATTTATATCTAGGACAAACATAATTTTCGCACAACAAATTTGAAACATTGAAGACATCATTAATGTTCAAACCATTGAAATATGCTGTTAAAACTACAATGAAATTTTATAAAACAAATGAAGCGAATGACATTTTGTATCTTACAATTTGGAGTCCGCTGAAAATTCGGTAGAAGTCCTTGGAAGTGGTAATATCAATAAATCCCGTCTTTGGCGCTGCACATTCATTCATCAGTTATATGTACATTAAAGAAAAGGTCTTTATTCGTCGACGGTAGCTGGCTTACTAAGAAAATCAGAAGCCAAACTCATATTTGATGATAAGTATTTGCTCCAAATTGCTGAACGAGCAATTAATCTTCTATCAAAAGACAAAACAATTAAACCACCAATTCTTGTGGTAGTCTCTGAATTTTAGAATCCCTCTCCTCCTATACTTTTGACATTGTCGCCGTCTCTGAATCTGAGAATCCCTCTCCTCTTATACTCTTGACATTGTCTCCTAATGACATTCACGAATACAAAATTCTCTTGGCAGTACTCTGTTTAGAATTTGGGAATCCCTCTCCTCCTACACTCTTGACATTGTCGCCGTCTCTGAATCTGAGAATCCTTCTCCTCCTATACTCTTGACATTGTCTCCTAATGACATTCACGAATACAAAATTCTCTTGGCAGTACTCTGTTTTATTTTTATAATAAAGTGGCCAAAAAGCTGAATTTGATCCAATTAGTGTCTATTATACTCCAGGAACAACGTCACCATAACAATGAGTTGTGTACAATCACAGCGGCACGTATCTCAGTACTATTAGTATGTTTCTGGTTTTTAAAATGAGTTCGAAGCCTACATATCTTTGGAGCCTCGCTTTCCCCTTGAGGTTGATTATTAACACAAAATGCAACATTTAGCTTTGAGCACTAACTTTTCACCAACATCCTATTATTGACTCTACAAATATTAGTTTTGTCATGTAAAGTATAATAGAAAGATTAGCATCATCTATGGTTAAACTTTTGGATTTTTCTTTTTGTTAAACGATTATATTCATTTGTAAATTTATTGCATTAGGAATTGCTCTACTTATTCAGTATGTGCTTGAATGCAGATGGTTAAGTTTTTGCTGTTTGTAGTTATAGTAAGAGTCATCAATTAAACCCATCGAAGACGAGTCAATTAAACCCCTCACCACATAGCCGTTTGCCACTGCTCCATACCATAATCAAACAAATGTCTAGAAGATTGTCAGATAAATGTATGACGTACTCTAAACTAACTGCCCAATAGCCAAAGAACTAGCAACTTACTGCACACAAATTAACAAAACTGGAGAAATAACTAATTTCCTCCAACCAATTACGCTAGAACATAGATGATTAGAGTCCAATACAAGCAGGGCACAAAATAAAACTTCAACTAAGAAGATGTTCTGTGCATACAATATTTCCTCATCAAACAAGTTGCATCACTTCTCATGGCTTCTGATCTTCCACTACTGGTGGATTATCGCACAGGAAGGGGGATCGAAGCAACCTTTCTTAGCGCGCTTTTCATTTCACCATGCATTGGAAACTTAGATTTATTAACCTTATTCCGTGTGCCATTTCAAAACAAACTCAACATACAAATCCTTGATTGCAATTAGGACCGTAGTTATTAGTGGCCCCATTATAGCTCCCTCAACAACATACACATCAAGAATAAATATCAAACATAACACCACTTTTATAATCAAAAACATAAACTATAACTTGTGAAATACTATGCAACAACAAAGAAGAACTATATTCAAGGTGATTATTAAGGAATAACTCGCCTCTTTTTTCCATCTCCAATTATACGTTTCCACTTTTAATCATTCAATAATTTTACTTCATATCCTTCAGATATGTATAATTAGCTGAAGGCCTCTAAATTTGATTAAATAGACTCATGGTACCTTTAAATTCATAATAGTTTAGTTATCATATTTTAAATTCCTAAGAGGCACAGAGTTCCTTTGATATGCAGTAGTAAAACTTATGGCAAGTGGTGAGACCAAATATACACCAGTGGAGACGACGTCTATCTCTCTCATTGCTAACACTTCATAACCATGACGAATTTGTTGGAAGATGACCAATTATAAAATCCACATATCTTCATCCTAAGAATATTTATGCATATACATTAAGATTATGCATAAACTTTCCAAACGTAATCCTATGGACAAAAAATATAGTCGCACACACTACGATTTTTTTAAATATTACAGTACATATATGTATTGCGTCTACGCAATATATTTAAAAGATAAGCTAAATACAAATAATACATAAATGTTCCAAAATTATATTTACGGGCAAATTTTACAATCTAAACTGTCTTTACAAGATGGAATCAGAGACGACTTGGGTTCTCCCATGGCTAAAGCTACTTAACCATGACGATTCGCTATTATTCATAATTGCCTAACTCCTGCTTCGCTTAGCTTCTTTTTTCCATATCATAAATCCATCAGTTGTCTCATAGTTGGGACTTGATTAGTTGTTTGGTTTTATAGTTAAGTTTCCATTGTTAGTTGTTGGTTTTCGCTCAAAGAGTAACAACGCCATATTCCAAGAATTGCTCCTTATTTGTATGTATATGTATGACTACCAACCCTCTGCTCCAGTTTCTATTATATAATCATCATTTTTTTTATTCACAAAAAGAAGTCCTCCTACTGAAATATGTTTTGATCGTCCTGAATTTTCTGACTTTCTAAGGACGGGGACACCGGAAAAAGGTAGAGTTTTGTTATGGGCTAACTCCTTCTTCAATTAATTGGAACTATATTTGTAATATAAAAAATTAACTTTCCTGGTGTACTTAAGAGAATTTTTTTTTCCAAGAATAGTTACTAATAAATGTCTGTGGAACATATATTAAATAAAAATATTACTTCACTAAAAGGGACTGAAAAGAAAAAAACCGAAAAAGAGGTGCAACCTGCTATTGTCAAATACTCTGTTTTTTCCAAAGGACTTGTCACGACCCCAACCCCGGTCGTGATGGCGCCCAACACACAGCTAGGCAAGCCCGACCAATTTAATAACCTTAACCATTTTTTTATCTAGTTCATGAATTAATTAACACAGATAAACTACTAAGTCATAATACTGAAATTCTTAAATGGAGTTAAAACATGCGGAAATCCCAAATATCAATACTACTACACAGCCCGAAGAATCCGGTGTCACAAGTCTGAGCCTCTAATACATGAGCATCAACCTACTACATATCGTTCTAGAGAAATGCAGAAATGAAACAATAAGATAGAAGGGAAAATCAGGACTGCGGATGTCATGCAACTACCTTGATACTCCCGGATATGCTACTCAGCAGAGAAGTCCTCACTCAGCCTCAGATGTACCTAGATTTGCACGCAAGGTGCAGGGAGTAACGTGAGTACTCCGATCCAGTGAGTAATAAACATAAATAAAGGCTGAGAATAAGAAATCCTGAATAGGCACAAAGTAATTCTATAAATACAGTAATTTACCGAGTAGTATAAAGTCAGTAAACCAATAAAACAATTATGGAAATACTACAACAGATAAGTAAGTAAATGACAGTCAAATATGAAATGCAACACATAGTCCGGTACTCTCTAGTACCCGCTGCGGCGTGCAGCCCGCTCCATTTATTTATCGTCGACGACGCTCACTGGGGGTGTGCAGACTCCGGGAGGGGCCCCTTACGGCCCAAGCGCAATAATAAACCATCTCGTGGCATCAACTAGGCCCTCGGTCTCATATCAATATCAATACAATACCGCTGCGGCGCGCAGCCCGATCCCATACTCAGTCCAGAATCACATAAGCCCCTCTGGCACAGTAGTATAGAAATATTCAGCCCAAACTTCATTAAAAATATTAATTAAGTTTCAAGTTTGAGAAAAGGTGGCTGAGTTTGCAAAAACAGTAAATACTAGGACTGAGTTCAATACTTTGTAAAAATGGTAAGAAACCAGTAATGACGATCCCTGAAGGATTCAATCAGTTGGCATGAAGCCCAAGTATAGCAATCAACTCAACTTATAATGATAACAAGTGAAATTCAATCAAATACACAGTAAATTTATCTACCGGGACGGATCAAGTCACAATCCCCAACGGTGCTCTACCCCACGCTCGCTATCCGGCGTGCAAGTCACCTCATTATAGCACTACGATGTGCAAATCCGGGTTTTCAAACCCTCAGGACATCATTTACATCTATTACTCACCTCAAGCCGGCCAAAATCCTAGCTCGCTATGCCCTTGCCTCTCAAATCGACCTCCTCGCACGTCGAATCTGACCAAAACCACAACGAATATGTCACAATATGCCAATGGAACAATACCCAATCGAAAACAATCGAAAAATAGCAAAAATCTCGAAATTAGCAAAACCCGAGCCCCGGGCCCACTTCTCGAAACTCAGAAATTCTTACACCAATGGGTTCCTTATCTCGCCACGGGTCTATACATATAAAGATTACCAAAATCGGAGTCCAAATGACCCAGCAAATTCCCATTTTAACTCTCTTAAGTTTCAAGCCCTAATCCACCATTTTTACCCATTATTTTCTTGAGTTTTCAGCTCTAATCCATGTAATAACACCAAGAAATCGTGTTTTGAGTTCAAGGATCCATACCTTATCGAAACCCCTTGAAATCCCTCTTCAAAATCGCTCCCAATTCTCCAAGTCCGAGTTAAAAAAAATATGAAGCCCTTCAAAAATTCGCGAAGATGAAATTAAATAGCACTGCCCAGTCATTTCCGCATCTGCGGCTCCATAGCCGCATCTGCGGCTCCCGCTTTTGCGGTCAATGCACCGCTTCTGCAGAAATATTCGCTTCTGCGGTTGAACATCCGCTCCTGCGCCTTCCGCTTCTGCGGACGAATTCTCGCATCTGCGGATCCCCCATAAAAGCTCAAATACCGCATCTGCGTTCCTCCTGTCGCATCTGCGACTCCGCAGATGCGGTCACCAATTCCGCACCTGCGGTCCCTGCCGCTTCTGCGGCTCTCCTCTGGCTTCTGCGGTACCGCTTCTGCAGTCCCAATTCCGCAGAAGCGAAAATACCAGAAGCAACAGCAAATTCTTAAGTTTCACAAGCCAAAACTTCCCGTTAACCATCCGAATTCACCCCGAGGCCCCCGGGACCTCAACCAAAAATACCAACACCTCCTATAACATCATTCAAACTTGTTACAATCATAAAAAACACCCCATACAACACTAAAACCATCATTTCTCATCGAATTCAAGCCTAAGTTCTTCAAAAACTTCGGGGATACGCATTCAATCAAAAACCCAACCAAAACACTTCCGAATGGTTGAAATTTTGCACACACATCCCAAATCACCTAACGGAGCTACTGCAACTCTCGGAAACCCATTCCGACCCTCGGATCAAAATCTCACCTATCAACCGGAATTCGCCAAATGCTAACTTCGCCAATTCAAGCCTAATTCTACACCGGGCCTCCAAAATCACTTCCGATCACACTCCTAAGTCACAAATCATCCCCCGAAGCTAACCGAATCATCGGAATCCATATCCGAGCCCTCTAACTCATAAGTCAACATCCGGTTGACTTTTTCAAAACAAGCCTTCCTTAAAGAGACTAAGTGTCTCATTTCCTTCTAAAACCAATCCAAACCAACTCGTTCACACAAAACACTGATGATGAGGCATAAAGAAGCAGAAAATGGGGGAATGGGGCGGTAACTCACGTGACGACGGGCCGGGTCGTCACATCCTCCCCAACTTAAACAAACGCTCGTCCTCGAGGGAATCAAGAAACATACCTGAAGCCTCGAATAGGTGAGGGTATCTGCTCCGCATTTCCCGCTCGGTCTCCCAGGTAGCCTCCTCCACAAGCCGACCTCTCCACTGCACCTTCACCGAAGCAACATCCTTTGACCTCAATTTCTGAACCTGACGATCCAAAATGGCTGCTGGCTCTACATCATAAGTCAAATCACCCTCCAACTGAACTGTACTGAAATCCAAGACATGGGACGGGTCTCCAATATACTTTCGGAGCATAGAAACATGAAAAACTGGATGCACGCTCGACAAGCTGGGTGGCAAGGCAAGTTCATAAGCCACCTCCCCAATCCTCCTAAGTACCTCAAAAGGCCCAATGAACCGCGGACTCAATTTCCCTTTCTTTCTGAATCTCATAACACCATTTGTGGGTGAAACCTTCAGCAGGACCTTCTCACCAACCATATAGGATACATCTCGAACCTTCCTGTCCGCATAACTCTTCTGTCTCGACTGCGCTGTACGGAGTCTTTCCTGAATTACCTTCACCTTCTCCAATGCATCCTGAACCAAATCTGTCCCCAACAATCTAGCCTCACCGGGCTCGAACCAACCAACTGGAGATCTACACCGTCTCCCATACAAGGCCTCATACGGTGCCATCTGAATGCTGGACTGATAGCTGTTGTTGTAGGCAAACTCTGCAAGCGGTAGAAACCGATCCCATGACCCTCCAAAATCAATAACACAGGCGCGTAGCATATCCTCNACAGGTATTGTGCAGCAAAGTTCTTGAGTTCTGACAGCTTGCTTAGCTCGGTTGGGATAGAAGGATTCAGTCCTGGCAGTTTAGCTCGTGAAGATGGAATTGGGAGAGAGTCCTTGTTGGGTTTTATCGTGGTTTGGAGATGAATATATTTTCTATGGGCATGCGATGCATGGAATGTGTAATGATTTTCTTCTAGATGGGATTGACGGGAGTTCTTGATTAGACGAGTTACAGTTCAGTTCTGAAAAGAAGTTCATAAAATTCTTAGGCAACGGGTAGCCTCAGGTAATCAAGGAAATGGTACTGCTAAATGGAAGTGATTTGATAAGAGTATATGTCTCGGAAGAAGGGTAATGTGATTAGACTGATGATACTTCGGTAGTATTGCGGCACTTTCTTGCTAGATCGACTGCTGATATCTGAGTTTGTTTGATGGCACAGGGGAATTTTAGAATATCTTTCGTGGAATGAATGGGTACTCGAGGTGCAATATGTATTCATACGGCGGAATTAGGGATCAGGTACAGTGATTCGTGTGCTATATGGAGTTGGAGACTGGGAGTTCTCAGGTATAGACTATGTAGTGGTTGTGGATCGTGTGTATTGGTACCGTTAGCAGCTATTGGGATTTGGAGGCTCGAGTGGATCTTTCTTTGCTTGGTATATTAGGTTTTGGATATGATATTGGGGTGTAGACTGGCTGTCTCAGTGTTGGGTTGTTCTAGACTATTGTGTTATGGGCTATGCCGGAAAATGCCACAGGTTGCATGGCGAGGTGCATCAGATTTATTCTAGCAGAGTGGTTTGTATTCCAAAGACCAGCGGACGGCTGGGAAGGACTGTTTTTCTTAAGTGGGCCTTCGTGATGGATGTCAGTGCAGAGGTTTCTACCATTGATTCAGTTGCGGTGTTGAGAGACTTTTCGGATGCGTTTCTTGTGGCCGGGCATGTCGCCGGGCGAGGTTGTGGATTTCGGTATTGATTTGGTGCCGGGTACCGTATCGTACGGCTCCGGCAGGAATTGTGGTAGTGGAAGGAGCAGTTTCATGCCTTCTTGGTATTGAGTTCGTTGGCAGACCGATGTGGCTACGTATTTAGCTTGAGTTAGTTTGGTTGGTCCCGAGTTGTATTGTTGAGGGATAGGTTGATTCGATCGTTATTGAACTTGTTAGTGATCTGGGGAGATCTATGAGTTGCTTTTCTGTGCTGTGAGACGTTATGATTTGTTGGATATGGGCACATGTGGTGCGGTTCTATTGGGGATTCATAGAGAAAGTCGAGCGGGAAGAGTAATTGGGTGTTGATCGGTAAAGGGAGTATCGGTTATGACCTATCGGGTTGCGTGTCATATGTTATTTGTTTCACCGTGGATGTAATGAATTGCCTTGGTTTCAGACATCAAAATGTGCGTGGCTGTTGATTTTTTATCACAGTGACTTGAGGTGCTTCATGTGTAACAGTGTTTGGATAGGATCGCGCATTGTAGCGAGGCTACGTGGAGTTATGACCTTGCGAGGTAGATTTAGGTGTTCTATTTCTATGATGTGAGACGGGGTCTCAGCCTTGTGTGGTGATGGTACTGATGAACTTGAGTTACAACTCTTTCGTTTGAGTCATTTGTCATGATTTGAGTATGTTCAGACCGTTTCTTATTGGTGCGTGTATTATGAAAGTTGTGGCTTAGGCCTGTATTGAGGTGTCATATCACCAGAGTGGAGTGTTGGATTCGAGGTGGTCTTTGGAGTCATTAATGAATACGAACAGATTTGATCTCAGCTTGTTAGAAAGATAATATCGAGGTTCGGCCCGGAAATCTGTTGTGGTATTAGTCAAAAGGGAAGTGGCTTCATGAATGGTTGATCTGAGAAATGGTTGTGGTTTATCGCGTGTTTTATTTATCGTTGGCAGTATATGAAAGTGTTGGAATAAGACTTTAGCTAATAAGAGGTTTGCTATCGGTATTTGGTTATTGTGGGCAACTGCTGTGAATAGAGGCTATCGTTTCGAGTGTTTGGATTATGTGGTGTATCGGATGGTCTCACCTGAGGTTGCGGTATGGGTTATTACAGCTGGTTCGGGTTTATTCTGAATATAGACGTGAGGTTCTGATCTTGTGTATGATTTCGGAAAGTGCAATGTGGTTCTACGGTTTATGGTCTAGACGGGTTGTGAGATTTCAGCTATGTTGTGTTATCGGACCTACGCGAGATAGGGTGACGTGGGATCACCCCGGGTATATGCTTGGTAAGGTTATTGAGCTACTGGTTGGCTTCTAGGACAACTCTGGGTACGCTCGAGGACGAGTGTTGGTTTAAGTTGGGGAGGATGTGACGACCCGACCCGTCGTCTCATGTGTTACCTCTCCGTTTCCCCCATTTTATGCTTCTTCATGTTTCATTATCAATATTTGATGTGTTAGAGTTGGTTTGGAATGGTTTTGATAAGAAATGAGACACTTAGTCTCTTTTAAGAAGGCTTAAGTTGGGAAAAGTCAACCGGACGTTGACCTTTGTGTTAGAGGGCTCGGATATGAATTCCGATGATTCGATTAGCTTCGGGGGATGATTTGTGACTTAGGAGTGTGATCAAAAGTGATTTTGGAGGTCCGGGGTAGAATTAGGCTTGAATTGGCAAAGTTAGGATTTTGGCGAATTCCGGTCGATAAGTGAGATTTTGATCCGGGGGTCGGAATGGAATTCGGAGAGTTGCAGTAGCTTCGTTAGGTGATTTGGGATGTGTGCGCAAAATTTTAGGTCATTCGGAGCCGTTTTGGTTGGGGCTTTGATCGAATGCGTGTTTCGGAAGTTTTGGAAGAACTTAGGCTTGAATTCGATGAGAAATGATGGTTTTAGTGTTGTTTGAGGTGTTTTTATGATTGGAACAAGTTTGAATGATGTTATAGGATGTGTTGGTGTTTTTGGTTGAGGTCCCGAGGGCCTCAGGTGTGTTTCGGATGCCCAACGGGTCATTTTTGGGACTTGTTGACTGCTGGTTGCTGGTATCTGGTTTCCTTCTTCGCGAACGCGAGGGGAGTCTCGCAAACGCCAAGAGGAAAATGGGAGGCTGTGATGTTGGCCTTCGCGAACGCGAAGGGGGAGTCGCGAATGCGAAGGAGTGGGTCAAGGTGCTACGCGAACGCGGGAGGGTAACCGCAAACGCGTAGAAGGAAAATTGGGCCTGGGGGCATTTGGCCTACGCGAACGCGAGACTTGCTACGCGAACGCGAAGGGCCTGGAAATACTGTACGCGAACGCGAAGAAGGAGGGGTCAGACCTGGGCAGAATGTTTTAAAACATTTCATCCGCGAACCCAACCCATTTTTCCACCATTTTTGGGCATTGTTGAGAGCTTTTGGACGGGGATTGAAGAAAGTTTCAACTGGGATCGATTGAAGGTAAGTCTTATGAGTTAAAAACATGATTTTATTGTAGAATCATCCTTGAAATTCATGAGAATATAGCCAAATTGTAAGAAATTAGGGCTTGAGTTTGAAATTCTAAATTTGAGATTTGAGGGGCCATTTGTGGTCCGATTTGAGAGATTTTGGTATGTATAGACCCGTGGCGAGATGAGGAATCCGGTGATGTTAATTTTCTGATTTTTCGAGAAGTGGGCCCGGGGCTCAGGTTTTGCAAATTTCGTGATTATCGATATTTTTTGAGTCTTTTCGATTGGGTTATGTTCCCTTAGCCTATTGTGACGTATTCGTTGTGGTTTTGGTCAGATTCGACACACGAGGAGGTTAATTCGAAAGGCAAGGGCATAGCAAGCTAGGACTTTGGCCAGCTTGAGGTTAGTAATAAATGTAAATGTTGTGTTGAGGGTTTGAAATCCCGGATTTGCACAATGTAGTGCTATGTGAGGTGACTTGCACGCCGGATAACGGGCGTGGGGTAGAGCACCGTCGGGGATTGTGACTTGGTCCGTCCCGCTTAATAAAATTACTACCTAATTGATTGTAGTTTTGTGATATCCTTATAAAAATGAATTAATTGTCATAATTGGGCTTCGTGCCAACTACTTGAATCCTTCAGGGATTATTTTTACTGGTTTCTTACTATATTTCTAGATATTGAACTCAGTCCTGGTATTTAACACTGTTTTTGTAAACTCAGCCATTTTTTAAAAGTAGAAACTAAAGTAATATTTTTAAATGAAGTTTGGGCTGAATATTTTTATATTATTATGCCGAAAGGCTTATGTGATTTTGGACTGAGTATGGGATCGGACTGCACGCCGCAGTGGTATGATATTGATATTGATATGAGGCCGAGGGCCTGTTTGATGCCACGATATGGCTTATTATTGCGCTTGGATCGTAAGGGGCCCCTCCGGAGTCTGCACACCCCCATGAGCGTCGTCGACGTTAAATAACTGGAGCGGGCTGCACGCCGCAGCGGGGTACTGGAGAGTACCGGTTTATGTGTTGCATTGCATATTTTAATTGTCATTTATTCTTTATCTGTCGTGGTATTATTATAATTGTCTTCGCTGTTTTACTGTATTTATAGCTTTACCTTGTGTTTATTTGGAATTTCTTATCCTCAGACTTTATTTATATTTATTACTTTCTGGGTTGGAAGTACTCACAATACTCCCTGCACCTTGTGTGCAGATCCAGGTACACCACAGGGTGAGTGGGGATTTGTTTAGCTGAGTAGCAGTATCCGGGAGTATCGAGGTAGCTGCATGGCGTTCGCAGCCTTGATCTCTCCCATCTATCTTTATCCTTTTGTTCGCATTTTTTCCTAGATAGACTTGTGTTAGGTGAATATTCTGTATTAGAGGCTCATGTTCGTGACACCAGATTCTGTGGGCTGATTAGTATTTTTTTTTTAGGGTTTCGAATGTTAGAAATTATTTCAGAAATTGCGCATTTAATTTGGTATTTTAGTTGTGAATATTTATTTATCCTCTATGATTAATCAGTCAAGGTTGTCTAAATGGTCGGGCTTGCCTAGCAGTGTGTTGGGCGCCATCACGACCGGGGTTGGGTCATGACACTTTTTCAATTATTCCTTTCTTTTTTTCTTCTTTTGATTTGTTACACTTTAATGCTTACATATCCACTAATCAAATAATCATAATTCTATTTTTGTAGTGTATAAAATACACATGAAATCTTTACTTTGCTTCCAATTTCGTCTTTAACGTACCTACACATAAAATAGACTCAATTAAGCACAAATATAATATAGTTTAGCATTAAAGCACCTAATTGAAAGGTAAGTAATGCACTAAAAATATATAATTATAGCCAAACATCACTACCCCACACTTAAACGTTGCTCATCCTAAGCAATCAAACTACACTTTATATAGACACGACCTTTTTAAACAGTTCTCCTAACTCATCACACCAAGAATCTTTAAAATAGACGAAGCACAATGGTGTAACATATTCACCTTCATAATTTGACTCACAAGTACCATGCATTATTCACAACTCACTCCTTACTCTAACATAGAGGTCAATGACATTACCTTTCCTTCGTGAATCAAGTTCCCTCACACAACAAAAGAGATTAGTTCCACACAATAACATTTAAGAACAATTAAGAACTCGAGATAGAAAGAATTCACTCACTCTCAGAAATAACATTCATATGCTACAAAAGATGCACCATAGGCTTGCCTGTAGTGTACTACTCTACTAATCGAGCTCATTCAGTCTAGGATCAAGTAGGACTTTAATTGGTTTTAATGTAGGCGGCGGGTCGGGTAGGATACCTTTGGATATAAGAGTGACTTCACCTTCCTAAGCACTTTAATACATATGCTTTAACATTCAAACCCACACTTATGTCAAATCATAAATCCACCTTCACATCAATATATATTAACTCCATACTTCTTTAAGCTCAATTACATCAAGTATCACCACTTATCAAGGAATATTTTTTTCGCAACAATATAACTATTTTTTTTCTTTTCTTTCTTTTTCAATTCAAGTGGCTCTTACTTTTTCAAAACAGTGCACTTTTCTCCTTATTTAATTAGTTCCACTAAAAGCCAAACCAACCAGCCCCACACTTTAACTTTTACAAAGTTCATAACAATTCAAGTGCTCATGAGAGGTTAAAAGGTTCAAATAGATGGTTAATTCAAACAAATGGGTAAGGCTTGTAATGTGGTTGCCAAAGAAACAGGATTACAGGCTCAAAGGGGTTAACTACGATACATAACAATTAGGCGGGTAAAATATACATATCTGGCTCAACAAAGAAACGCCTATATCACTTCCAAGACTGAACAAAATTATTATTTCACTTTGCAGACACACGGGGCAAGTTCTAGACATCAACTGCAATGCATAGATACATACAAACCTCACACAGACATGGCACATAACTCACTCAGGATTGGATTTATCACGACACTCTAGTCAAAGCAGTTAAGCAAATTTAAGATCATACAATTTAAGATACTTATACAAGAGTCAAAAACTGAGCCTAAGCGTCACACCCAAAGTACTCACTATTCTCAAGGCATAACAAAGTTAAGAGATATTGCTTCAATTCAAAACACAGCACAATGGATCCTACTCTAAAAAAAAGAAAAATAAAACTACCTACACCCGGTTCAAGCAAAATCCTTGGAAAAGAACCGCGGCACAAAGAAAAACCAAGGGGGAATTACTACACTACCTACAAAGAAAATCTTTTTGTTCTTTTTTCCTTTAGACTTAAATCCCTCAAAAAAGTTGTCCAATAGATCCATCGTCGGGAAAAGTCCAATCTTCCTTTTTTTTTAAAAAAAAATAATATTATTCAATTAAACTAACACAGTTAAAGTAGCATAGAAAGTCACCAGACAATCTCCTCACCCCACACTTACAATTGTGCATTGTCCCCAATGCACATCATAACTAATAAGAGGGTAAAAGAAACTCTCTGGTAGACCAAAGGCCGAAGCACTAGCAGCTCATGGGGTACTCAGACTTCTCCCAGTCTTGGTCCTTTGTGCGGGTAGCTCACACTTAGTTCCAACCATCTGATTTGTTGTTGGATCCTTCCAATAATTTTGTTTTCCATGCTCCTAGAAAATTAAAAATCGACAACAAAAAAATAATACAATTAATAAAAAATAAAAATAAGATAAAGGAAAGCAGTAAAGCCGGATTGCCTCCCAACAAGCGCTTGATTTAACGCCGCGGCACGACATGAATCACTTTCTGCCTCCATTTCGAACTTATGAATTGGAACCCAAGTTTTGATTCAAGTTTATGATTATGCTCTTAGGGTGGTGGAACGAATCTGACTGGCGCAATAAACAATCACTCCTAGAAATTCGGGCAAAACCGTCCAATAAAACCGACCAAAGTTGGTCGGTAATGGCCAATAACCGTCCAAAACGCGACCATTTACGTGTGGACGGTATTTTGAAGGTCGGAAGGGCATACCGACCAACTTTGGTCGGTCAATTAAATGCAAAAAAAAATATTGCCGAAATAAAGGACCAAAGTTGGTCGGTATTTTAATTATATAATTAAAATATACACCATCTGGGAATCAAATCGGGGATGTACTTGGTAGGATACTATTTTAAGACTGTCTTTTATTTTATTTATACTCTTTAATTGTATTTTCGCACGAAAATAACCGACAAAAGTTGGTCGATTTTATTAAAAAATAAATTATAGACCAAAGTTGGTTGGTTTTTAAAATGACCAGCCGAATTAATTGACCAATTTCGATTAGTTTTTTAATATTAATTTTAATTTATTTTAAATGAAAAACCTACCAAAGTTGGTCGGTTTTTTGAAAAATAAATTTCGCGGGACTCAAAAATAGTTTCCCGCATTTTTGCGCTAAAGAAAATCGACCAAAGTTAGTCGGTTTCGTAAAAGAAATTAAAAAATAAAATATTTTGAAAACCGACCAACTTTGATTGGTTTTTTGGCCGGTTTTTTTATCGGTCGACCGTGGTCGGTTTTTGCCGAATTTTTAGTAGTGAATGTAGTATTCTGCACTTCTTAGCCTTTAGATGAGATGTGTAATCCCGACTTTCTGGCAAGAAGAATTCCAGAATGTAGTCATCTTGTTCCTTATTCCTTGACTCCTCAAGTGGCTCGGATGACTCTATTTCTATATCATCATCCAAACATAGTGTGGAAAAATACTTGGAGTGTGGACCAATGCGCTAAACTACATGAACATTGTGACTGTCTACATCCTCAACACTAATGACGCCAGAGTCAACTAAATATGTATCATCAATGTCCTTGGTTGACTCTAGTACCTCTTCTACAACATCGACATCATAAAATTCGAGTTGGTTGATTTGGTCATATTCTACACTCATTATAATGGCAATTTTTGCAGCCAATTCATGCTCTTCTTGGCTACTATCACATTAAAAGCTTCAACCACTTGAATCGCTTGAGCCTCCAAGTTGCGAATAGTTTCCTCTTGCCTTTCTATCTGTAGTTGTTTCTCGTTATTTGTTCCAGAAGGCACTTTAACATATCCTTGATCTCTTTCTGGCCATCATCCCTGGGTTCTTTATTCCTATTAACTTCACAAGAAAAAGTCGAACCATCATAGCAAGGGGTTGGGGAGGATAAGAAATATAAGCACAACTATGAAAGTGACCATCTTGACCACCACACATATTACACACATAAGATTGAGTTGGTGCACATAACTCGCTCTCGGAAATATTTTGACAATTTTTCCATGGGCGGTTTCCTCCACAATATGCATAAGGGGAATCAAAGCTAGAATTACTAATATCAAAACTCTCATAATTCCAAGATGCCATGTCTCTCAAATCAAAAATAAAAATACATAAAAATAAAATAAAATAAAATAAAAAGTTCAAACTTGACACTAAGCAATATTTACAACTACAACTACATCGTTATGCCTTATAAAAGGACTGAGTGGTCATTGCAAATATAATTCGGTTTACAAGTCCGGAGTCGAATCCCACAGAGAACCAAGGCTTAGCTACAGCTGTTCAATATTGTTAAGAAACACAAGTGCAAATAATTTCCTAATTATAGAGATTACAATATTTATTTCTAACTAATTAACTAACAAATACTAGAAAATAGTAAAACTATCAACTAGAAAGATTAAGGGTTTGAGACAAGATTAAGGAGATCTAGAGTTATGATTTCCTCAATTGTTGGAATTCTTTTCGCTACGTTTTCTATAAATTCGCCTAAGTATTTCTACCGATCATGAGCTCTCTGAGTGTCGTAATTCTCACCCGAGTAGCTACCATAATTTACTAGACATATTCTTCCGAATTACGCTAGCTGGCACTAAGTTATGGCTCACTCGGATCGCACCAAGCTTTCGTTATTCCTAATCCCACCTTTAAACCCTTCGTATTGATCCCTCATATACGTTAGGAGTGATGTTGTTCCACAACTACCTAAATATGCACTCTCTTCCGAGTAATACACGCTAAATAGGCACAGTCGATTGAGAGCTCTTCAACCAACCACAATATAAACGTAGTTGAACATAATAGAGAAATCCAACGGCTCAATTATATAAAAACATAACAAGAATTTATCCTACAAAAAGTTCTATCAAAACTCTAGATAACAAATTAGCTATTCATAATAGTATGCATAACTACACTACTAGAACTCATAACCAATAATAGAAATAGGAAGAAGGAATTGAAAAACTTGTATAAGTTTCTCCGCCTTACTCGTAGTGTGTTCATGCATCCTTAGGTCGAATCCCCAATCTCAAATCGATCTCCTCTTCTAAAGATGGTGTTTAATGGCTATTTATATGTGTAGGGACAAACCTAGACGAAATAACCAAGTCCAAAACCAAATAGAAGACAAAATAGGCCTTGAAAACCTGGAACATGCGAACACCTCGCTGTAGACCTCGCCTCGCGAGCTTCACCGCACGCTTCACCTCGCGTTAGGCCTGGCGACGCGAGCTCAAACACGAGCAAAATCACTCGCGTCGCCATACTCTGCTGTTCGTTTCTCATATTTTGTGAAATACATAAACGGCCCCTTTAAGTTGTCCCCAACGATCATATGAACACCTCAACTGACCCCATTATCAATTAGACACCTCTTCTCCAATTGAAGTGCGACCTCGTGAACCCCTGACGCTAATATGGCAAAGTGTGTGCTTTATATTCACTTGGCAGAATAGCCTAAATGGCACTTATACTTGTGCCACTTTGTCATGCCGGTCCCCAAACTTAGCATTTTGCCAATTGAACACTTACACTCGTTCAAATCGTGTATAATAAACGCTTATGACAGGAGGCTACTGTGCGTGTAATACAATCTCCTAGACGCAGGATGCCACGTCATTACTAGTGCCACATAGGAAAATAAACTATTGCCTTTATCTTCATTTTTTTACTTACTCCACCATCTCTTCCCCTTACCACCAACAACTCCACTGCCATCGCCGAAAAATTCCCTCGGTCACCGGAGAACACCATTAAAAATCTTGTATTGTTCATTCAATTCTAAGAGTCTTGTAGTGTTCTAAGGAACTAACTTTGCTGCTGATGACATAACGCACAAAAATAAATAGGAAAAATATGTTTACAGTTGTTAGTCTCTTCAGGGGGGTGCAGGTTTGGGAGGGATGCGNATGCCACGTCATTACTAGTGCCACATAAAAAATAAACTATCGACTTTATCTTCATTTTTTCCTTACTCCACCATCACTTCTCCTTACCACCAACAACTCCACTGTTATCGCCGGAAATTTCCTCCAGTCACCGGAGTACATTATTAAAAATCTTGTAGTGTTCATTCAATTCTAAAGTCTTGTAGTGTTCTAATGATCTAACTGTGCTGCTGATGACATATACACACAAAAAAAAACAGGAAAAAAGAAAAAGCAAGATGTGTTTACAGTTGTTAGTCTCTTCAAGGGGGTGCAGGTTGGGAGAGGGGGGGGGGGGTAGGGGACGGGAAGGGGAAGAAAGAGAAAAGAAATAGAAATGGGAGATGGGTTTTGGGGAAGAACGGAAGGGGGTGCATGTGGGGGGAAGGGGAGAACGGGAAGGGGAAGAAAGAGAAAAAGAAATAGAAATGGGAGATGGGTGGGAAAGAACGGGAACGGGGAAGGATAGAAAGAGAAAAAGAAATGGGGGAGGGGGTGGCGGTGGGGCCGGGGGAAAGAAGAAAGAAGAAAGAATAGAGATATTTTATAGTTTCTTATATTTTTTTTGTCTCTTGCTTTTCGTTTTCTTTTTATTTCTTTCTTCTTATTTTAATCATTTTTAGTATAACTTTTTTTATGTTTACTCTCGTTATGCGCGTAAATTTACGAATTTTGTCCAACTCAGTCATGAGGTTGCCACATAGGCTTGGTCAACGGTTAGAGGGGTATAAAGTACTGTGTTTTGAAAATTACGAGTGTCTAGATGAAACTTCGTAGAGTATCGGGACCGGGATGACAAAGGGGGACAAGTAGAAGTGCCATTTAGGCTATTCTGCCTATTCACTTTTGAGCGCGTGGAATCCTCAAAAATAAGCATTTTCTTTTTCTTTTTAAAAATTAACCTTTTTTTATGTGGATCCCACTTACCTACATCTTCACATTTCTCTTTCTTTAGATTTTTCACCTTCCAGTGGAAAACAACAAGAACAAATAAAGAGTTTCTTCCAAATTATAGCAAATGGAAAAACCATAACATAAGCATAGACTTCTTCCAATATACATTGTCACAATTGATTATACAATCAACACCAAGAATTAACCTAATTTTCAGTAGTACTCAATAAAGTAAATTGAGCCCTCTAAAAAATTGGTGCTTTAACCAAATTAAATATTTTTCCAGAATCAGTCACAAAAGAGAGCATAAATTTTTGCTAGACTTTGCCCCAAATTTTATGGCTAAACTCTACCACCACCACCTCAATTGCGGCCGCCAACAACAAAATCAACTGCCGATAAATATTCTAATGCTCCTGGATAAGAAAGATTAAGACTCAAATCCAATATTTTTTTGGTGGATTTTTACTGCTTTGAGTTTCCAAGAGAAGAGCTTTTAGGGAAGAAATAGATGAATGGAGAGAGGTAGTTAACATCCGATTTTTTTTATATAAGCATTTGTCTTCAGATTTAGAGTGGAACGGCTAAGTCCATTATATTTGTGCTATGGAATCAAACTGAGGAGAAGCGGAAAAAGTGAACGAAGGGAAGAATTTTTTCTTTATTTTTAAAAATACATGTGTTACCTTATAATTCGTTCTCTTTCCACATCAGCGCGATTGTATTTCAAACTTGTGATCTTTTGGACTCGAGCATCCACGAGATCGCACTTCAGTCGGAGAAGAGGTGTCTAATTGATAACGGGGCCAGTTGAAGTGTTCATGTGATCGTTGTGGACAACTTAAAGAAGTCGTTTATGTATTTCACCTTTTGCAATTGTGCTAACTTTTCAATTATTTGACGTTTTTGTCTTCCTTGTTTCTTTTTCAATTGTTCCTTTCTTTTTTTCTTCTTTTGATTTGTTACACTTTAATCCTTACATATCCACTAATCAAATAATCATAATTTCATTCTTGTAGTGTATAAAATACACATAAAATCTCTATTTTGCTCCCAATTTCGTCTTCAACGTACCTACACATAAAATAGACTCAATTAAGCACAAATATTGTATAGTTTAGCATTAAAGCACCTAAATGCAAGGTAAGTAATACACTAAAAATATATAATTATAGCCACACATCACTCATCGTCGAAGAGGATTTTCATCCAACTTTCGGCAGTAGTACAATGCTTCAACAGAGCCATTCAATGAAAAACTCAATCATCTTCAAAGAGTTCAATACCAAATTTAATTTATGACTGGTTCAGGCATTTTGTAGCCAAAGTTTATCGTTTTGAGGCTCATAACCCACTTGATATTCAAGCCAATCTTGCCAATCACTCAAGCTATTCCAACAACTCAGCACGAGCTAGGATTGTATACTTCGGGCCTACACTTTTCCGATGACGGGAGCTGCTATTGCCACCATCAGATACTCAAACGTGGTTAGTATCATTGTCCCCTTCAGTTATGCCTTTTTCCAAGCAAAGAATCCCCTAATTTAAGACACTAATAATAGATCGGGAGCCTTTTAAGGTGAAATGTATAGAATTTGTAAGTAATTCTTGTTTAAAGCGGGTAATACCCTTGAAAGTCCATTTTTTATTGGGTGTAACGGGCCACAACCTCTGGCCTCTACCCGTCCATACTTTTTTCTTTTTCTTTCTTTTCTTAAATTGAATAATATAGCTGTACATTAATTGAAAGAATATTATATAAAGTTTTAAATTGTTCGAATAGGGAACATACCATGTGCACTGTATATAACGGATAACAAATCGAATTGGGTTCAAATTTTAGAATTGAAACTAAGCTAGCGGTTGGACATAGATTTAATTGAAACTTGAAAAAATAATTTTTGAAGTAATTTTGAAAAATAATTTTTTGAAGTTGAAATTATGTTTGGACATGCATTTTATTTAAAAAAAAATTTGAAGTTTTGTGAGTGAGAGAACAAGTTTCACCCAAAATCTACCCTAAACTAGATTTTGGGAACTTGAAAAATAATTTCAGAAATTTTTTAAAAATAGATCATTAATCTATGAACAAACAATATTTTCAAAAAAGATTTGAAAAAACGGTGTCAAAATGTATGGCCGAACGGGGCCTAAGATTAAAATGAGCTATTAGAGGTGAATCCATAATTTATAGGGGCTTTGACACAGTTACCCACAAAAACAAAACTATTTACCCTTGTCTACCCATTTGTTTTCCTACTCATAAACTAATTACATTTCCTACCCATAGTAGGTTTTGTGGGGAATTTTTTCTTTATTCTCCAATTCTTTTTTATTTCTATGCTTCTTTTCTTTTTTCCTTTTTTTCTTTCTTTTC
>NC_031996.1:2904140-2942702 GCF_001879085.1 Nicotiana attenuata | reverse complement strand
TATAGTATATTAGTATACTGTAGCGGTATACTGTTTTGTAAACTATAATAGTGTACTGTTGCAGTATAGCTATATACTCCTACAGCATATTGTATACCGTAGCGGTATACTGTAGCTGTGTTCTTCTTCGATTTTCAACTGAAAATTTCGATCTCAATCACCTCAAATCAGGTATAAATGCTATCAAATTTCAGTATGAACTTCCAGAAGGTACTATAAGCAATATTTTAACAGCACACACTTTGAATCAAACAAGAAATCTTCAAAAATAAAATTGAGCTTCAAGCCCAACAATGGTGGATATTCAATCTTGGGAGTGAACTTTTCTCTTCTGAAATTAATCTTGTCGATTTGCCATATTCCTGAATGGAATTGATGTGTTGTTGTGTCTGTTTGTATGTTTCTTCAAAATCTTTTTTCACTTTTTCTACTTCCTCCACCACCTCGTCCATTTGGGGATTTTGCAGAGTTGAGTCCTAGCTCTTTTAGCAAAGAAAATTTTGGGAATTTTGGGAAAAGAAATTGCGAAGAAATCAAAAGATCCAAAAGAAAGTTTAGTTTAGTTCAGGAAAACGAAAGAAGATGAACTTTTTCTTCTATTGAGAACCTCATCTTAGCTAGGTGTTACGGCCATTATTTAGTTCTTTCTCATTTATTGCACTACAAAATGTCTAAACAAAAGAAAAAGTTCCAAACTATTAATTCCAACACGAAGGGAATGTTCGGGCAGATATATAGGAAGTAAAACTAGCGGGTAAATAGTTTGGGGAGTATGGATAGGAGTAGTAAATAGTTTGGGTCTAGGCATTAAAGGGTAAATAGTTTGGAATTAATAGATATAAAGTGAGATTTTCTCTAATTTATAAGCTCTCAATCAAATATTTATAGATATTGAATATTCTCTTCATATATATATATATATATATATATATATATATATATATATAGAATGTGAGCAAAAGATCGCATTTGCTTGTAATTTAACTAGTAAGGTCACTAGTGGTCATTATCTTATAGATATTGTCTTTAATCTTTAAACGAAAACTTTGCTCCTTTAAGTCAACATTACTCCTTCGGCAACTTTCACATCAACAAAAATACTGCAAATGCTGGATCAATCGAGTGAAAATCAATGAAATACCAGCCTCCACAAAACTGGAAGGCCATGCAGGTGCCAACTAATCTCCACAAAATACAAACATGAAAAGGTGAAAAAAGAAGACATGAAAGAATGCCAGCCAAATCATCCTTTTGGGTCGCTTTCTTGATTTTGAATGAAATTCGAGTTATTCAGTGCACTAAGAGAGAGATGTGATGATAAAATCTGGCAAACTTGGCCAACCACTGTATATTGCACACGAAAAATCTGCAGACGATTTAACAAAAACTAAGCTTAATTCAACGGAAAAGGGTCAAATATGTCCCTCTACTATTAACAATTGTTTAAAAATATCCTTCGTTATACTATAGGGACATAAAACCCCTCACCGTTACACTATTAAACAAAAATGCCCCTAATTAGACGGCATAGACACGTGGCAGCATTTAAAAGCTGGAGAGAACCCGTTTCTCTTAAAAATCAAACCCGCTCCGACCCACTAAATTGACCCACCCTTCTAAACCTAAAAACACGGGTTACAACCCTAATTTCGTCCCACCCTCAATAGAGAAAAGCTTCCTCTCTCTGTTACTCAAAAATTAGTAAATCCCAAACTGAAGATTCGGTCTCAAAGGTTCTTCTCCTCTGTATTACTCAAAATTGGTAATTGCAAAACGCAAGATTCAGTCTCAAACGTATGTTCCATGTCTGATTCAACTGCTACATCAAAGAGGAGGTGCCATTGTGGGGAGATTGCCAAGAACTTCAAATCAACCACAGCTCAAAATCCTGGAAGGAGATTCTATAAGTGTGCTAAACCTGAAGTAAGTTTTAATTTTGCTTTCGATTCATAATTTGAAGGTATGATACAAATTTCGTAATTGGTTGTTTTTGTTAGAATGAGTCGTGCGGATATTGGTAATGGCAAGACGAAGCCTACTCGGACAGAGCGTTGATAGAAATCAACAAGTTGCAGTGCAAATTAGATGCTGCTAATGTGACAATCACTATGTTGAATCAGTTGTTGGAAACGTGCAAAGTTGAAAGGGACAAATTGCTGGAAAAGGTTGATGTATTAGAGGCTCTAAAAAATATTGAAGTGAATAAAGCAAGGGAGATGGAAGAGAAACTGTTGAAGATGAAGATGTTTGTTTTGATATTGTTTGCACTGTTTGTTGGAATTGTTGCTGCAATGATGATGAAGTAATGCATTTGTTTAGATCAATTTCGGACAAGTTATTGTGAACAAATTATCGTGTATGATGAAGTTAAATATTGTTGATGAAATGTATTATGTAGTGCCTACTGAAATGTGTAGTTGGTATTGTTTATGTTGCCTAGTAATATGTATAGTGCCAACTTTAATGCCTATTGATATAGTGCCTACTTTAATGTATTTTTTGTGAAGTTTAATGTTGTTGTGACGAAGTTATGAAAATATTTCTACTTTGTGTAAGGCCTACTGTTTTGTAATGCTTTTTCATGTTGCATTGTTACTTAAAAATTGTATCATTTCAACACAGTTTTACTGCACTATCTGGAATAACTTATTGTGAATTCTAATCAATGAACACATAAACCTGTATCATTTCGAAACTACAGCACTGTTAAGATAATTTCAACACAGTTTTTCTACAACACTGTTTAGACCAAAAGATCACATTCAAAACTACAGCACATTCAAAACTACAGCACTGTGCAAACTCAACAATTACAGTTTTTCTACAGCACTGTTTAGACCAAAAGATCACATTCAAAACTACAGCACATTCAAAACTACAGCACTGTGCAAACTCAAAAGGGACAATTCAATAAGTACTGTTAATAAGCATTTAAATACTGTTATCACAGTAGTTACATCACTAAATGGATGAATGGATGTCATATTATAACAACAAAAACTTGTACAACCAAGTCATAATATGACATCCGAATCCAATACCAATATTAACAAGTTTGCAGCAAAGTTTGCAGTTAATACATCCCATCAAAACACAAAAAAAGTTCAGTTTGGTCTTCAATTTCCTTTCCTTGGCCTAAGCTTCCCAATCCTCTGTTGCCTTTGTTTTTCTAACTGATTTGCAGTTGTAGCAGGTTTTCCTTTCCAGCTTAAAGATGGTGGTGTGTATGGAAGGTTTGTTGGATCACTCACACCAGTGTGATCACCAGTGAAGGTGATTGAAGGTTTCCTGTCCACAAGTCCTAGCATTGTGGGTTGTCTCTCCACATTTGCTGCAAGTCATCACTCTTCCTTTTCTTGATTGTGACCACAATCCTTGCCTTTTAATGGCCTCATCCTTCTGCCTATCTCTCTTAACTTTAGGCCTACCGGCCAACTTCACCAACTCAGGTGGCTCCATTGCTTGTGATGGTTCAATCTTCCAAAAATTTTCTCCTCTTACAGGTTGTAACTTGTGTTTATAAGTGAGTAGAAATGCCTCCTTGCTATACCACCAGTTCATTTCTGTCAAAGGATCACCCATGTTGTGAAGTACAGCTTTAATAACATGTGGACATGGGATTCCTGAAGATCCCACTGCCTACAGGTGCACTTCTTCACAGCCATATTCACACAATGCTTATCACCACCTTCTGACACTTCATAGCCATTTTCTCCATTTGCATTAACTCTACAAGCTGATTGAGCAATTTGCATGTACTCACTGTACAACTCCATGCTTTTTGGACTAAAGTCATGTCTCCAACCCCTCACTTCATCTTCATGTTCTCTTAACATGTTCATCACTTTGATTCAAATGTCCTCCAACATCTTTATTATTGGCTTATGCCTTGCTTCCAAAATCCACTTGTTGAAGGATTCAGTCAAGTTGTTATCAACTGACTGATTCTTGCACACTGTGTCCAGGTAAGCTCTGCACCAAGTCTGAGGAGGGTACTTCAACAAACCAGCTGCTGCATCCGTGTTCAACTCCCCTAAATTCTTCAAATGATCCTTGAATTCCTCCTCATAAGTAGACCATGCACACCACCAAAGTAATTTTTTGCTTTCACCAGTATTGTATATCTTGCACCAGTTGGCCTCAATATGTCTAACACAATATCTATGGTGTGATTGAGGAAGGACAGTTCTAACAGCATCAATTAACCCCTATGACAGTTATATAAACATACATTCACTTATAATATTTCATAAACAACAAAAAGGCAGAATTAAATGCAGATTTACAGCCAGAAACATACAATCACTTAGAATTTTTCATATACAACAAAAAGGCAGAATTAAATGGAGACCATGGACAACACTATAGGACATAAATATATGACAGAATTTAATAGAAAAGGACAAAAATATATGACAGAAATAAATAGAAAATGACAGAAATTGATAAAGACAGAAAATTAGGACAGAAATAGAAGAAGACAGAAAATGAAAAAGACAGAAATAGAAGAAGACAGAAATAGAAGAAGACAGAAATAGAAAAAGACAGAAATTAATACCTTTTGCATGTCTGACATGAAGGTAATTCCTTCCCCATCCTTGAGGTCTAGAGAATGTTGAAGCAACTGCAAGAACCAATTCCATGTATTCTTTGTCTCTTTGTCAACAACTGCCCAAGCCAAATGATAGAAATGGTTCTGTGAATCTGGTCCAACAGCCACTAGTAGTTGGCCCTTAGCTTTCCCCTTTAAGAAAGTTCCATCTAGACCAATAAAAGGTCTCAACCCTAGCTTGAAACCCATTTTTAAAGCTTGAAAGCAGATATACATCCTTAAGAATCTTCTTCTCCCTTCTTCAAGTGCATTCTTTGAAAGGTTTATAACCACATCACTGCCTGGATTACTATCTCTCAATTCAGTTGCATAAGCTTCAAGTTTGTTATACTCATCACTGAAACTACCATCTAAGCTTTCCAAGACCATTCTCTTTGCTCTCTTACACTTTCCATGACTAATATTTAGTTCAAAAACCCTCTTCAAATCTGCCATCATCTCCTTTACCTTATACTTAGGATTATCTTGTAATTTAAGCTTGAAATACTATGCAATAGTACTGAAATCAACAGTATTGTTATCAAAAGCAACACCACAACTATGTTCTGCATTTAAGGTCTTGATCTTAACCCCACCATTCCTCTCTTTGGATATCAAACACAAAAAGGGACAGCCAAATATATCACATTTATACCTAAGCCATATTTTGTCACTCTTCAATAACTCTAATTTTTTCTTGTTTGCCAAAGCATACAACTTCATACACTTCCTAGCTTCTGGTATGTCCTTAAAGCTCATACCCTTATACAACTCTTTGTACTCATTAAGTTCTTCAGTTATCTCCCTCTTTTTTTGTACTTTCAAAGTTTCCAATTCTTCAGAATCATAACCTTCTAATTCAGCACTAGAATCAGATTCTAAGTCACTTAAGCTACAGTCAGTACCAGCCTCATCCTCGTGGGTGTATGATTCTTTATGGTGTACAATATCAGGGATACCATGAATAGGGGGCTCACATTCATCCACAGCATAAATATTAACAACATTATATTCATCACATATCAAGCTAAGTAATTTTCTAATCCCAACATCCCCATCAATCTCATAAAATTTGCCAGAAGGACAAGCAACAATAAGCTGCTGAACCCCTACAAATCCTAGCTCATTTATATATTCATTCACTATGTCTATATATGAAAGTAAGTCTGAGTCATAACCTGTCCAAGTGTGCACCAGTTTCTTTGTGTATAAGACCTCAGGCTGTGTAACCCAATCACCACCATAATTGAATATTATATCTATTAACACCATCTCCAATAACCTACAAATATAGCCAATAGGTCATGTTAGCAAAGAATAAATAAACAAATAAAAAGGCAGAACTAAAAAGGGAATAATTATATTAAAAAAGGCAGACCCCATTTAGCTATGTCATACCACCATTGAAGGTGGTCCTACTCACAGTATATTTATCACCTAATAAATATAGAAGAAGTCCATATCTTGAAGGTGGTCCAGATTCAGGCCCACCCTATAATAAATTAACTAAAAAAATCATTGAACGTGGTCCTACACACATAATACTATAATCAGAAAGTAACAAATTAGGGACAAATTTACCTATTAAACAACAGAAAAAGCTCAGAATATTGGGACAAACAAACACCCTAAACCAGCTACCAAAACCAAAACCATGTCGGGACCAAAATTAACTTCACATCGGGACCATATCAATAATAAAGCATGCAAACACCTGAAGCGGACAAAAAATGTGAATATAATACTGAAAGTACAAAAATAAATGTGTGGATGTCAACAAAACACAACAAATCAAAACCCTAGGCGAAAAACCCTAAAATAACAGCAAACACATAAAATACTGAGCAAAAAAGAGTTAAAACAAGAAAAGCGAACCATTTCCATGGAGAAATATATTACCTTTACTTCATTTGCGGTGGATATCTCACGATTTTTCTTCTGTCGATGGAGGCTTTTAGAGAGAGTGAAAGAGAAAAAAAAGAAATGTTATTTTGTAGGTTTGACCCTTAACCCGTGTTTTCAGGTTTAGAAGGGTGGGTCAATTTAGTGGGTCGGAGCGGGTTTGGTTTTTAAGAGAAACGGGTTCTCTTCAGCTTTTAAATGCTGCCACGTGTCTATGCCGTCTAATTAGGGGCATTTTTGTTTAATAGTGTAACGGTGAGGGGTTTTATGTCCCGATAGTATAACGAAGGATATCTTTAAACAATTGTTAATAGTAGAGGGACATATTTGACCCTTAACCGTTAATTCAAACAACGAGCCAAGCGCGAAACACCCAAGAAAACATAACTAACAAAAACACATGCAATAACATGAAAAGAACATCATTTAATAATTCAGAAGCTGGTCTTAATTCAAGCAATGAGTCGCCCTATAAAACATAACAAGAAC
This sequence comes from Nicotiana attenuata, assembly GCF_001879085.1. Taxonomy (NCBI): domain Eukaryota; kingdom Viridiplantae; phylum Streptophyta; class Magnoliopsida; order Solanales; family Solanaceae; genus Nicotiana; species Nicotiana attenuata. The sequence goes on along the minus strand of NC_031996.1, from coordinate 2,935,720 downwards.
AAACGCAACAATGTCTTCTATATAGTTGATACTTGATACACCTTAAAGCTTGTCACAAGTAACTCCTGCTGGTACATTTCTTTTGTCTTTTCTCCACTGGTCGCGAGAACTGCTGAACTTAGGGCTGTGCACGGATCGGATCGGATTTAGCACATTTCGGATTCGGGTTTCAGATTCTAGAAAATGCAATCCGAATCCGATCCGAATTATATCGGATCAGATCGGATTTTAAAGTTTGGATCGGATCGGATTTCGGATTGTATTATTATACCTCAAAGTTGCAAACTAATATGTATATTTTCTTTGTAAAAGAGGCAATACATTAAGAAAAATTCTTGTTTATGCAATTATGAAAGTACTATGGTGTCAATATAGCTAAATCTAGCAATTGTAAAGGTAATAACTTGGAGGAAGATGTAAAGGAAGTACTGACTATCCGAAATTAAAGTGTAGTATTTATACATGCCCTAATAATTTCGGATTTCGGATCGGATTGGATTAAAATATACCAATCCGAATCCAATCCGAAATCTGAAATTTTAATACACACAATCCGAATCCAATCCGAAATCTGAAATTTTAATAAACACAATCCAAAATCCGATCCGGTCCGAAATTGAATGGATTGGTTCGGATATCCGATCCGAATGAACAGCCCTAGCTGAACTGAATCATTAGGCAGACTCCTGCATAGTCCGCATCCTGCATCAACCACAATGGAAGTTTCAATTAGGCATCTAGCAACACACAATAAACATATGCAAGAAGGGATAAGGATCCGAGAAAAGACTTTACTACACTGAAGATGCAAATAAGTATTCATATCTTAAAGTCTTTATCCAGTGTCAATGTAAGTGAAGTATATATACCAAAATAGAACAGTATGTCCATACACAATTCTTCATTGCATCATTTGGGAAAAGGAACTGTGTAATCGATGAAGCTTTCTTAAACTCCGTTGCGTATAAGAACTATAAAACCAATGGGTCATACAAGAATGAGAAATAGAAATACAACTGCTAGGATCCGCAAGTCGTGGCTCTCTCATCTCTGACAATAAATACAAAAAATCATTGAATAAGCTTGAGCAAAACCCAACTGCAAGGATCCACAAGGTTGGAAGTTCCTAAACATAATAGTTTCAACTGGTCAACAAAGAGGAACAAACTTGTTTAAAGTGCTGGAGAAACAAAGTATGATTTTTTCCCTCTACTTCATTTACAACCAATTTTAACTATGAAAGGAAACTAAAGGAATGATAGTGAAAGTTAATCAAGTAAGTTGAACTTTTAGTATCGGGCAAACATGCAAAAGGTGAGTCCTGATTAAACTTCAACCAAGTAAAAGTGAATGGAAAAAGTATCACATGGGCATATTAGAAGAACTGACATCAACTGGTCGTATTAACAGTAAAATTGGATATGCACATGGTCGTGAGGCAACAACAGGAGTTGGAAACCGCCTTACGTGATATGAACCATGTCATTATTAGTAACGAAAATTTATCCATGGAGACCAATTTCTAAAACCTAAAAATTTTCACTTACATGACTATGAAAACAACCCATTAGAATTAACACATTGCTTTACTACAACTAAAGAAAGCTTGAAGGCACCAACCAACATCTAATGAGAGGTGCAGAGCAGCCATGGCAATATCATACTTCCCAACTTTGTACAGGCTCATATACATTATGGTCTTATCGCTTATCTCTTCTTGCGCAAGATTAAGCATGTTAGTTATATTACCTATGGGGACTGTTGTATACCATTGACCCTAATTCATTGTTCGAGGCCCACTCAACAAAATTTTATGCTAAGGCACCAACAATAGCCTATAAAGGGATGGTCTGAATAGATATAGAAAATAAAATGGGAAAAAGAAAAAAACTTGAAGAAAGCTAAATTTCCAAACCTTTGTGGCGACTATGTGGATTCCACACATATGTATAGTGCAACGCCAAATGGCACTCATACCAGGTCTTCCTTTCTAGAGGTACTCAATTGCTCTGTGTCACCTCTTGGATGGTACCAATAGAATCAATATATAATATTGTACTGTTGTGAACATACCAAAAGAATCTACGTGCAATACTGCAAAAGAGAAAGAGCTTCAAATCAAAAGAAGATATCTATAAGACCAATCCTCAACCTACCATCCGTGTCCATGCCTTTTCTTCATGAGCTGCCTTAGCCAAAGAGCAGTAAAGAAATAGTAAACTTTCCTATTATGCTCTTGATTTAGGAAAATCGAGTAGAAGAATCTGACAACCTCTTACTTTTCTAACCTTAAATTTGCTCCAAAGAACATTGGCCTTCTTGAAGAAGTTTATTGGGATTAATACATTAATGCTAATGATTCTTAAAGTAAATGCACCTACTGGAACAACACAGTTTGAAACCAAAAAAATGTCTAAGATACCAACAGCTAGAAAATAAGAATGGCGGCCTTGTGAAGGCCTGAACAAAGTTGAATGTAACGAATATTCTTAAGTCCAATCTTTTCTCGTCATTTCCTTCCTCTGCAACTTAAATGGAATTTAACCAAAACCATACAATCTAGGAGAAGAGAACTCCTCTTTCCAAACCCTAAAACACTCTTGTATGAGGTTTTGAGATTAAATTAGAAGCCGTATATGCGAGCTAAATTATGGACCTCTGTTCTGCAACTGGCTTCAATTAACTGCCCTTCAAAATATGGAGCAATCTATATAAGCTGCATTTCTGACCTCATTAGATCCAAAACCTCGTAAATCTGTGTGGACTCATTGTGAGAACCATCCTGGGAATAAAATGAATGGAGTTGGTTTCTCACTTCAATCCAACTACATCCCCTGCTTTTCCTCAGTCCTCTTTCCTTCATTTGTTTTCTTGTGCAAGACATCCAACCATCTGCCAGCTGAAGCATAAACATTTGACAGCAATGTATATCCTTCGGGATGCTTTTCTGCCAGCTCTGAAATCTTTTCGGCTACCCTTTCTTCCATCCTCTCATTTCTATATGTTTTGCAACCACTTAAGAGAGCTGCCCAGGCTTGAACTTCTGGTTCACAAGGCATGTCCAAGATGAACTTCTCTGCTTCAGAAAGGCGTCCTGAACGAGACAGCATGTCCACTACACAGGTATAATGTCTAGCATTCAGTTGTATATGATAGACCTTTTCCATTGAATTGAAGTAATGGAGTCCTTTGTCTACAAGACCACAATGGGAACAAGCAAATAAAACTGCTAAAAGAATAAGCTCATTAGGTGCAATGGACTTCGTCCGTTCAAATACAGCAAGTGCTTCCTCTGCAAAGCCGTTTTCTGCAAGCCCTTGAATCATAGCTGTCCAGGAAATCTCGTTACGTTTGGGCGTCCTTTTGAAGATTTTCTCAGAGCTTTCAACATTACCCGATTTGGCATACATATCTAGAAGGGCAGTGTCCACAAAAACATCAGAGTGAAAGCCAAGTTTAATGACCTTACCATGCAAGTTCTTCCCCCTTTCTAATGAAGCTAAGCTCGCACAAGCACATAAAACACTAGAGAAAGTAGATTTATTTGGTTGTTCTCCAGACAGAAGCATGTCACTGAAAACTTCAAAAACTTCATCAAATTTTTCATACTCTAAATAACCTGTTATTAGCGAATTCCATGAGATATAATTTTTTGGGGGTATCTTGTCCAATAGCTCCTTAGCTTCTTCAAGTTGGTTATTGAGGCTATAACCACTGCCCATTGAATTCCAACAAACAACGTTCTTCTCCAATATCGAGTCAAATGCTACACGTCCATCCTTAGAGCTTCCACATTGCAGTACAGGTCAACCAGTGAGCTACCTATGAAAGCATCTTGTTCAATTCCAATTTTTAAAATATGTCCATGAACAATCCTTCCCGTTATCAAAGCTTCAAGGCTCGACAATGCACTTACTACGCTTGCTAAACACAACTTATTCGGTTTAAACCCCTGTTGGACCATGCAATGGAAGAGATTCACCAGAGCTAGGAGACTCAAGGAGACATCTATTTACCAGAGCTAGAAGACGATCCTCAGCTCCATCTCATGGCAACCTCAAAGCTACTCAAACCTTCAGCAACTATATCCAATAAACCCCTAAACACCGCGTCTGGCAGCCACATACACCAAACTTTCACAAATTTAAAGTCAGGATAATAACAGCAGACTTAGATAGGCAACCCTGAAGAAGGCACCTATCACTCATTCCAAACATTGCTTCTGCACGCATATTTTCAAAGTTCATTGGAGAAAGGCTTGAAGCTTTCTGTTGGCTTTTTCAGAAAGATACGAGATAACAGATAAGATATCTCTTTTTCCTATATTTTTAGGAATCAAATTGGAAAAACATCAATAAACAAGAGAAAAACATATACATTCTCTAACTTCAAAATAGGCTTGAGGTCATTAATCTCTGCAGCATTTTAAAGGAAAATTGTATTAATCTATTATTAATTTTGCACATTGTATAACTTGGAATAATGATATCAATCTCATGATGCGCAAACTATAAAGTCCAAAATAGATCTGGTTAGATCAATAGAAACTATAGTGAATACTTTAGACATAGACAGTTCAATTGGAACAGTTAGATAATCAATTTTTGAAGAGTAACATTGTACAGTTAAATTTACATTTAAAAGGAACACCGTTAAAATTTGATTGAGTGACGGAACAGCGAGGAAGTGGCTCTGGTGTCAAACATTTGTTACTTGATTACCCTACCCAACTTATGTCAAAAGGAAATTCAATCAGAAATCATCTCTAGATTGGTCCTACTTTAAACTCTAAATATGATAGAAGAGTACTTGAAATACACAATGGCCATAAACGCGTTGTTTGGATGGTTGTTTCCGGTTGTATTGTATTGTATTGTTACCCTAGATACAATGTTTGTTTTGATTGTTAATATAAGACTGATTGTATCGTATTGTTAAATCCATTGTTCCGTAACAATGAAAAACCCCATTTTATGAAACAACCAAATCGATGTGGTGGGATTGTTTCGTATTTTGCTTTCCAATTATGCCCACACTTATTATTCTATATTTCAATTTTACCCTTTACCCTATTATTTATATTATATTCACCAAACTAATAAGTACTTTATCTCCATCTTCTTTCTGCCAACGACGGTATCGTCTCTTTCCAACAAACTTTTTACAGGTTAGTTTTCATCTCTTTTCTTCCCGTTGTTGTCAAACTTCATCTACCTAGCCAAACCCAATTCAATTCTTCATTCTCTTTTTTGCTATTCATGTGCTCTATTGCTTGTGATTAAGTCGTAAGTTTTTTTGGCGTCACATATAGGAGACTGCATATTGAGTGTATTATAGCTATTGTTAAGAATTACTAATGATTCACCAAATCTTTTATGTTGAACTACTTCAGATTGCTAATGGAGCGTATTTGTCTGCTTGTTTTTTCTGTCAATTATTTGGTATTACTGTTGTCACTTGCTTAATGGTTTCTTATTGAAACAATCGATTCCTATTTTTCCTACCTATCTAGAACTCCTTGCAGCTTATTTAAGGTCATTTTAAATTTACCTGGTGTTTCGAAATTTACAGGTAACAAAATGAACCAACAAAAGTAACAAAATAGAGGATAGAACTAACCTTGAAATACGTGATTACCTCAAATGGGTCCAAAATTAAGGTTTGAAAGTCGGTCATTCAATTTCGCAGAATCTCTATTTTGAAAACTTCTTCGAGTTTCCACATATTGAAGCTGATCTATTAAGTTGTCGAAATCTAACTACTACTACTACTTAAAAAAACACAAGTATTAATCGAGTGATACGCGAAGGAAAAGATCAGGTGATTCCAGAGGCAAAGAATAGAGGAAGAGTGAGAACAAGAGCTGGAGCAGAATGCTCTAGAATCTACATGAAGAAAATAATCGAGAAGATAGATAATTTGCGCAATGTGGCAGTCTACTTACAGATTAAGAGACACGCATAATATCCAGTACTACTAAAAGTCTAAAATGCCCTTGATTTGAAATTTATTGCCTTTAAGCACACACGTAGAAACTCTTCATGTTTCTATATAATAGAAAATATGTATAGTGCCAAATTCAAGCATGAATGACACCGGAGAGCAACCAGCAAGCTCATCCATCATGGGAAAAAAAAGAAAGCATTCTTGATGTTGACAAGAAAAGCTAAATACAATACCCAGCAATTTCAGCTGCAACCCATGTGATAAAAATCATTGTTAATTTGTGGTAATGAGTAAACAAAGACAGTAAAACTCATTGTTATACTGCAATGGTCTCAAAACAAAACTGTTGAGGAATAAACAAAACTTATAAGTTATAACTGTTGGAGGTACATATTCTGAGTGAACACATGAAGGATTTTACAACACTAGGAAAAATTGTTTAAAGAAGAAAAGGATAATCTGAAATGCAGCTGAGCTCTCCCAACTCTCCATCAGCTGAGTGGAGAAACTAAGCACCCTGCAGTCGACATTTGTAGTTGAAATGCTATTACTAACTCCCAAATATCAAAGTACTCATGAGCACTTGGATGCTTGAGTTGCGGGAGAGATAATTGACCATTATCATTTATTACTTTCACGCAGCGGTATAGTATCACTCAGCAGCCAGACCCGACTAAATCAACAGGCATTAGCAACAGATTCTTTCTACATAACAAAGCCTAGCTAAGCTTCATAAGTATTGTCACTGACGGAGCTGACATTTTCCTGTTCCAGCACAAACTGAACACTCGTCTGCTTTCCCAGCAATATGATTTAAGCAATGCTTGATTCTATCATTCACAACATCCTGTAATAACAATCTTCTAGAATTAGAATTTTAACCTACTAGCTTTCCATAAAAGAATTTCAATGAGAAAAAATTTGGCTGTTTTTAAATCAACCTTCTAGGACTAAAGATTCAGCCTAACAGCTTTAGTATGGAAGGATGTCAATGCAAAAACATCTGACCATCATGGGTCATCCCATGACATTAAAGTTTGCGAGTTACTTGAGTAAGAAAAGAATGGGATTTAAATAGGATGCGGCAAAGCCATTGACACAAAAGAAAACAGAATGATAATCCATAAGGAACAAAGAATTCATTAAAACGGCCTAGAGCTTTTGGAAAAAGAAACCATTCTCTCCAACTCTCCTACACCATTACCAACTGAGAAGAGCTATGATTTTTGACGAAATTTGTATTGCTATGCTGTCATTTACTCTATTAGTTTACTCTGGTTAGCTTGTTAGTGTTTCAATCACTTCGCATAATATATGTCAATTCTAGAATGTATGTTTTCTTTACTCTTAGTTTCATCAGTCATTGTATATGACTACATATTCTGCCCCGAAAGAAAATATTTAGCATGTTTTTCCAGTTACAATTTTACATCAAGGACCATTTCATGCGTGGAGATATTTAATTGTTTTCTATTTTCCCCGGAATAGAAAACCATGCAAATCTTTTAATCGGAGCAAGAAGAGCCTAATGGATGATCCGTTCATGTGATCCAAGAGCTTTCAGAAATAGTGGTTGATCGCGAGGCACGACTTAAAGATCGTTAAAATAAGAGCGGCAAATAGTCCTAAAATTCGAAAGAAAAATTGAGAAATGAAAGAGGAAAAAACTCACAAAACCTGATTGTACTAGTCGTTTTATCTGCACTTATTGTATTAAACTTGTTATGTATGGCAAAACGAAAAGTACTCCCGCTGCGCTGCCTAAGAGTATTTGTTTCGTTTCTTATACAGTTAACTATTCATTTTTGTCAGCACTTCAAACCAATAAAAAACCAGCAATAAGAAACACTATTCCACACCTGTATACCCTTCACATCTTGGGACCTCTACACTAACACCAGCAAAACCCAGTAATATGCCAGCGAAAATCAGCAAAAAACAGCAAAAGCCAGTACCCATATTCTGAAGTACACCATTGCACCAGCAAATTCCCAAAAGCTCTAGGCCGTTTAGAATGAAAGAAAATTCAGCATCTGCTTTGCTGAAGGTGGAAGATAATAGATAATAGGGAAACTTAGGGGAAAGTCGCGTGCTTATCACGTTTTTTGTGGGTGTCGTTAGTTTTTGACAGAAGCTAACAAGAAGGATGAATCTTGCAACTAGTTGAATAGTACAAGGATGTTTTTTATTCACTAGGTAAGACAAGGATGTACCTTAGGTTTGGGTAATAGTTGAGAGATGCTTTTAGCCAAAACCTCAAACTAGGAAGTAGGAATAAATAACCTTAGGTTTCAATATTTGTTGGATGCCATATGTAAATGAAAAGAATTACTGGTGTGAAAGTAAAGCTAGAGAAGCATAACAAGAACTTACGACAAGTAACTCATGAAGGCCAAGAGGTGCTGTAATGACATATGATACTCCTGGATGTTCTTTTGCAGCTTCAGCCGTTAAAGAAGGAATATCCTGAAAAGGGAAAGGTATCAGGTCAAGACCTAGCATAATACATCAAAGGAAATTCTAGATAACCTAGCACAACTTTAGAATACATGAGGCGAACAATACCTGGTTCCAGTGTCGTCCAGGAGAAAGGAAAAATGGGCTCACAATTACTCTACGTGCTCCTCGTTGAACACACAAACTAAATGCATCTCGGATCGATGGTTCTGCTAGCTCCTAAGTTGTCATAAAAGAGATGCGGAGGAAAAATGAGAGCTCCAACCTTTCAAAAAGATTAAATAGAAGGGAGAGCTTAAGGCTGTGTTTGCTACTAAGTATTCATCAAGGAAAAGAAAACAAATTCATTAGAAATCTATAGTTTTGTACTATGTGGCTAGGGAAAACATTAGGATTCTCTTATTCCTACCACATTCTTACTCCTATCACCACTTCTTCACCAACCCTAAAGAGATCCCTCTATCCTTTCATTCTCAAAAATCTTTGCTTTGCTAGGTTTTCGCACGAGATATATTCTAAAATTTTCTTATACAAAGATTTGATATCATTTTTGTTTCTCTAAAAAGATATACTTTTGATTTTATATTTTTCTTTGCCTTAGCCTTAACATCAAAACATACTTCAAAATTCCTCATTTCTTATCCTTTTCCACTGCATTTTTCTTTCCTCATCTGTTTTCTAATTCCAAACAAACAGCGTGTAAAAAACAAAAGCAATCAGCTAAGGCATCAGGAATGGAACAATGAACAAACAGCAAGGTCCACAACCCTAATCATACAAAGAGGGAGGGATAAAATCGTTCTTACCATGTGTGCAGGCTCTACAATTGGGTATTTTGTTCTCTCCCTAAACATTGCTACAAATTCATCTGACATTTATCATCAAAATTACAACTATAAGCAAACTCAGAATAAACCAGTATCAAAATTGAAAAGTGTGAAAGGTGCCAGAAACTAACTTAGCATAAGATTGGACTCCTTTCTGCGGGAACCATGATCCACAATTATAACTCCATCGCCTTCTTCTATCCCGTTCAACCCCTCCCTATTTGCAGTGGCCATACAATACCTTTGTGGTAAATATCTGGACTTTGAAGGACCTTTATGCAATTTTACAAATTCAGGAACTGCACTTCTTGGTTTTCTTGCTGGGTATGTACTGATTGAGCTTTCATCGTTTCAACACCACAAAAGAATATCAATTACTCAGTCGAATTTCCAATTAAAAGTATCTTTGAAACTAAGTACTATCAAGAATTAAACTTTATGATAATTAAAACATGAAGAATCTGTTATAAGAAAACACAAGAGAACTACAAATTACCTCCTCAAACTGAGATGAGATTGTAAAGACAACGAGTCCATTAACTCTTCTAACACCGTTCGGATTATTCTTCCATTTCCGTTTTCCACTACTTGAAGATAACAACGATTGTGGCTTGTAGAAACCCAACTTAATAGCACGGATTGAATACCAGCATTTGTGAAAAAATCATTTAAAAATAATCATTATTTTATGCGGACGTTTAGACAAAAATACCCTACCTAGCTGGAACTTTTAAAAAGGTTGGATATGGAATTTGTGTATTATGAAATTGTAGCACATTATACTCGAATCTTATATGTAAAATTGAACTTCACTATATTATGTTAAAAAGTTTCAGGATTTTTAGTGGCATTTTTGTTCATATTATATTTTACATGAAAAAATATTAAATTTTGATACTTTTAAATAGGGGTGTTCATAAAAATCCGAAAAACCAAACCAAACCGACCAAAAAACCGATACTTTTTGCTTTGGTTTGGTTTGGTTTTGGTTTTGAATTTTAAAAACCGATCAAATTTGGTTTGGTTTTGGTTTTAATAAGAAAAAAACCGAAAAAATCGAACCAAACCGACTATAGGAGTAGCTATTTCAAATTTATTATTACACCTATATATATATATATGTATATTTTTATACAAAGTTTCAAAATTTTTATGGTATGTTAATTATTTTCACTTTTAGTATAGTTCTTTACATTCTAGTTTGATTGGTAGTTTTCTTTTGTTACGTGTAAGAATCCATTTCGTGTTAAAAATAATATATTTTTAATTGAGTCCATAAATCATTCATCACTATTTGATTCAATTATCACCAATATATCTTGGTAAATAATAGATTTTTCAAAGGGCAATTGATTTGATAGTGTTACGTTGAAAATGTGGTCGCCGGAATATGTGTTTGGTAGAGTATGTCTTATATTTAAGAAAAAACCGATAAATAACCGAAAAAAACCGAAAAACCGACAAAACCCGACATAAACCGAATCGAGAAAAAATCGACTTAAATGGTTTAGTTTGGTTCTAATATTTGAAAAACCGACTTACTTAGTTTCGTTTCTTTTTAGGGAAAAACCGATCCAAATCGAACCATGAACACCCCTATTTTAAAACTATGAGTAATTTTGAATTAGCAATTATAAATCAGGTTAGTTTTGAGTTTTTTCCCAACTTAATCAAGAAACCTTGATTATTTCTGCAGACGCTTTCACGAAAACAGCCCAAACATAGGAGAAGGCCCAGCCCCAAATGGTCTTGTGAAGCCTATTTTTGAAAGGGTCTAACGGGCCACATTTCCACAACCTCTAGCCTATACCCGTGCATATTCTTTTTCGGGATTTTTACATACCTATATACTATTGAAAACTTTATTATCCTCTCTACTCAAGTTTCACTTTGATTACCTCCTATATACAAATTTACCACTTATGTACATTTCTAGGATTTAAGGGTAATTAATCAATTCCTACAATCACTGTAACGTACAAATCCCACTCTCCCACGTTTCTCTCTCCGTATCCTACTCCCCGCACGTTTCTCTCTCCACATCGCACCCCCTCCCCCACGTATCTTGCACAAGAGAGCAGCAATTCCACAATTGACAACCATTAAAAAGCTTTGAATTTGAATTTGGGTTTTCAAAAAAATACTATTTGTTTGAATTGGGTGTTGTTGCAAAGAATTGGGATTCTCTCCACGTCTCCCTCTATCTCTCAATCCCTAATTTCAGTAATGTAAAGCTAAGGAAAAGAGAGCAGCAGTTCCACCATTGACAGCCATTAAAAAGCTTTGAAGCTTTGAATTCGAATTTGGGTTTTTAAAAACCATTATTTGTTTGGATTGAGTGTTGTCGCAAACAATTGGGAATATGGTTTGGAGTTTATATCTCAATTTTGAGGGTGTTTTGGTGAAGATTAGACTTGATTTTGGCCGAATTTCAGATTGAAACTCGAAGAAGAAGACATGATATACATTATATTTACGAAATTAGACGACATGACATACATTATACCGTAGAAATTGTAGTAAAGTTGTAGTAAAATTGTAGAAAAATTGTATTCTGTTATTTATATATATAGTTATTAAAATATTGTATGAAAGTTGAACAATATTGTATAAAAATTATATTTAAGTTGTATGATATTGTAGTTGTATAATGTGTGAAAGTTGTGGATAAGTTGTATAATATATAATTAGTTGTATGAAAATTGTTTTTACTATATGCAAAATATACAAAAGACATATTGTATAAAAATTGTATTTAAGTGGTATGATATTTTAATTGTATATAACTTGGTATAAATAATGTATGAAAGTTGTGGATAAATTGTAGATAAGTTGTATAATATATAATTATTATGTACTGTATATATTATACTTTTATTTTTTCCATTAACTTCAACCAAATATTGTCCAAATGTCTTGAGTATCCTTGCACCATTAACCTTTGACTAACCTATTTCCATCCGATTTCATTACATCCAAGCCTCCAAGATTTTGGATTATTTAAGCGACACTTTAAATTATTGTGAAAGGAGTCAGAATGAGTTTACAGGAAATTCGTCAGTATTACATAACTTCTTTGTATTTGATATGAAAGGACCCCTTGGTTTAGTGGTTATGTATTTTCCGTCTTGATCATATACAGAGCTTGTTTAACCTGTTCTTTCGTTCAGAATTCCTAAAACAGTTGTCACACCTCATTTTTTACATACCTACCCCGAATGATAATGTATAAGGGAGTTTTTCCATTTAAAGTGATATTATTCGAAATGGGATTATTTATTTATTTAGAGTCGTCACTTGGGATAGGTTTGGCTTTTGGTGTCCCAAGTCACCGATTTAACTTGAATCCCAAATCGAGGAAAATTTTTCGACTTCCCATTTGGAGTCTGCGAACCAGAAATTCTGAATAAGGAATTCTGTTGACCCGAGGGAAGGTGTTAGGCACCCCCGGATCCCGTGGTTCTAGCACGGTCGCTTAAATTATTATAATTGGCTAAAAATCTGATTTTTATACATGTTTTAACTTATGTGCTTTTTAAGTTTAAACCGCTTTTTATTATTTATTTTTAAAGAGAATTGCAACGTCATGAAAACGCGTCTCGAACCACGTCACATAAATGCACCCGCAGTTTTTGACACATTTCGACTTCGTTGAGATTTGGATTTGGGTCACATAAATGTGCACCCGAGTTTAGGAAGGCAAAATTATTAAAAGCGCGCCTAAAGCGACTAACGTATTATTAACTTTGTGGGAGGCCATGAAATTCGCTAAATGGCGCGTCCCGAATTCTAAGGATTTATAGAAGCAATTAAGAGGGCCACGCAATTTGTGATTTTATTTGGCGCGGCGCACCTTGTTTTATTTTAAAGCCAACCTAAATGAACTATGATTTTCTATTAAGAGTTGTATCTAAAGCCTAATCAATTAGCATTATTTAGAAAGAAATAAGCTCATGACATCGACTGTAAAGCTTCTGGGCCCAATAACAAACAGCATTTCGATTGGGCTAAACCTCAAACAGCCCAAAGGAAGAGCACAACGTTTCTGGGCTTCAATCGCAAGCCCAAGTTTATTTGCACAAGAATTCGAACTGTCTGGGCTCGTAATGGGCCCAGAAATCTGACATTGATTCGATTTTGTAAAAGTATGCACAAATTATTCGACTCAACATTAATTCTCAAACAACTAATCAACTCAATTCACTCGATTTGCTGGTGCACGTTTAAATCAAATAATGGCTAATGGTTAAAGGAAAATTTCTCCAAGCTATGATTTGCTACCAGCATGTATGGAATTCAATGGTCTAACCTAAAGTGACTAACACCTACGTTGAAACATTAAACTCAAGGTGAAACGCAGATTTGACTTCAATAACTAAACTACTGATATTAGATACTGAAGGATAAAGTCATTTGAGACGTGCAGCTTGAAATTAACATTGATGTGAACACAACACGTTGATCTCAGAATCAGTTGCAAATCCACACTATTTTCTGATTTTTTTAAAAATTAAACTAAAACAAGTAACTAAGTTGTACTAAGGCTAATATTACAGCTGAATAACCACAAGTTTAATAGTCCAAAACAGTCCAATTAGGTACAAATCAGGGAACGTTCATGTCATTTAAACTTCAACTATCATTATTACACAATCTAGAATTCGAAATTTACTATGAGAAGGGCATGAACAGCATATCAGTTTCTTCAATAATTCAGTCATATTGCTGATTCAATTCTTCACACATTGGAGATTAGAGAATACGTGGAAGTTAGAATGAAATAAGAAGTAAGGAAAATCAGCAGCAGTCAACAGTATTCAGCTCGAAATCAATAGAACACACCTCAAAATCAGCTTTACAGTCCAGTACACAATGTCAAACAGCCCAGGAAATGATTTGTAGAAATTTTGAACCAGCAAACACACAAGACGGATCTGACTGAACCCAAAACCAAACTCGAAATTAACCCTAGAGATTTCTGAACTTCAGCAAATGAACACCAGAGATCTTCAAGTTATTTTTTCTTATCTAGGCTAGAAATTCAAACTAATAGCTTGGAATTTGAAACTAATCTGAGAAGAAACTTTAATTAAACAGTATTTTGGGATTTTCTGTTGTTTGTTTTTGGTTTCTCCTGAAGATTTTAAATCTAAAAGAGCTTTCGAATTCCAGATCTAGTTTTTGGATATGAAATTCAAATTTTCAGCTTGTGGAAACTTGTGGAAAATTTGGGGGGAATTTTCAGAGATGCCAAAACTGTGGGGAATTTTCAGGTGTGTAAATTTTTTGGGAATTTTTCAGATGTTCAAACTTGTAAATCAAGGTACTAGGGCTGCTTTTTATAGGCCAGGAAGGGGCAGAATGTTCTGGAAGTGTTTACTCATCTTCCCCCCTTTTTATTTTCAGAAATTGTACCTTAAACCCAAAGTATTGACTTGTTTCTCAAGTTACTGCTTTTAAAAAGCTGAAACTTACACTAAGACCCCTTCTAGAAGGATCTACGGTGTTCTAGCTTTGTTTTCCTACCTATGGAATGTCTATACTATCCTTACTTGAGTTCTAAAATTACCATGTCTTAACAAACCAGCCCATTTTAGATGCCTAAACTACCCTTGATCGCCCCTGAAATTACTAACCAAACCCAAACCCCTTTGTCCTAGTTAGAATTCAATTATAGTTAACTAAGGAGTGATTCATTCAGCTATATCCAATCACCAAAACTAAAATTTAACTCTAATTAATATGTAACATTGAACTAATAAGCAGTAAACTGTTAAGAACCTAGTAAAATATAACACTCAACAGACCTATGATTAACTAACATCAATAAGCAAACTACAGCACTAAGTCATCAATATGTCAACCAAGCATGAATTCAACAAGTAACGATTAAACACTAATTCATGAATTTAGACTACTATCAGTAAGAACAGAGGAGGAATCAAAAACAAAAATTTAAATGACAAAACCACAAGTACTGATTACTGCCAAAAAGAGTATAAGGAAAAGATGAACAAAATTAACAGAAACAAATGAAAATTATATTCAAACTAACTAAAGAAATAGGAGAAACTCACCTATGCAAGGCTGGAATGGAGATTGAAAAATCGATTCGAGCCCCGGAATAATGTTAATCGTTTGTTCTACTCAAAGAACAAACGAAAACGTTATTTCGTGACTCGAATCCAATACCAGACTCCAAAAATCAGGAAAAATCGAGCAAAAATAAACTCCTAGGGTTCTGCCTTCTTTATGATTCGAGATTCGAGCAGTTCCGGTGATGTTTGAAGGAAACCAATGAGGGATTCAACAATAGGGGAACCAGGAGAGTATAGGGTGTATTTTTGGGGTCATTTGGTGAACTAGGTTTTTTTTTTCGATTTGAAATTCGAAGCTTTCGGTGAGGATTTGAGGGAATTTAAAGTTAGATATGGAAAGGGGAGGAGGAGAGGAATCAACGGTGTAATATTGGGGTGATTTGGAGCATCGCCGCCGGCGGAGGCGATTTTCGGCCGGCGGAGGACGGCGGAGACACGACGGGGTGACGATGGCGTTACGCCGGCGTTACAGGGAGGGGGGTGTACGAGGATGGACGGTAATGGTCTAGGGTTAATGAGAAATTTTCAGACATTTTTATGTCACATTGAGATCCATCAGAGGCCGTTGGATTGAAAATAATAGACGACTTGGATTGACTGGCTATAAACGACGCCGTTTTGGGCGTCCCTGGACCGGATCAGGGGTTGGGTTGGGCTGCCTTAGCCGGATTTGAGGGGTTGATTAGGCTAGAATTGGATTTGGCCCAATACAAACTGGCCTGATTCTTTTATTAATTCACTCTTTTCATTTGTTTTCCTTTTTATTTATTTGTTTATGTATTTCTTGCAAAAAATAAATAAAAAATAAAAAAACCTACTTTAACCCCCAAATTTAGACTAATTAATTTTCTAAGAATAAACTAAATTCTAATTAAAAAAGAAACTAAACAAAAAATGTAAAAGATTTATTTTTGTTATTTTTCTCTTATTTTAGTAATATTAATTAACTAGCAAAACTAAAAATGTAAAATCGAATTCTAAATGCAAATGCACTATTTTTGTACCTTTTTTTTTTATGAATTATGGCAACTAAAAATGCACACAAAATGCAAACAAGACACAAAATCATGCAATTAATTTCTAGAAATTCAAATAATAAAGAAAAATCCTAATTCTAAGGAATTTTATAGGAGTAGTTTAAGCGTGGCAAAAATCACGTGCTCACAGCTGCCCCTCTTTGCTCGAAGACACGAAGGGTTTTCGGGCAAAGATAAATGAGCACCATGAAGGATTTTGCACGCTCGGCACTCCATGAGAAGCATTTTGAAAACCGTCTGACCGAACCCCGCTTCAAAGGTTGCCTACATATCCTTGGCTATAAAGGAATCAGGTCAGTATAGTTCTGGAAGGTCTGGTTGCTGGGACTACCAGGAGCTGTGATTTCACTGTTGTTGCTGCTGCTACTGCTTGCTGACCTCCTTATTACACCAAAAGGAAAATCAAAGCTAAGCTAGCTATGCCTATCAACTATGAGTTCCTATCTATAATTCTCTTGAAACTTGATCTTGAGTCTTAGCTGATTTTGCTGTGGACTTCGATCTGAATCTTGATGCTCGCAAGTTATAGGTATTTACTTCGTCATGCAGCATTAGGTCAAAATAGGATCAGCGGAGCTTGTGACTTCAATCAGGTTTTGAGCGATCCGCACCCTTACTTGCTTCACATTTGAGTTTATTTCTTTTTGTTCTTTTCTTCTTTTCTTGATTCTGGATTGAAACTCATTCCATTGATATCTCGCACCCTGTGTCTTGAGATCGACCTGCGTAAGATACCAAAACAAACGAACGAAATTTTTCTACCCAGTTTTCACTAGGAAAATTTCGTGAGTTAGTTGTGACACATATCTAAGCAATCAAATCAGGATTGTGTAGGGAGATCCTCGGTTTTTGCCGGGATTTGGGAAGAAAAAGCTCCTCAGTTTTTTGGCCGGGAGATCCTCGGATTTTTGGCCGGGATTTGGAAAGAAAAAGCTCCTCGATTTTTTGGCTGGGAGATCCTCGATTTTTTGGCCGGAATTTGGAAAGAAAAAGCTCCTCGGTTTTTGGCCGGGAGATCCTCGGTTTTTTGACCGGGATTTGGAAAGAAAAAGCTCCTCGGTTTTTTGGCCGGGAGATCCTCGGTTTTTTGGCCGGGATTTGAAAAGAAAAAGCTCCTCGGTTTTTGGCTGGGAGATCCTCGGTTTTTAGGTCGGGATTTGGAAAGAAAAAGCTCCTCGGTTTTTTGGCCGGGAGATCCTCGATTTTTCGTCCGGGATTTGCAAAGAAAAGGCTCCTCGTTTTTTTGGCTGGTAGATCCTCNTAACTCCAAATTTAGACTAATTAATTTCTAAGAATAAACTAAATCCTAAATTAAAAGGAAACTAACAAAAATATAAAAGATTTATTTTGTATTTTCTCTTATTTTAGTAATATTAATTAACTAGCAAAACTAAAATGTAAAATCGAATTCTAAATGCAAATGCACTATTTTTGTACCTTTTTTTTTATGAATTATGGCAACTAAAAATGCACACAAAATGCAAACAAGACACAAGATCATGCAATTAATTCCTAGAAATTCAAATAATAAAGAAAAATCCTAATTCTAAGGAATTTTATAGGAGTAGTTTAAGCGTGGCAAAAATGACGTGCTCATAGGTTGAAACCACTACTACCCTGCTCATATTGATCCGGATTTCCTTGACTTGTCTTGGCGCTTGTACTTGCTGGAATTGAGCTTTGGCCAACTGGTTCATTGTTGTAGTCAACTCTGCTATTGCTTGGTCGTGGTCATGGAGCTCTTTGTGCATATTAATAACACTGGGATCACCTTGTGGCACATTTGCTCGACTTTGCCATGCCGAGGAAGTATCTGCCATCTCATCAAGTATCTCACACGCCTCAGCATAAGGTGTGTTCATAAAGTTACCCTATGCTAGCTGGTTAACTACACACTGGTTGGTAGTGTTGATGCCACGGTAGGATGTCTGCTGGATCATGGCTTTGGTCATGTCATTGTTCGAACATTCTTTAACCATCGTCCTATACCTTTCCCAGATCTCATGAAGCGGTTCATTTGGCTCTTGTTTAAAGGTAAGGATATCATCTCTCAGTGTCGCCATATGTCCCGGTGAGAAAAACTTGGCTATAAACTTGTCGGCCAACTCATCCCACGTGGTGATGGAATGGTTGGGGAGTCTTTCGAGCCAGTCCAAAGCTTTCCCTTTAAGTGAAAAAGGGGACAATCTCAGTCTCAATGCATCTTCCAACAAATTTGTCTGTTTGCTTCCCTAGTAGGTATCCACAAAGCCCTTTAGATGTTTATATGCATTCTGATGGGGAGCACCTGTGAAGTACCCTTTTCGCTCCAATAAGGTCAACATAACATTTGTAATTTGGAAATTGCCCACCATGATCCGGAGTGGGACAATTGCACTTGCGTAACCTTCATTTGGAAGCACGCGACGAGCTGGGGGAGGGTCTGGAATGTTTTCATTTACCTGGCGGCCTCTTCTTTGAGCTTGAGGTACTAGAGGCACCACATCTTCAGCATTATCATCTACCTCCTCCCCCGGGAGAACATTTCCAAGAGGATCATTATTTTCCATTTTGTACTTGAATCGATTAACTCACACAAGTTAGTAAAATAGAAGGAAAGAAAAACAAGACACACAACTAGTCAGATAGATAGCCAAAACCGTTTAACTCCCTAGAAACGGTGCCAAAAAGTGATCGGCTCCAACCATGCACCACTATATAATGGCGAGGAGTGGTCGATGCAGCTTTTACCTGAAAGGTCGGGATCGATATCCACAGGGAGTTAATATTGATTGGGAGTTGGGTTTCTATCTAATCTAGCTATGCGTGTTGCTTTTAATTACACTTCTAACCATGCTTGGATTGGTTTCTAATTTACGTTTAATGCTATTGATTGCTGAAAGTAATCTAAGTACAATGTTTTTGTAGGAGTTTTCTCAAGTGATGAAAAGCACTATGGAAGTGACTTACACCTAGGCGAGTATCTAATGGGATCTAGAGTTTAGGACAAACTTGTTATGATTGGGGCGGTGATATAACCATCACACATAAGTGCTCACTCTATACCTCTCGGTAGTTTGAGTGACTTTGCTCGATTTGACTTTCTCAAGTCCAAATGGGTGTTCATGCATAACAAATGATGTTGGCTCAAGTCGGGTATTACTATCTCTAGATTTTACCCTTTAATTGGGGCTATCAATCTCTTGAATGCACCCAAATTCCTTGTTAGCCTAATTTTCCTAGACTTAGTCTCTCTTTCTCAAGAAGAGTCTTAAGTCATTAAGGCACGAATCAGTGTTTGCAACCACCAATTCTACAATTAAAGCATGAATTAAGCTAAATATCCCTAGCCCATAAACAAATAAGCCCTAAAATTAAAGACCCATTAAATTCCCACACTAGGGTTGGGTCACAACCATAGCTAATGGGTTTAGCTACTTATAATGAAGGTAGAAATCAAAGATGGAGATGAAATATAAGCTATAAAAGTTGATTACAAGAAATAAAATCTAAGAATATAAGCTAAAGCTACTCTAAAATTACTCTAAGTGGTAAAGTACGGCTGTTCATGAGCTCCCTGATACAAAAAGATAACCTAAACATGTGAAAAAGATCTATTTATACACAACTAAAATAACTAGACAAAAATACCCTTACGGAGGTTCTGCTGTGAGCGAAATACTGAGCGCCTCAGCGTATGGACTTTCGCGGCCTCGCAAAAACAAGCGCGTACCGCGTTTCTTCACTTTTGTGCTTGGTTTGGACTTGATTTTGTGGGAAACGAAAAAGTTACCGCCTCCACATTAGCATCAACCGCGGCCACGCAATTTGGACGTGGACCGCGCTCCTCAATCAGGCTCAACTTGTAGGGTCTCTGAACTTTGATCAACACTCTCAGCGGAAATACCATCGCGGCCGCGTCAGGTATTCTGCGGCCACGCTTTTTCATCGCGGGCAGCGGTCACTGTTGTATCCAAAACATCTTCTCTGAATCTCACTTCCGCGGACCGCGTAATTGTGGCCACTTCAGTGGTGGACCTCATGCGGCTGCGCTTTTCCATCGCGGTCAGAGCTTCAGTCCCAGCTTTGAACTTGTGCAATTTTAACTCCTTCATGAGTTGATTATGGATTTCTTGCCTCATTTTGACCAAACCCTGCAGACAAGCACATTAAGTCAGTTTCCGGAAATACTTTTACACATTTTTGATCCAAAACTTAAGCAAAAGAGAGCATAAGATAGGCTAAAATTCATAGTTATCAAAGACTTGTTGGTATGTTTGGTTAAAGTCCCGGGGGCCTCGGGTGGATTCCATGTGGTTAACGGATCAATTTGGACTTGTTGAAGTTGTAGAATTCCTGGTGTTTCCAGTTGCTGGTTTCCTTCTTCGCGCTTGCGAGGGGAGTCTCGCGTTCGCGAAGAGGAACTGGAGGTAAGAGAGGATTTGTGCTTCGCGTTCGCGATGAAGGTCCCGCGTTCGCATATCTCTGAGGTAATTAGTCTACGCGTTTGCGATGAGGGTCCCGCGTTCGCGTAGAGGAAGCTGGCCAACTGAGACCTCAGGCAATTTGCCTACGCGTTCGCGATGATGGTCCCGTGTTCGCATAGGGTCAAGCTGAGTAAGCTTCACATTCGCGATTAGGCCATCGCGTTCGCGATAAAGAATTTGGACTGAAGCAATTTTGCGTTTCGCCAACGTGAGGGTTCTTCCGCGTTCGCAAAGAAGGGATGCCTGGGGAGAATATAACATTTCAAAATCGAGGGTTTAGCCATTTTTAACATAGCTTGAGATAAAGAGCTCGGATTTGGACGAAATTTTGGGGGATTTTCAGAGGAAGCTATCGGGTAATGATTCTTGACTCATTTATGGTTATATTCCATTAATCTATAGTTGATTCCATCTTGTAATTTCGGGATTTAGTTGAGAAATTTGAAAAAAATAGGATAAGTTCTTCAACCAAATTTTGGGTTTTGATTGAGATCTTGACATCGAATTTGAGTAATTTTGGTACGAGTGAACTCGGGGGTGAATGAGCGTTCGTATTTGATGACTTTTACCCGATTCCGAGATGTGAGCCCGTATCGACTTTTTGGGACGATTTTCTACTTTCTTGCTTAAGCCTTGATTTCATTAATTAGATTAGTTTCTTGTAGTTATATTTCTGATATGTAATTGCTTTTGGCTAGATTTGGTCCATTCGGAGTTGGAAAATTGTGGAAATGACATTTTTACTTGATTGAGTTTGGTTCGAGGTAAGTGACTTGCCTAACCTTGTATGGGGGGAATCCTCTTAGGATTTGGTACTGTTGTGATACTTCTGTGATATGTGAGCGCCGTGTACGCGAGGTGACGAGTGCGTACACGGGCTATTTTTTGTAAAAATCCGGGGTTTACTGAGTAATAACCCATTTCATCTTAATTGAGTTATACCAGCATGTGTAGTTATCTTGTTTAGCCTAGTATCACATGTCTACGTGTTTTAAATGCTTATTTGAACTCTGTGCAGCATGCCTAGTTGATTTCCTGTTTTTCCTTGATATGTATCAGTCATAACTGTAGAATTCTTGCTGTTAATTGTTGTATTCGTCGATTTTGAGCTGTGTGTTTACTTTTGGGACTACGAGGCATTACCTCGGGAGATCCCCCTGCACATTTACTTTTGAGACTACGAGCCGATACCTTGGGAGATCTCCCTGCACATTTACTTTTGAGACTACGAGGCGGTACCTCCGGAGATCTCCTTGCATATTTACTTTTGGGACTACGAGACGGTATCTCGGGAGATCCCCTGCTGTTTTATCCCTGTGTGCTATGCTACTATTTTTCTGTGGTTTCCTGTTTGCTAAATTTCCAGTCTCTTATTACACTACTATATTCTTTTGCCTTATTTATCATATACCAGTAGTGCCCCGACCTGACCTCGTCACTACTCGACCGAGGTTAGGCTTGGCAGTTACTAGGTACCGTTATGGTGTACTCATGCTACTCTTCTGCATATGTTTTGTGTGCAAATCCAGGTACTTCTTATCAGCCGCGTCATCAGTGAGCAGTGAAATTGTGGAGACTTCAAGGTATATATGCCGCGTACAGGGACCTCAGAGTCCCCCCTCTATTCCCTCCTATGTCATTTACCTTTCCGTATTTTTCTTAGACTCTGGTGTATAAAGATACTTCATTTTCTTCTATAGCTTGTGACTTATGGTTTTCCGGGTTTTGGGAACTCTGTGTATACTCTAGTGCTGGGTTACTTGTACATGCCGAGTGGCATTTTATCATTTTATAGTTATCTGTTGCAGACTAGTTGTTAAATTCTATTTTCATTTCTGTTATTCCGCAATTTGTTAGGCTTACCAAGTCGTAGGGACTAGGTGCCGTCACGACGTCCCACAGAGGGAGATTTGGGTCATGATACAAATATATAAATCTGTGCATTGCCGAGGGTCAAACGGCACGAACCGTGGATGCATCTATTCTATTACCGAGGCGTTCGACCCGCTCCACAAGAAGAGAAAATACTTTGTAACTACCGGTTCAAAGATTATTAAGAGGCTAATATTCAAGGGGAACATCAAATTCTCATTGACGGTCAAGTAACCCGTCCAAAACTCAAGTAAAAGAAATTCGAACTTTTTACAATTCCTTTATCAAGTTCCGATATGATTTAAGCATTTAAATAGAAAGTAGGGTGCAAGTATTGCAAGTATCCCATGATTTGGGTCCTAAACTACCTGGACACAAGCATAATTAGTAGCTACGTACGGACTCTCTTCACCTCGTGCACACGTAGCACCCACAAATAGGAGCACATATTAAATGAATTCACCTATGGGGTTAATTCCCTATTACAAGGTTGGAAAAGAGCCTTACCTCGTCTCAAGCTTACTTTCCGGTCCAAAATCGTGCTGTAAACCCTCGATTCGGTGCCAAATGACTCGAACCTAGTCAAATGATATATAAAATAGTCAATACATATTCAAAAGTTCATATCCCAACTATTAAAGCGATTACCCAACCCCAATTGAAGAATTCCTAAAATTCACCCTCCGGGCACCCTCGTGCCCAAGTGCCCGGATTCCGGAAATTTTCGAAGAAAGTTGTTACCCATAACCTCATGAAGTCAAATATATGATTTTCACTAAATTCCATAGCTATTTTTGTGGTCAAATCCCATTTTTATCCAAAACCTAGGTTTTCCATCGAAACCCATGATTTCACAAATTTTACATGTTAATGTACCCATAATCTGTGTATTTAACTCATATTGTATAGAAATTACTTACCTCAATCAAAGTGCTAGGTGAAAACCCCCTTCCAAGAGCTTCAAAAATCGCCCAAGAGATGAATGAAAATAAGCCAAATGGCCTAAGTCCCGCATTTAATAAAGCCATTGCACAGGTTGCAGATGTCACATTTGCGACACCCGGTTCGCAAATGCGACAAAAAGGTCGCAAATGTGATGGCTGGCCATCTCTGCCTTGGTCGTAAATGCGACCAAAATCGTCGCAAATGCGAAGAGGGCCAGTTCGCAAAAGTGGCAGAAACTTAGCAATTGCGAACTCCACAGCGCCTTCCCATCTTCGCTAATGCGAGCTCGCAAATGCGATCAAATCTTCGCATTTGCGAGACCTATAACACCATCCCAGAAACCAGAAAAAATTGATGTCCTTCCACCCCTCCGAACGCGTCCGAAACTCGCCCGAGCCCTCGGGGCTTCACACCAAATATCCACACAAGTCTAAAAATATCATACGAACTCGCTCGTGCGATCGGAACACCAAAATAACATCTAAATCACGAATTGGACGCCAAAATGCATGGATTAACTCATGAAACTCAAAACTTCTAAAAATACTTTCGCGTGTCCAATTCCTATCAAATCAACTCGGAATGATGTCAAATTTTACGTGCAGGTCATAAACATCATTATAGAACCATTCCCGGTCTCAGAATCCCAATTGGACCTCGATAACACCAAAACCTACTCCAAATCAAATTTAAAGAGCTTTAGAACTTTCAAAGAGTCAACTTTCACTATTAGGCGCTGGAACGCTCTCAGGTCATCTAAAACCCAATCCGAACATAAACCCAAGTCCAAAATCATCATACAAACCTATTGGAACCGTCAAATCCCGGTTCCGAGGTCGTTTACTCAAAATTTTGACCGAAGTCAAACTTAGTCTTTTTGGCCAACCTTAAGGAACCAAGTGTTCCGATTTCAACCCGAACCCTTCTAAATCCCGAACTAACCATCCCCGCAAGTTATAAAATAGTAAAAGTACATACGAGAAGTCTTATTTAGGAAAATGGGGTTCTAAAATATAAAATGACCGGTCAGGTCGTTACATTCTTGATGGTATATACAATTATAAATACATATATGCATTTATAACTATCAAAATTATATACTTACACTTGCTATTGTTATATAACAGGATCTACATCTAACACAAATCATGAACAATATACTGAAGAATCAATAAAAATCCAAGCATCAACTGATTATGTTATGTTAAAGACTGTTCCCAATTGCAAATTTTGCGAAGCCAAAAAATTTGAATACGAGCCACCAGAATTTTGTTCTCGCAAAGGCACTGTTAAGCTAATTTCACATTAAGTACCACAAGAATTAAGAAATTTGTATTTAGGAAATACTGAAGAATCAAAGCATTTTCGAACCTACATAAGAACATACAATAATATATTTGCGTTCACATCCCTGGGAGTAAGCTATGACAAAGAACTGGCAAAAAGGATTGAAGGTATTTATACATTTGGAGTTCAGGGACAAATATATCATTTCATTACTTGATACCAAGTAATGAAAAAGGAAAAAATCTACAATTATATCTCTTTGATAATGAAAATGAAGTGAGCAATCGAATGCCATGTTCCAATAAATTGAACGAGTGTACTATGAAAAATTTAATGAAAATATTAAAAACCAATCCTTACTCTACGTTTTTGAAATCCTTAATAAAATATCCCATAATTATCAAATTTTTACATTGCACTTAAGTGTGATGCCGGTCTAGACCAACGAATATACAACCTGCCAAATACGTCAGAAGTAACAGGGATATGGGTAGAACAAGATATCAATAATTGTATCCCTACACCACATATTCGAATATATACCAAAAGTGATAGAAGCCAGCTGGTAAACTATTATTACGGATGTTATGACCCATTACAATATCCATTATTGTTCCCTTACGGTCAAAATGGTTGGCACTGTGGTATTCGAAAACTTAAGCCTTCAGCTACCCTTTCTAGAACACATACGTATTGTGAATACGAATAATTGCCAAATGTAACCAATATGACTTCAATTGATGGATTCTTGACATGGAAGCTGAAGTGATGCAAAAAGGCAAATGAAAAAGAGAAACGGTTTCTTGTCGTGAATACTATTGTTACCAACTCCAAATTAGAGATGATGAAAATACAATCTTACATTCAGGAAGATTATTACAGCAATATGTTGTAGACGAATGGATAAAAGTTGAAACTCAAAGATTAGATTTCTCTTCTTTCAATCAAGATTTACTTAGGATGGATGTGTTAGGGGGACTTTTAGATCTTTTATGCTGCGGTTAGAGAGAAGGCTCACAGGTAGGTAAAAACACAATACTTCCACTTAGCTTCATAGGAGGTCCAAGGGATATGCGCCGCCGGTATATGGATGCTATTACATTAGTTCAACGTTTTGGGATACCCGATATATTTCTAACTATGACATGCAACCCTTCTTGGCCTGAAATTCAAGAAAACTTGTTATCGACATATGAGACCCATAATAGACCTAATTTAGTTAGCCAACTATTTACCAGAAGAGCTTAAAAGGGATATACTAAAAAGACAAATATTTGGTAAAGTTGCAGCATTTATGTACACGGTAGAATTTCAAAACCGGGGACTTCCGCATGCTCATTTTCTTATTATACTCGATGAAAAGTACAGAGTACTGACTCCTGAGGCATATGATGAATTTGTTTGTGCTGAATTACCAGATCCTAAAAGAAACTCTAATTTATTTAAGCTTGTTACACAACCATGCTACATGGTCCTTGCGGTCAATTAAATCCAACAAGCCCCTGAATGAAGAAAAAAAATGGTCAATGTAAATTCAAGTTTCCAGAAGAGTTCGGTGAACAGACAGTTATTGAAAAAATTCATACCCTAATTATAGAAGACAAGCTACAAGAAAATGTGTGAAAATTAGAGGACAACTTTTTGATAATTCATGGGTTGTTTCCTACAATCTATTCTTACTTAGTAAATTTAATTGTCACATAAATGTGGAAGTTTGCTCTGATATTAAAGTTGTTAAGTACATTTAAAAATATATTTGCAAAGGACATGATAAAATTGCATTTCATATACATCCTAACAATACAAATATAGAAATAGATGAAATAAAGTTACACCAATCTACTAGGTGGGTGACACCATCTGAGGCTGCATGGCGTATATTTGCTTTTCCTATTAATGAAATGATTCCAAATGTATACCATCTTCAACTCATCTTGATGGACAATAAATTATTTCCTTAAAAAATACAGACAATATTAGTAGAATTGTAAATAATCCTATGATTAAAAAAACAATGTTAACCGAACTTTTTACAATGAATAGCGAAAATGAAGATGCTATGAATTTAATTTTATTATACCAAAAATTTCCAAAATATTTTGTTTGGTCCACAACATACAAAATGTATTCACGTCGCCAACAAGGATATGCTATTGGTCGAGTTGTAACAAGTCATCCAACCGAAGAAGAAAGATACTATCTTAGATTGCTCTTATGAACGTAAAGGAACCAAAATCATATAAAGATTTGCAAACCGTAAACGGAGTAACCTGTGACACATTTAGAGAAGCTGCAGAAAAAAAGAGGATTATTACTTTGCGATAATAATTTAATAGAATGCTTGTCAGAAGCAGTAAGTTATCAAATGCCACACAGCTTAAGACACTTATTTGCTGTACTATTAGTTTGTTGCCATCCCTTGCTAATCTAAGAGAATTGTGGGAAAAATTTGAAAGTCCGATGTCTGAAGATTTCAAAAAATACCCGAACATGCATACAAGAGAAATTCGTTACAAAGTGATAAACCATATTAATGATATTCTTCATTCAATGGTTCATGATGTCAACGAATTTGAACTAACTCAAGACAAAATTCAACCATCTGCAATATCCAAAGAAGCTAAAAATGTACATTTTGAAAGGAATATTATCATTAATGAACAAGAAGGATGGACGAAGTGGAGGCTCGCTTTTGGTGTCTTGTGTGATAAGAATGTGCCGTTGAAATTTAAGGGTAAGTTCTACAAGGTAGTGGTCAGACCGACTATGTTGTATGGGGCAGAGTGTTGGCCAGTCAAAAAGTCACATGTCCAGCATATGAAAGTAGCGAAAATGAGGATGTTGAGATGGATGTGTGGGCATACTAGATTGGATAGAATTAGAAATGAAGTTATTCGGACAAGGTGGGAGTGGCCCCTATGGAGGCAAAGATGCGTGAGGCTAGGTTGAGATGGGTTGGGCAAGTTAAGAGGAGAAGCACAGATGCCCCACTTAGGAGATGTGAGAGGTTGGCCTTGGGAGATGAGAGGAGGGGTAGAGGTAGACCTAAGAAGTCTTGGGGTGAAGTGATCAGGCGGGACATGGCACAGCTTGAGCTGACCGAGGACACGACCCTAGATAGAAAGGGTGTAGAGGTGGAAAATTAGGGTGGAAGGTTAGTAGGTAGTCGTGCGTTTCCCTTTGTCTTCCCTAGTTCGATAGTATTAGTGCTAGTATGGTACCCTTTTTTCCTTAGTTTGCTATAGCCGCGTGTCTTGTTCTGTTACTACTTACCTTCGGTAATTCCGTAGTTTGCTAGCAGGACTTCGTCATATTCTCATGTGCGGCCTTGGAATTATTTGTCTAAATATACTATCTTGCTATTACTTGTTATCGCTACTCCTTCCATATTCTTTGTTGTTTTCTCCGATTTAGTGTTCTAACTATTTGTCTTGCTATCACTTGCTATCAGGGCCTCCTTCACCTTCTTTAACCGAGGGTCATTCGGAAACAGTCTCCCTATCCTTCCAGGGTAGGAGTACGGCTGCGTACATCCTACCCTCCCCAGACCCCATTTGGTGGGATTATACTGGGTAGTTGTTGTTGTTGAACAAGATCTACTATTACTATATAAACTAAACATTGAACAAAGAAGAGCTTACGATATAATCCTTGATAGAATATTCTCAAATAAATCCGGAGCATTCTTCATTGATGGTCCGGACGGAACTGAAAAAAGATTTTATATCGTGCCTTATTACCGACTGCAAGTTCAGGTGTTGCTGTGTCACGACCCCGGTTCGCCCTCCGGGAACCATCATGACAGCACCTAGTCTCTACTAGGTAAGCCAATATAAACAACAATTGCTGAAGAAATAATTTAAAAACCGAAATAGTAAAATAAAATAGTGTTTATGATGCCGCCTGGCACATAACAGTACAAAATTCTCAACCTAATACTCCCAAAATCCGGAACCCCATGAATCACAAGCTAAGAGATACATAAGAAGCTCTAACTCCAAAAACGTCTAACAAAAGGAAAACTAATGAAGGGCTATACTATTACAGAAAGATAGAAAGGGACTCCTCGGTCTGCGGACGCGGCAGATATACCTTAAAGTCTCTACAGAAGCGCCTCGCCTCAAGGATGATAAGACTGAGTGGAAGTACCTGGATGTGCACAACAAAAATGTGCAGAAGAGTAGCATGAGCACACCACAGCGGTGCCCAATAAGTATCAAGACTAACCTCGGTGGAGTAGTGACGAGGAACAGTCAAGACACCTACCGGTCCAATAAACTGTACAAATGTAGGAACAACGGAACATGATGTATACATAAAGACTACACGTAATGGATAACAATACGACAATCACAATAAGGGAAAAAAACAACAAGTAACAGCGGAAATACCAAAATAATGACATAGAAGAGCGAGCGAAAACACAAACCCAAATCCTAAATTCACACTACAGTAAAGATAAGCAATAACTCAGGTCCTACGACAGTGTTCACATCGGGTCCTATCCAACAAGTTCCACGAAGTATCGAATCTCGGAAAAATTACAGCTCACGATGTCCCATGTACCTGAAATCTAACACTTGGCATCCTGTGCCCCTATCAACCTCATGGTCATGCTAACAACTAACTTGCTAACTAGAGCCACTCTCACATATATAACAAGTTAACGAGGGTGTACATCTATACTCAGCAAAATCAGGAGGACTTCACATCCAATAGGAGTGTTCAACTACGTGTATGCTTGTCCAAGTGCTTTAACATAGTTCCTACCAGCTAATAAGCGTAAGGAAAAGAACGGACAACACGTAAGATGTTTCCTCACAACTTCCACGAGATAAAGCTCGTACAGGTAAGCGTACCACAACACAATATTAAACAATAAGAATGCCCCCAGGCCATCACAAATCATCACAATCAATCCCTGACAGAGCCCACCTTGTCTCGTCACGTGTGCAAATAATAACATAATGAGTGCCCGCCTTGTTTCGCCACACGTGCATCATAATGTTCCCACCTTGTCTCGCCACATGCGCAACCCACATATAAGCGCATATATATATATATATATATATATATATATACATACATACCCCGCCTTGTCACGCCGCATGTGCAATATATCAATAGTAGTAATAGCACGGCAGAAACCTCATGCAACCCCATAACAACAGTCGCACGGCAGAAACCTCGTGCATCACAATATCGAAAACCACACGGCAGAAACCTCGTGCACCACCACAACAAGTACAACAGCAACAATGACAATATATACAAGAACACGACAAGTAAATCAACTCAAGAACTTTCGATCACAAGGAGACGGTAAAACTAGCTCACAAGGAATAACCACAATAAAGAATACTAAACTTGATAAGAATAACTCAACAAGGGAGAAAATAATATGAAGCAACGATCCCACAATATGTAATTCAACAACAAGGAAGTTAACACGAATCAAATAATTCCAAATAAGGAAATGTCCACTAAATATAGATTATCTAAACTTCTTTTAAGGTTCGGCAATTTACGAAGAATATACAATAATTTCCATTAAGGATGAGCAGCCGGAAGATAATCATCACCTCAATCAAGACTAAACAATTACAGGGGATTGTCACACCTCCTTTTTTTTTACACACCTACCGGAAGAGGGTATGATAAAGGGAGTTATTTCCAACTTGAAGTGACAATCGGAACGGGATTTATTATTAAGATTTCAGAGTCGCCACTTGGGAGATTAAGGGTGTCCCAAGTCACCAGTTGAATCCCGACCCGAGGAAATTATGACTCTGTTAACAGTCCGCGAACCAGAAATCCAAGTAAGGAATTCTGTTAACCCGGGAGAAGGTGTTAGGCATTCCCGGGTTCCGTGGTTCTAGCACGGTCGCTTAACTGTTGTATTTGATTTTATCTGATTTCAAAAACATGTTCTAGCTTATGTGCTTTTATTAGTAAACCGCTTTTATTTCTATTTTTAATAAGAATTGCAACGTCGTGAAAATGCGCCTCGAACCACGTTGCACCCGTGATTATTAACACATTTCGACTTCGTTGAGATTTGGATTTGGGTCACATGAATGTGCACCCGTAATTACGAAGGTAAGATTAATTAAATCGCGTGCCTGAAGAGACTATCGCATTATTGTCTTTGGGGAAGGCCGTGAAATTCGCTAAACGACCTATCCCGAAGTCTAAGTATTTAACTTAAGCATTTATCGAGGGACCCGCGATTTATATATTTGCTTAGCGAGGCTCATCTCATTTATTTCTAAAATCGACCTAGAAGAACTGTGACTTTCTAGCAAGTATTCTACTTACAAGAGAAGGCCCCTATTAATTAGTATGTCCATGTATTATTGCCAAGGTATTCAAATAGGTATCGAACTTAAACAAAATACCCCAAGGAAATGTTCAGTTTTGTGGGCCTTAAAATAGGCCCTTAAGAGAAATCAGGCCCTAAACGTTCAGTGAATGAATGTTGTCCAGACATGGGCCTTGTAGTAAGCCCAATAAGGAGACATTACCAATCTCAAAATCAGCCTAGCCTGAAAGCAGGCCTGACCTCGTATCCTTGTCACAGTTGGGCTGCTCGCTTGGCCCAGACTTGGACACAAAGGCACTACTTTTGAATCTGGGCCTGTGTCG
>NC_031996.1:2899263-2900268 GCF_001879085.1 Nicotiana attenuata | reverse complement strand
GAAATGTATTCCCTTGTTCTCCAGGTGGGCGCCTGATTGCTGGACTTGAAATGTATTCCCTTGTTCTCCAGGTGAGCGCCTGATTTCTAAACTTGAAATGTATTCCCTTGTTCTCCAGGTGGGCGCCTGACTGCTGAAATTTGAAATTTATTCCCTTGTTCTCCAGGTGGGCGCCTGATTGCTGAACTTGAAAAATATTCCCTTGTTCTTCAGGTGGGCGCCTGATTGCTGGACTTGAAATGTATTCCCTTGTTCTCCAGGTGGGCGCCTGATTTCTAAACTTGAAATTTATTCCCTTGTTCTCCAGGTGGGCGCCTGATTGCTGAACTTAAAATGTATTCCCTTGTTCTCCAGGTGGGCGCCTGATTGCAACAAAATAAACAAAGGAAACTTTCTGCCCCAGTTCGGTGGCTGGGCGCGTCATGTTACCAAATATAAAAACTTGAAAGCTAAAATTTGAATTATACTTCCCTTATTCTCCAGGTGGGTGCCTGACAACTCCTAACAGTTATGAACCTAAGTTATATCTTCTAAAGGTATTACCCCTACTACATTTGTTATCTAATAGGTCTTAACTACTCCCCATTATCTAGGAGGGTCCTGACAACTTCTAGTTAAAAAAAAAACAAAAAAAAACAGCTTTAACCTAAGCAGACCTTGTTATCTATATCTTGTTATCTAAGCAGACCTTAAAACTATGTCCCATTATCCAGGAGGGACCTGAAAATCAAAATTCAAGTCTTATCTTATGAGTGCCAATTCTACGGCTGAATTATACTATCCTACAATAGTATCTTGCCATCTAAAGGAGATCTTAAAACTGTGTCCCATTATTCAGGAGGGTCCTGACAACTCCTAATTGAGTCCCATCTTAAACAGGCAACTTTGAAACCAACTTATGTTCCTTGGGGTACATTTATGCTAAATTATGCTACTCATGATTGCTTTAAAATTTAAACTAAGTCCCATTTTCCAGGAGGGTCCTGAAAACTTACCGTCAAACAT
>NC_031996.1:2886618-2899031 GCF_001879085.1 Nicotiana attenuata | reverse complement strand
AGAAAATTTCTGCCCCAGTTTGGTAACTGGATACAGCATATTATCAAATATTAAAAATTAAAGTTAAAATTGAATTGCACTTCCCTTGTTCTCCAGGTGGGCGCCTGACTGCTGAAATTTAAAATGCATTCCCTTGTTCTCCAGGTGGGCGCCTGATTGCTGAAACTTGAAATGTATTCCCTTGTTCTCCAGGTGGGCGCCTGACTGCAACAAAATAAACAACAAAGAAAATTTCTGCCCCTGTTCCAATCAAAGAAAATTTTGTTAAAAATGGTGGTTAGCTGCTGGCATTCTTGTTGGCCATGCTCCCGCTTCCGACTTTGCGCTGACTTGCTTCTTTGGACTTGCTTTGACTTGCCACGATTTCCAATTGACTTTCAACCCTCTGATCTTGATGACCCACATGGTTTACCTCGTATTACTGTTTGGTGTTTCTGTTCCCTTCTTTTGGACCTTGCTTCTCCCTCACAACCATCTGATTATTCCACTGATTTTCATTGGTCCTCCCTGTTTTACTCTCTTTTGACATGTCCCCACCTTGTTGTGCCATCTAACCGGGAAGCTAGTAGTTAACTTTGACATCCTTCTTTTGTTTTTGAATAGAACTGACACTAAAGCACCTTATAGACAGACTTCAAGAGAACGAAATGCAATGACCTCGAAGGTTTTGAGGGTAGAAAAAAAAAACTCTGAAAACGAATGAGTTGTAATGAAGAGAAAAGGATAGGACTTATCTGAGCGGAAAGGCTGGTTCCATTGATTGTGCCATGCATTTTGGATTCCAGCCTAGTCTGTCCAACCAATCAATTATCAATTACCACATTTGTTGTATCATACTTTCACGCCCGACTCTCGCCAAACCCAAACCTTGTTTGTTTCGCCAAGTTTCAAACGACTTTCAACCACAGACTTCTTTCGTTTGCCCAACTGAAAAACTCACTTTCGCCTTACGGTGCCCGTGAGGGTTTTCACTAATAAGACTCTCTTATTTTAATATCTCTCAAACTCACCTCGCCTTACGGTGCCCATGAGGGTTTTCACCAATAAGACTCTCTCATTTTCATTTCTCTCAACTCATATCGCCCTATGGTGCCCGTGAGGGTTTTCACCGATAAGACTCTCTCATTTTATCATTTTCCTTCTGTCACCAGAGTGTTGTCTCCGACATGAGTCGCTCTACCTGCCCGTATTGACATTTCTTGAAATTGATTAGAAGGTCTTTCTTTGGACCGTAATGTGGCTTTTGGATGGGTTTTAGAAAGAAAGGTATAAAAGCTCAAAATAATTCAAATGTGGGTTCAACATTACAACTTTCGGAATCATATCTTTTTCAACAACCATAACTTCTGCCCCAGTTTCCTTCTTGGGGATTCTTGGATTTTTCTTCTGTTGTGACTGAACCTCAGCGAGGCTGCCTACGTACCCTTTCACGATCAAGTCAAACGTAGTTCAGGCCATAGAACTACTTTATTGTGGCGATCTTTCTTTCTTCTACTTTTCTTTTCTTTCTTTTCATTTCTTTTCTTTTCCTTCTCTTTTCTTTTCTTTTTCCTTCTTTTTTCTTTTCTCTTCTTTTTTTTTTCTCTTTTTTTTTCTTTCCTTTTCCTTTTCTTCTCTTCTTCTTCTCTTTTCTTTTGGACTGTTTTTTCCTTGTTTCTCCGCTGACTTTCCCTGCTCGGGCTTTTGAGTTTTGTTATTGATTCCGAAAGAGGGATACGAAAGGAAATATAATAAGGCTCAAAGGGATAACAAAGGATAAAGTGTTTGGGTAGCAGAACAAAATGCCTTCATCATTTCAATCTCAAAACATGCCAAATACAATCAGGTACACAAAGATAAAGAAAATCATACATAATATCTCTTGACTGCATCAGAATTGATAGCCATTTCTACACATTTTCCTTCCACGTCCGTTAGATATAGAGCGCCATTGGACAAAACTCTGGTTACAACAAATGGCCCTTGCCAGTTTGGGGCGAACTTTCCTTTTGCCTCAGCCCAATGAGGTAGGATACGTCTTAGCACCAACTGCCCTACTTCGAACTTCCGCGGACGCACTTTCTTGTTATATGCTCTTGCCATTCTCTGTTGGTACAATTGACCGTGACACACTGCTGCCAGTCGCTTCTCATCAATCAAACTTAGTTGTTCCAGGCGGGCTTTAACCCATTCATCATCATCAATCTCTGCCTCTGTGATGATTCGGAGGGACGGGATCTCAACCTCTGCGGGTATTACTGCTTCAGTTCTATACACCAATGAGTAGGGAGTTGCTCCTACTGAAGTGCGGACAGTAGTGCGATAGCCTAACAAAGCAAAAGGCAACTTTTCATGCCATTGCCTTGACCCTTCTACCATTTTCCGAAGTATTTTCTTGATATTCTTGTTAGCTGCTTCAACTGCCCCATTTGCCTTAGGACGATATGGAGTGGAATTGCGGTGCATGATCTTAAACTGCTGACATGTCTCAGCCATCAAATGACTATTGAGATTGGCACCATTATCTGTGATGATTACCTTCGGGATCCCAAACCGGCATATGATATTTGAATGTACGAAATCGACAACTGCCTTCTTAGTCACGGATTTGAAGGTTTTTGCCTCCACCCATTTAGTGAAATAATCAATAGCTACCAAAATGAATCTATGCCCATTTGAGGCTGCTGGCTCAATTGGACCAATAACATCCATTCCCCAGGCAACAAACGGCCATGGTGCTGACATTGTATGCAATTCAGATGGTGGAGAATGAATCAAATCTCCGTGTATCTGACATTGATGACATTTGCGCACGAAGCTGATGCAATCCCGTTCCATAGTAAGCCAATAATAACCTGCTCGAAGGATCTTCTTTGCCAATATATATCCACTCATATGAGGTCCACAAACTCCCGCGTGTACCTCAGCCATGATAACTGTAGCCTGTCTCTATGCATCTTAATAAACCAAGATCTGGAGTTCTCTTGTACAATACTCCTCCACTGAAGAAAAATCCGCTTGACAAGCGTCGAATTGCTCTCTTTTGATCCCCTGTAGCTTGTGTCGGGTATACTCCCATCCGGAGATATTCTTTTATATCATGGAACCATGGCTCACCATCAAACTCTTTCTCGACCACATTACAATAGGCATGCTGGTCTCGAACCTGAATCTGTAACGGATCCACGTAAGCCTTATCCGGATGATGTAACATTGATGCCAAAGTGGCCAAAGCGTCGGCAACCTCATTGTGCATCCTTGGAATGTGTTTGAAATCTATTGATTGAAACCGTTGACGAAGTTCGTGTAAACACTGCCGGTATGGTATGAGCTTTAAATCTCGTGTTTCCCACTCCCCCTGAATCTGGTGTACAAGAAGATCCGAGTCACCCATGACCAATATTTCCTGGACACCTATGTCTATAGCCAATCTCAATCCCAGGATACATGCTTCGTACTCAGCCATGTTATTGGTGCAATAGAAACGAAGTTGAGCAGTGATAGGGTAGTGTTGCCCTGTCTCAGAAATCAGTACTGCTCCTATTCCGACACCCTTGGCATTGGCAGCTCCATCAAAGAAAAGTTTCCATCCAGGATTCTCGACCTGTTCTAATTCTTCAACATGCATTATCTCCTCGTCCGGGAAGTATGTTTTCAAAGGCTCATATTCATCATCAACGGGATTCTCAGCTAGATGATCAGTCAGCGCTTGTGCTTTCATTGCAGTCCGAGTCACGTAGACAATATCAAATTCCGTAAGCAAGATTTGCCATTTCGCTAGCCTCCCTGTGGGCATGGGCTTTTGAAATATATACTTCAATGGGTCCAACCGAGAGATGAGATAGGTAGTATATGCTGACAAGTAATGTTTCAACTTTTGCGCTATAAAGGTTAAAGCACAACACGTCCTCTCGAGTTGAGTGTATTTTACCTCATATGATGTAAACTTCTTGCTGAGGTAGTAAATCGCCTGCTCTTTCCTTCCTGTGATGTCATGCTGCCCCAGTACACAACCAAAAGAATTGTCCAACACAGTCAGGTAAAGGATCAAGGGCCTTCCTGGCTCTGGCGGGACCAACACAGGTGGACTAGCCAAATACTTCTTAATCTTGTCAAATGCTGCTTGACATTCGTCTGTCCATCTGACCGCAGCATCTTTCTTTAGCAACTTGAAAATGGGCTCACAAGTAGTTGTAAGCTGGGCAATGAACCTGCTGATGTAATTCAACCTGCCAAGCAAACTCATCACATCTTTCTTGTTCCTTGGCGGCGGTAGCTCTTGGATGGCTTTAATCTTAGACGGGTCTAATTCAATACCACGCCTACTCACCACAAATCCCAATAACTTCCCTGATGGAACTCCAAATGCACATTTTGCTGGATTAAGCTTGAGGTTGTACCTGCGGAGTCTCTGGAAGAATTTCCTCAAATCCCTAACATGGTCACATTGTTTCCTCGACTTTATGATCACGTCGTCCACATAGACCTCGATTTCCTGATGTATCATGTCATGGAACATGGTAGTCATTGCCCTCATATACGTTTCCCCTGCGTTCTTCAACCCAAATGGCATGACCCTGTAACAATACGTTCCCCAAGGCGTGATGAATGCCGTCTTTTCCGCATCCTCCTCATCCATCAAAATCTGGTGATAGCCCGCATAACAATCCACGAAGGAAGCAATCTCATGTTTGGCACAATTGTCAATCAATATATGGATGTTTGGAAGTGGGAAGTTGTCCT
The DNA here is from genome assembly GCF_001879085.1 of Nicotiana attenuata. Lineage (NCBI taxonomy): Eukaryota > Viridiplantae > Streptophyta > Magnoliopsida > Solanales > Solanaceae > Nicotiana > Nicotiana attenuata. Next base: position 2,894,309 of record NC_031996.1, on the reverse strand, counting down.
TCGGGCTCGCCTTATTGAGATCACGGTAATCAACACATACTCTGGTCTTCCCATCCTTCTTTGGTACAGGCACCACATTAGCTAACCAGGTAGGATATCGAGTAACCCGTATGACCTTCGCCTCAAACTGCTTAGTAACCTCTTCCTTAATTTTCACACTGATATCTGTTTTGAATTTCCTCAACTTTTGCTTGACAGGGGGGCATTCCGGATAAATGGGCAATTTGTGGACCACCAGATCGGTACTTAGACCCGGCATATCATCATATGACCATGCGAAAACATCTTTGTACTCAAACAACAATTTAATTATCTCCTCCCTAAGCGGGGCTTCCAAATGGACACTTATTTTTGTTTCTCGAACATTTTCCTGATCCCCTAGATTGATTGCCTCTGTGTCATTCAAGTTAGGTTTGGGTTTTTCCTCAAATTGATTTAATTCTTTACTGATTTCTTCCAAAGCCTCCTCATCATCGTATTCCCCCTCGCCATCACACTCAATTTCTTGTATTACTATTTCATGTGGATTATCAAGACTAGGCCGGAGACTCCTCATGCATGACACATCATTGAAACCAGCATAAAAGGGACTGTACAAGAGAGAAAAGAAAACAAAATAAAGGCTATCAGGAGTGAAGAGAGAAAGAAATTGCATTTCATTAAAATTATAAGATAACAAGGTTTAACTCATCCAAATGGACGGAACATAGAAATCTGAATTACAACCCTGGAAATAATCCAGATTTAATACTCAAAGGAAAATCCAAAACTAACTACCACGACTCCTTCCGAGTTGGAAGAGGAGTAGCTTCCCAGTTATTGAGCTTGGCCTGAGACCCCACGAACTGCACATCAACTTTACTCGAACCTTCGCCTGGTTCCACCATATTCACTTCATCGAACACCCTTTCAAACTTTTCGATCAGCTCCTTGTCAGGTTCTATCACCATAGAATTTGGTAGTGCTGTTGCTGGGCGTTGTTTAGTACCAGGCCGGACGAAGGAACGGGAAAGGCGAGGAATAGGTTTTGGGAGGGTCCACACTCTCTTTTTCATCTTTTTGGCTCTCCTTATGTCAGCAGTAGTGGGTTTGAAACCTAGCCCGAAAGTGTCCAGATTTCCGGGAAGAGACACTGGCTGTATGATTCCCTGCAATGAAGCACCCAATCCTTTTCCGGGCAAGAATCCATTCCTTATCATCTCTGAGGCTACCATAACAGATGCGGCAGCTATCTTGGGCATAGGAACACACTCCCCCTCCGGGATTTTATCAACTGACACTGTGTCCATGACTTGGTACACCCACGGGCCTTTGTCATTTTCAACTTCCTCGAAGGATGTAATAGCATTACAAGAGTTGTCCTCTCCATGGACCACGATCTCCTGCCGATCCCATTCAAATTTAACCATTTGATGCAAAGTAGACGGTACCGCCTTTGCGGCATGAATCCAGGGCCGTCCCAATAAAAGATTGTAGGAAACGCTGACATCGAGCACTTGAAACTCCATAGTGAATTCCACAGGTCCTATTGTTAGCTCCAACACAATATCTCCCACTGTGTCTTTCCCTCCGCCATCAAATCCCCTTACACAGATACTATTTTTATGAATTCTTTCCCTGTCAACTTTCAACTTTTCTAGGGTGGAAAGAGGGCAAATGTTTGCACTAGACCCATTATCAATTAGCACCCGGGTTACCACGGAATCTTCACACTTCACTGTGAGGTAAAGGGCTCTATTATGTTCAGTTCCTTCCAATGGCAACTCATCATCAGAAAATGTTACCCTGTTCACCTCAAAAATTTTGTTTGCAATCTTCTCAAGATGATTCACAGTGATTTTATCTGGCACATGAGCTTCGTTCAGAATCTTCATCAACGCCCGGCGGTGTTCATCCGAATGGATCTATAAGGACAATAGTGAGATCTGTGCCGGGGTTTTTCTCAATTGTTCCACAATCGAGTAGTCCTGAGCCTTCATCTTTTTCAGGAACTCTTCAGCTTCTTCTTCGCTAATAGCCCTCTTTGTCGGTGCCGGAGTGTCTTTAGCTGCTTTAACCTTTCTCAATTCCTCAGGGGCGAAGCACCTCCCTGATCTAGTCAACCCATGAGTTTCGCACACTTCTTCTTTAATTTCCTTTCCTTGGTACATCACAGTCACTCTGTCATAGTTCCACGGGACAGCTTTCTCACTAACCACAAGCAACTGGGTCACTGGTTTAATGATAACTGGCTCTGTTCGAGCGCCTTTTACAACCAACACAGGCTTAACAACTGCTCCTGGTATTGTCACCTTAACAGGCTCTGGTTCTATTATCATCACTGGTTCACTGATTGTCCGGTCCACTGCGACCAAGGCTTTCCTATCAACCAATTTCTCATTTTCTTTAGTTTCACTTGCCTTAATCATCATCACAGTTTGCGACGACTTCTTGTATTCTCCTTTCTGCACTAACTCGATCATGTGAGCCTCATGATGAATTGGTAGCGGATTCTGCGTGATATTGGGAGTCTCCGGAGCCTGCACCTCAATTCTCCTTGTATCAATGAGTTCCTGAATGGCGGTTTTCAGATGCCAACATTTCTTCGTGTCATGTCCAGGCGCACCAGAGCAATACTCACAGCTTACTGAATGGTCCAGGTTCCTTGGGGGAGGGTTTGGTAATTTGGGTTCGATCGGGTTCAACATGCCCAACTGCCTTAATCTGTGGTACAGGCTGGTATAAGATTCACCTAAGGGAGTAAAAGTTTTCTTCTTTTGCAACCTATCATTCTTAAATGCGGGATTAGGTCGGTAACTGGTTCCAGCGGCATTTCTGTTGGTTCTTGGGGGTGGGTAAGCGTTTTGAGAGGGGTAAGTATTTTGGGGAGTAGGTGCGCGCCATTGTGCATGGATAGGGGGTTGGGGGTATGTCTGGGCATGATGGACGGAGAAAGTGGGAGTAGGAGGTGGGTAGTAATATTGTGGTGGGCCATATGGAGTATGTGGGTAAGCTTGGGGGTGAGGGCGAGGTTGGTGATAATATGGTGACGGACTCCTGGACCAGACCCTTGATTCCACTACTGCCACTTCCTCTTTCTTTTTCTTTCACAATACTCCTCCGGTGCCGCTTTGAATAGCCTGCGTAGTTGCTTTGAGTGCCGAATAGCTCATAATCTTGTTAGACTTGAGACCCTCTTCCACCATACTTCCCATCTTTACGACCTCACTGAAAGTGTTCCCCACCGCGGACACCAGATGACCATAGTAGGTTGGCTCCAAAGCCTGAAGGAAATAATCAACCATCTCATTCTCTTTCATCGGAGGATCAACTCTTGCTGCCTGTTCTCTCCAGCGGAAACCGTACTCTCTAAAGCTTTCTCCGGGCTTCTTCTCGATTTTGGTAAATGACAGCCGGTCCGGGACAATTTCGAGATTGTATTGAAAATGACATGCAAATGCTTGAGCCAGGTCGTCCCAGGTGTACCACCGAGCATGGTCTTGTCGTGTGTACCACTCTAACGCTGCTCCACTTAAGCTTTGACTAAAGTAAGCCATTAATAGCTCATCTTTTCCCCCAGCTCCCCTCATCTTACTGCAGAATCTCCTTAGATGGGCTACAGGATCACCATGTCCATCATACAGATCAAACTTTGGTAACTTGAACCCTGCTGGCAGCTGGACATCGGGAAACAAGCACAAATCTTTGTAGGCCACACTGACTTGGCCACCCAATCCTTGCATGTTCCTGAAGGATTGCTCCAGGCTTTTTACTTTTCGAAACATCTCTTCCTGTTCCGGGTCCTTAAGCGGCTTATCAGTTTCCACCAGGAGCTCAAAGCGAGGAGTGTAGGAATATGGCTCAGGAGCTTTAAAGGTAGGCTTGGGAGGGTAGTACTGGCTGTCATGAGTTTGAAACAATGGCTCACTGGAAGATCTCTGCAACGTGGCAGGTGGAGGCGCCACAAATACTGGAGCAATTGGTGGTGGAGGACATGGAATTTGTTTGGGTGGAGGTGGTGGTGGTGTCTGAGAGGTGGTTCCGTAGTACTGCTGGTAAGTAGGGAAAGCGGGAGATGAGTTCACTGTGGGAGGATCTTGGGGTTGAGCTGGTGGTGGGAGGTAATTGGGGTTGGCAGGATAGACTGGTGGTGGATGTCCCTTCGACCAGGCCTGGTACATCTCGGCCATTTGTTGCTTTAGTTTATACATCTCCTCTCTCATTGTGTTAACGTCCAACGCCTCCTCCTCTCTGGATGGGTCGACAATGCTTGCTTCTAACTCCTGATTGGTCATGTTTGACTTGTCCTTGGAACGGGTGTTGTAAGGATGGGTTGCCAGAATGCCAATCAGCTTAAACACCTATCTGGACTCATCAACAACAACTTGGTTAGCGGTTAGGGCATTAACAAATAGATAACCGCACATTGATGGGTGGATGCACCTAAGCAGTCAAACGTTTCTATTATGCCTCTATTGATTTACATGCATCATCCCGGCTTTCATTTCTTTTCTTGCCAATTAGTTCCCACTCTTATCTTTTCCTTTTCACTTTGTTTTGCTCTCCCTCTTTTGGTTCTCTTTCCTTTGGTTTTTCCCCTGTTTGTATCATTCCTTTCTGGTTTTCCCTTTTATTATTTAGAAACGGTCGAATCCTATGGAGATTGCCTACGTATCACGACCCTGTGTGAATCAGACCAAGCGTAGTTCGTGAAAAATAAATGCAAAGTAGGAGCATGATATTTTTGGCAATTTCAATTTTATTGATAGCAAACTTGTCTATTACAAAGACTCAAAACAACTAACAGACTCTAAGAACTACAAACTCCATCATCCCTATTCTAATTCAAACAAGAATATAGACTCAATCCACTAACCCTGGTAAAAAGAAATACAAACCCAAATGACCTAACTCCAAAAAGAAATACAGACTCGGAAGACAAATTTTTTTTTTAGTAGAAGAAAGAGTGCAGACTCAAAGACAATTACGAATACATTAAAGCTCCTGGTGCCTGCGGGACATCATTCGGTCTCGCCGCGGGCCTATATGCAAGTTCCCTTTGAAGACTGTCCAGGTCGTTCATTATCTGCTTCACAAACATCATCACTGATGCCAAGAAAGTGGTACGGGTCATGTTCTCGCACATTTGACATTTCCTAGTAATGGAATGAGCAACGGTTAAGATTCTTTCTCGGATTCTTCCTTTCTCTTGAAGCAACCGCCCTTCCTGTTGGGCCCTGGCCTCCAAAGTTCGCTCATCCGCTTGGCTTTGTTCCCGGAGTTGTTGCAAGTCCATTTCTAACTGTGCCAATGTCATGTAACAATGTTCTCCTTCGACTTTGAACTCTTTTGCCTGCTTGATCATACGGTTTTCTGTGGCAATAACCTTTTTCTTTAATCCTGTGACTTCATTGTCATATTCTTCTTTTAACTGTTTAACCATGCGGGCCCGTGCTTCTGCATTTTTAGCCAATTGTTTCCGGACCCCAGCTAATTCCTTTTCTGCCTTGTTACGGTCAAAACTGTAGTCGTTCACCTTTTGCCTTAGATTTGCAATAAGCTTTGCATCTTTGGCACTCCTGCCAGGATTATCGGCCTCTAACTTCATTTTTTGGATTTTGGCCCGTAAGGCTTCATTCTCTTTGACCAATTGTTTTTTCTCACCTTCATCAGCCACGACTTGCAAGCTGTTTTCAAATCGGAGGTCTTGGACCTGTTTTTCCAATGCTCCTATGTGGGCCCTATACTCATTTTCTTTAATTAACCAATCCCACTGTTCTCGTGATGATTCAACAAATTCCTGGATGTGCGGTCGTTTGGCCGGTCTTCCGAATGCAACGTCCCTTCTATACCAAACCTGATAATCAGGCGACACTTCTCCTTTGGCTCGATCTCGAACACAAGTGTTTGCCGTCAAATATTGACATTCGCTCCAGACTTGGCGGACCATTGCTTCAGGAAACTGGCCATCAGGGCCAATCTCAACCACTTGCAAACTGAGGTCATCATCCTTGGGTACTATCTGGCATCTCCCCAGCTGCCTCAACACTCGATATGGGGCGTAAGGCTGGATGCTTCTAAGCCCCATCAGGAGGAAATGTGGTCTGGCTGCCGGCATATATACGATTTCATCAACGGGTAACCATCCCAGTGTCCACTCTATTTGGCTTGCAGTGAGAGACCGAAAATATGTTGTCCAACCCGTGACTCCTTCTGGCAATTCGGCCCCTTTAATCCTCGTGTAAAACTCTTCTATGCATGTTTTTTCTGGAGACCCGTAGCTCAAAAACTGAGGACGATGACACAGATGCTCGATCATCCACATTTGTAACAATAGACTGCACCCCTCGAAGAAAGCTTCCCCGGCCTTGCAGGCTGTAAGAGCACGGAAGATGTCGGCCAATATCATAGGTGCAAGTATACTTTTGGCTTGAGTAATTAACGTGCTGACGACCCCAGCTATTTTTATGTCAATGTTCCCATCCTTCCTTGGAAATACTAAAAGCCCCAGGAAAGCTACCATAAAGGCGAAACGTCGATGCTCCTCCCACTTTTGGCGGTTTCCTTTGCTACATATCTTATTTTCTGGGTTGTTGAACCCCCCGATATGGCCATATCGATGATATATGAAACTTAGAGTACAAAAGCCATTTGCCAAATCTGTGTTATGGACGGCTCTGACTATCTTCAAAGAGTCTAGAAATTTGTGCACGGCTACAACTCTGGGGGCAACCAAGTATTTGTGTCTCAACGGAACCTCATCCTTTCCAATGTAGCCAGCTATTTCCTCTAATGTCGGGGTACGCTCAAAGTCCGAAAAATGGAACACATTATGTGCTGGGTCCCAACATGTAACCAGTGCTCTAATAATATCTCCCCGAGGCACAATATCGAGCAAACCGGTAAGCCCTTTCAAATGTTTCTTGACTGCAGCTTGCCCTTCTCCGCCTAAATCATTCCACCACAGACGTAACTCCAAAGGGATTTTATGCATGATTGAAAATAATTCATTTTGAGTCGTGCTCATCCTGCACATTTATTAAGGTGATTTTAATCACTTATTTTGACCTAAAAGAGAAAAATGGCACAATCTCTGTTCAAATTTCCAATTTAAACAAACAGCCGGTATTGCGGATACGGCCTTTCAGCACTTCATAAAGAAGATTTTAAGGTTGTGCCTGCTAACCGTTAAAAAATGACTCAGGGTGGCTGTTCTTGCAAAAACAGCCTTCCGGCGCCCTTTTGGGGACATTCGGCTTATTTTAAACAAGAATGGCGGCACTCGGCTTATTCATGATGAAATTAAAAATTTTGGCATTTTTTGGCTATTTTTGAAAAAGGGGAGGTTGGACCCGATGAGGGTTGCCTACGTATCTCACATCCGGTGAGAATCAAACCAGCGTAGTTCGGGCTAATAAATCTAACTATTTTTGAAAACAAGACTCTTTTGTTTTTGTTGGCAAATACACTATTTCTGAAAGCAAGATTCTTTTTTATATTTTCTTTTTCAGTGGCAAATAAAATAAACTAATTTAAAAATAAAACTCTTTTTGTTTTTCTTTTCCATTGGCAAACTAAAAAGAACTTTTTTTTTTCTCTTTCTCAAAAATTCGGCAGTATTTCGGCATTACTTGGACATTGTTCTTTTCTAATATAGGAAATTAACTCTCTACACTGCTATTTTCTCTTTTGGTTTTTCCATTTTTTCCCAA
>NC_031996.1:2865844-2886518 GCF_001879085.1 Nicotiana attenuata | reverse complement strand
TTTTATTCTTTTTCTACATTTGAACTTTCTTTTTGTCGTTTTTTTTTTCATTGCCTTTCCTTTTCTTCATTTTTGCGCCTTTTTACCACTTTGTTGCAATCCTTGTCTCCCCCCCCCCCCCCAAAACTTATACTTTTGCCATGTGCTAAAGGAAAGATTGGGTGCCAAGAGAGGGTATCTTTTAGAATGGGTATAGGCTTGTATCATGGTTCTTGAAAGAAAAAGGTCTAAGGCTCAAAAGGGTTAACTAGGGATCTTATCATTGGTAGGCTATGGAATTGTTCAAATTATCATTTGGATCAAGGAGAGACTATAGTCATGTCTCAAGTCAAAATTCACTTAGGATTTTACCTCAACAAACATTCAGGGCAAGTTCTAGACCAATGGCTCGGGACTTGGACTTGCAATTCAATTACTCACCACACAAGCTATGGGATTGCTAAAGACACAGATTCGGGGGCCCACAACGACCTTAGATACGATTTGAGCACACAATGGTCCCGAAAAACCACTTGATGATTATCGGTCAACACAAGAGTCTCAAGGTCACGACTTTCACCATCCTAAACACAACAATTTGTTTTTGACCATGAGATCAAAGGCAAATGTGCTAGGCCCAAGTGAAGCTTTGCTTGAGGCACCCTTAACTACTACTATTAAAAACAAAAAGAAAAACAGACTCAAACCCTTAAGAAGGTTGTCACTCCATCCATCATTGGGAAGAGCCACCCGGTTCACACAACACTCCACCTTTGGAAAGAACCGTGGTATTAAGAAAACCAAAGTCTTATTGCAAACTTCAAAAACGAAAAGCTACGAATCACAAATAAGAAGCTAAAAACGAAAAAATTTGCGGAAAATAGAGTGAATATGTACAAGAGGGGATTTGAATATACAATGGATGGGATGAATATATACAATGTGATATAACTTTATATACAGATTGAAGTGAAATAAAAATGCGATAAATGTAATGAAATATCAAAATTATATACAGACCAAAGATAAAAAGATAAAGAAAGCATAAAGATGTATCAAATATATATACAATCATCGAAATGAATAGTAGGGCCTACCCCCTCAAATGAAAGCTGGCATTGTCCCCAATGCCAACTAGTCTAAATAAAGCATCAAAAGATAAGAGGGAAAGGCTATAAAAGACTCCCTAAGGCTCATCTGTCTGCATAGGGTCATGTGTGGTCCCTGGGTCCTTTGTGTGCTCGGGAACCTCAGACTGGTCCCCTGTGGCCTGCTGCTCTGCAACTGGGACCTGGGCCTGGACCTAGACAGGCTCTGGAACTGGTACATCCTGTGGCTGACTGGAGGAAGTCTCCGGTGGGTCCACCAACTGGATGATAGCATCATCAGCTTTAGGAATCATCCTCCTCCTCTTGGGAGGCCTCTGAGACTGCTCCGGCTCTTGATGAACAGCTGAGGCTGGGTCCTGGAGCAATAAATCTAAAGGTAGGTTATCTGCCTTCAGTCTGTCTACATCTGCTCTCAACTCCTTCACGGACTCTTTGGAGGCCCGTGTCTTCCTCAGCTTCTTGTGCTCCCGAGCAAGCTCCTTGAGAGCCTTGCTATGTGAATCAACTGCCTTGGAGAGCACTGCCTGAGTGTCGAGGATCTTCTTCTAGTTGTCAAGTATCTCCTTGAGCGCAGCCTCTATCGACTGTGGAACCTGCGGAGCTGGAGGTGCCGACTGAGCCTCTACCACACTGGTGAGTAAGGACAATTTGGATGAGGCAGTCTGCATCCAGTTGTTTATGCTAAGAAGCGCCTGGCTCAGTCGGTGAACAGTAATAGGATGGGCCAGGGAAGATGGAATCTCCGACCTGCTGATGTGGATGGACCGGCAGGAGTGGCTGTGGATGTGGAAGGACCGGGAGGGACATCTGTGGAAGTAGAGGTAGGCTCAGCAGGAGCCACTACCACAACTGGCTCTTCAGACTGGCCAATTGTAGTAGTAGTTGTACCCTTGAAGCTCTTGCTCTTGGGGTTGTCATCCCCCTACATGCTGTACCAGGAAAAAAGGGCCTTCGCTTTGACTTTGATCGAAGGGCTTCTTGTCCACTTTCAAGTCCCGGAAGTACATAGTGAGGGTGCAGGGGAAAGGATAGTTCCGGTCATGCTCCGCACCCACTGTAGTGATAATCCGGGACATCACATTCCCCACATTTGATGGGGTACCCCGCCATAATAGAAGCAACTAACATAGCTCGGTGGAGAGGTAGGGATTTGTCATGAGTGGTAGGGTCCAACCGGCTGCAAACAAAAGTCTCCCACCCCCGTGCCTCAAAGTTCAGACTCCGTCTCAGAATACGGACTCCAGCAGTCACCCAGTCCGGGGTGGTACCTGGGATTGCCAGGTATTGTGCCAACCATGGACGAACCTCTTCACCCATTGCCATCTTTGCCATGTATAAGGTCTCGTCCTCCTCATTGAAGCCAAGGTATTCATTGAGGTACTTCCCTTCAAATAACACCTTCAGATTCCGAACCTTGGTCACTTTGGAGCCCTTTTTGATGTGGGCTACATTGCAATAAAACTCCTTGACCATGTGTTCATTGGCATCCACACACTCTTCTAGAAAATGTTCCCAGCCCACTCTAGTCCTAACCTATCTCTGCACGTTGGGGTTGTGGGGTAATAGGTCTCTATCAATGAAGCTCCTCTCCGGAATCAACTTTCTCACCGGCCACCACTCCCGAAATTTGTGGTACGCCACTCACTCATGAATCTATCTCGCCAAACCTCCGGCTTCCTCGTTCTATCAACACCCCCAACCCTTGGCTCTCCTCCTTCTGCCACTGCCTCATCTCCCTCTACTTCCTCCCCATCTCCTCCTCTACCTCTCCGGATAAAGAAGCTGTGGGAGAGGTGGAGTATTCCCCACTACCTGCTGATGAGCCCTCAGACGACTCAGAAATCACATGTGTTGGTGCTTGGGCAGTGGGTGATGGTGGAGGAGTGTCTCTTAGCCTGAATCTCTCCGGCCAGTCTTCAACATATTCTGGCACAGAGTCTGAAGAAATGTCCCGGGAGGGCTCATACTCACTCCCCGAGGAATGTGAAGCAGCTCTGTCAGCAGCTTTGATCAGCTTTGTTGTCTTCTTAATGTTTTCCCGGACTTGGGGAGTGAGTTTGATCATTTTCTTCTTCCCTCCCCGGGAGGATTCACCTCTGCCCGGTTGTTTTGAGCCTTTTCCTCGTTGTTTCACCATTGTCTGCAATCATAGTTCAATCAGCTTGTTACTAACAGTGTAATCAGTTAAGAACAATATTGCAGAAGCAGGGAAGAAAAGTTGCAGACAGGTTGCAGAAGTTGCCCAGTGCAGACCGCACAAAGGCTTCTTTGACATAATTGGGGAATATGATATAACCGTTGCACTAATTTACCCATTCTACACCTCTCGGTGGTTCAAGTGATTTTGCCCAGTTGACTCTCTCAAGATCAATTGGGTATGCAAATTTGCACAAGCAACTAGGGATCGAGTCAGGTATTACTCTTTCGAGGTTTAACCCTTTAATTGGGGCTATCAATCTCTTAAGTACACCCCAATTCCTTGTTGGATCAATTTCGGAGACTTAGGCTCTCTTTCTCAAGAAGAAGCCAAGTCAACTCAACACAAACTAGTGTTTGCAACCACTAATTCAAAAATTAACCATGAAATTGGCCCAAATAACAAACACCCATAGTCAAATTAGCCCTAACATACAAGACCCATCAATTACCCACACTAGGGTTGAGCCACAACCCTAGCTATGGGGTCTAGCTACTCATGTTCAAAGAAGAAAAATAAGAAATAGAAGAAGATAAACACATATTAATTAATTGCTAAGCTAAATACAAAGATTCAATGATGAAAAGTAAGTAAAAATGCCCAAAATGGCTAAGAAAAGTCGACCCACGAGCGCAGCTGATGTAATACAATATCTGATGCCCTAAAAATGGAAAAAGAATCTATTCATACTAGGCTGAAAAATCTGGACAAAATTACCTCTGCGGGGTTAGTGCGGACCGCACAAAATGGACCGCGGTCCGCACTAGGCTCTTGACTTCAAAATTCTTGCTCTCTGAACTTGGGCTCCGCGGACCACACAGAATGGACTGCGGCCGTGGAGGCTTCTAGTGCAGTCCGCACAGAATGGACTGCGGACCGCATAGGCTTCAAAACTTCATTCTTCATCTTCTCTGAACCTTGGCTCTGCGGACCGCACATAATGGTAGTGCGGCTGCATTGCCTTCAGTGCGGACCGCACAAAACCTAGTGCGGCCGCACTGCCTTAATGCTTGAAATAACAGCTCTCTGAATCTCCCAGTGCGGACCGCACAAAGTGTAGTGCGGCCGCACTGGGCCTGCTTTGCTTGAGCTTGCCTTGCCTTTGTCACTTGTGGAAGTTTCACTCCTTTTGAGCCGATCTTTGACATTTTGTCACTTTGTTGATCAAACCTGCAATCAAGCACAACTTGTGAGCCTTTTGGGACTATTTTGTATGAATATTTGATCAAAGCATAAGCAAGAAGGAGTATAAAATGCGTCAAAATCTCTAGTTATCAATGAGGTCGAATGTGAGTTGATTCGAGTGAGGTCAAATGTTACTCTTAATTAATTCGAACGAGGTAAAATGTGAGTTGATTCGAGCGAGGTCGAATGTGAGTGTCTTATTTGGTGCAGTGTTAAACTTGGTGGAGACATAGGCGAACATCATGTGCTTGTATGCTTTGCTTACATATATACATTGGAAAAGTTTACACGTTTTTCGGGCTGGTATTCCAGTCTATCTGGTCCCTTTATTGGTCGACCTGGAGAAGTATTCGAAGGGTCGAGCAATGAATTAGCTAACTTTTATTCTCACCTGCTCGTGCTTAACTTCGAAATGTCCTCCTCGTCACCTCATTAAAAACCTCCCCGAGAAAACTCAATTGGGACAAGACTCAGGTGAGGAAAAGAGTACGGCTCGGAGAACATCTTTCCTTAGAAGTTGAAGTACTTGAGGTGGGCAATGTTCCAGTTGTTTGGTAGTAGTTTTCCTTCCATCGTTTCCAGTTGGAACGACCCTTTGCTTGCTGCCGCTGTAATTTTGTATGGGCCATCCCAATTAGTCCCTAGCTTTCCTTCCCTTGGATCCTTGCTTGCCTGTGATTTGAGTACGTAGTCCCGACTTTGAGCGGTCTGACCTTGGCTTTTTGGTTGTAGTACCGCTCTGTCTGTTGTTTCTGGGCGACCATCCGTATGTAAGACATGTCCCTTTGTTCTTTGGCCTCATCGAGCTCTTGCCTCCTTCTTTAATCGTTTCTTGGCCCGCTCTCGTGTGAGTACCTTAAACTTGGTTCACCGACCTCGACCGGTATTACTGCATCAGTCCCATAGACTAGTGAGTACGGTGTTTCTCCTGTACTTGTTTTTGGCATTGTGCGGTATGCCCATAGCACTTCCGACAGCAACTCCGGCCACAATCCCATGGCGTTCTCGAGCTTTTTCTTCATAATATTCAATACTGACTTGTTGGAGGACTCCGCTTGTCCGTTGCCCGCGGGATGATATGGCGTGGAGAGTATTCTTTTGATATGCCATTTCTCGAAGAACTCGGCGATCTTTTTTCCAGTGAATCGAGGCCCGTTGTCACAACTAATTTCTTTGGGGAGGCCGAAATGACACACAATATTCCTCCATATGAAGGCGATCACTTCTTGCTCGCGTATTTGGCGAATGCACCTGCTTCCACCCACTTGGAAAAATAGTAAGTTAAAACTAAAAGAAATCGTACATTACCTCATCCTGCTGGGAGGGGTCCGACGATGTCCATCCCCCATTTGATGAAAGGCCAAGGCGAGGTGACTGAGTGGAGGTGCTCGCCCCCTTAGTGGATCATGGGGGCGTATCTTTGGCATTGTTCGCATTTTTTTACGAAGTCAGTGGCCTCTTATTTCATTGTGGTCCAGTAGTAGCCTGCTCGTATGAGGCATCTGATTAGAGCTTGATTCCCGGTATGAGCTCCGCATTGGCCTTTGTGGACTTCCTCCAGAATGCGTCGTGTCTGGTTTGTGCCTAAGCATTTCGCTAGGGGGCCGCCATACGTTCTTTTGTACAGGTCGTTGTTGATAACATTGTACCTGGCCGCCTGCATTCGAAGCTTTTTGGCTTCTTTTTTATCGTCTGGAAGCGCGTCGTCCTGCAAATATGTGACAATACGATTGCGCCAGTCCCAAGTTATGTTTATAGTTTGTACCTCGATTTGATCGGTTGAGGAGAGTGACCATGTTCCCTTCTCCAGTTAGGCTTTTAGTGGCCGTTGCTAGTTTTGCAAGGCCATCTGCTTCGATATTTTGTGCTCAAGGGATTGGTCGAGCTGGCATTCATCGAACTCGGGTAACAGCTTGTAGATCTCAGCCTGGTATTTTTGTAATCTGTGTTCCTTCATTTGGAAAGTCCCTGTGACTTGATTGACGACGAGCTGAAAGTCACAGTGTAGGATGACTTGCTTCGCTCCGTACTTGAGTGCTAACTTTAGTCCTGCAATTACGGCCTCATACTCGGCTTCGTTGTTAGTCATATCCGGGCATCATATGGACTGGCAAATTACTTCGCCTGTTGGGACCTCGAGCACGAGTCCCAGTCTTGATCCCGACGTATTAGAGGCACCATCAGTATACAAAACCTATAGGTCGTGTATTTTGGGGGAAGTATGGGCAGCTTCCTTTTCGAATTCAGGCATTATTTTTGTGTTGAAGTCGGCGAGAACTTGCGACTTTATCGCCGTTCGCAGTTGATAGGTTATATCATGCTTGCTCAATTCTATGGCCCATTTGGCCAATCTGCCCGACAGCTCGGGTTTGTGTAGAATACTCCTTAGGGGAACGGTCGTGACCACCGAGATGGGGTGACACTGGAAATAGGGTCTAAGCTTTGGGCTAGCTTCCCGAGGTGTGGGTACCTCGTTTCAGCGTCAACCAAAGTTTTGCTACTATAGTAGATGGAAGATTGCGTACCTTTGTTTTCTCGGACCAGGACCGCACTCACAGCCACATCGGACACGACTAGGTAAATGAGGAGACTCCCCAGGTTCCACCTTAGCGAGCAGTAGGGGTGAAGATAGGTACGCCTTTAATTCTTTCAAGGTTTCGGCGCACTCAGAGTTCCATTGAAGTCCATTGTCTTTCTTGAGTACGCCAAAAAATTTGTGGCATCTATCAGAGGACCGTGAGATGAATCTCGACAGGGTGGCTATGCGGCCGGTCAGCTTCTGTACCTGTTTCTTACTGGTTAAGTTCTCCAGAATTCCTTCTATAGCTTTGATTTTGTCGGGGTTGACCTCAATGCCTCGTTGTGATACCAAGAAGCTGAAGAACTTTCCCGAGGTTACGCTGAAGGTACCGTATCGTCTGAGTATGTCGAAGGCCTCTTTCAAGTGGTCGATGTGATCCTCTTTGCTTTTTGACTTGACCAACATGTCGTCGATGTAGAATTCCATGGTTTTGCTGAGCTGGTCTTTGAACATTTTTGTCACCAACCTCTGATACATCGCCCCTGCGTTTTTCAGTCTGAAAGGCATCACTCTATAGCAGTACGTCCCCTGGTGAGTGATGAAATTAGTCTTTTCTTGGTCTTCCTCCTCCTTGTGGATCTGGTTGTAGCCCGAGTAGGTGTCTAAGAAGCTTAATATAGCTTGTGCCCGGCCGTTCTATCAATGAGCTAGTCAATATGGGGTAGTGGGAATGAGTCTTTCGGGTAGGCTTTGTTCAGATCTGTGAAGTCTATGCATATCCTCCATTTCTTATTCTTCTTTTTCTCGGGCAGTGCGTTGCTCTCCTCGGATGCTGAATACCGCCCAAAGGGTGGGAAATTTGATGACTTGATATAATCTGGAGGGGATGGCTTTCATGGCGTGTATCCAAGGCCGAAATATGATGGCGTTGTACGCCGTATCCTGGTCCATGATGTGGAACATGGTCTCCAAAGTGACGCCGCCGGCCAGGACGGGTAGCGCAATTTCTCCAGACGTCCGCTCAGCTGCATTGTTAAAACCCGTCAGTGTGATGCAGCGTGGCACTATCCTATCCTCTAGCTTCATTTGGGCGAGAACTCGAGGGTGGATAGTGCACGCGCCGCTCCCATCATTGACCATAATACGTTTTACAGCAGTATCTAAGATGTGTAAAGTAATAACAAGGGCGTCATAGTGAGGAAAGACCAAACCGTGGGTATCCGACTCATCGAAGATGATACATTCTTCGAGTTCGTCATATCGTTCATGATTGATTGACCATTTCAGCTTGTGGGTGGTCGTGAATTTTACGCTGTTGATTGATGCGTCATCGCCTCCTCCGATGATCATTTGGATGGTTCGACCTGGGGAGGGCGGTTTTGGTGGACCTTGATGTTGTTCGCATCCTCAAGCAAAAATTTTCCTTCCTCGATTGCTCAAAAGTTCTTTCAGATGTTCTTGA
Organism: Nicotiana attenuata; assembly: GCF_001879085.1. Classification (NCBI taxonomy): domain Eukaryota; kingdom Viridiplantae; phylum Streptophyta; class Magnoliopsida; order Solanales; family Solanaceae; genus Nicotiana; species Nicotiana attenuata. The sequence continues at coordinate 2,878,065 of NC_031996.1, read as the reverse complement.
TGAAGCATGTTCACGACCTCTTGCCTTAGAGCGATGCAATCCTCGGTCTTGTGGCCCCGTTCCTTATGGAATTCATAGAGGGTGTTAGACTTTCTGGTGTTTGGGTCGGACCTCATTTTCTGCGGCCACTTTACCTTTGGGCCGAGCTTCTCCAGGGCATAGACTTATTCTGAGGGAGAAATACAGAAATTATGAGCAGATAGTAGTGGGGGCATACCTCTTTCGCTTCGGTGAGTCCCTGTTTGTGACCTAGATAGGCCGTCGCCATGACGGGGAGGTGGTATGGCGACGACTCTGACATACGGTTGATGTCTTTCACGATTGGGTCACGGGCCTGCATGGTCCCTTCTATTGTCATTTCTTCAGTCTTTCCTGGATTCCATTTGGACTGAGGTTAGACATTGAGTTGGACCGTTGAGGTCGTCCTCGTCAGCTCGTACTTCGGTGCAGTAGGCGTTGTGTTTCTCGTCCCAAGTGGTTGGGGGATATTTCATGAGTCGGCTTAGCAATTTTCTGGTTGCCCTTGAACCGTTCCTGTTTAACCCATTCTAGAAAGCTGCTACTGTCGTTCCCTCTGATACATTTGGTAAGGTCATCCTCACACGGTTTAATCGGGCGGGGAAATCTCTTAGGCATTCACCGGGTGGCTATTTAATGGCAAAAATGTCATTCACACTCGCCTCTACTTTCTTAGCCCCGGCATGGGTAGTTACAAACTTGTCGGCCATTTCATCGAACGTCTCTATGGAGCGTGCAGGTAGCTTTGAGTTCCGAGTTAGTGCTCCCCCGGTGAGGGTTTCACCAAACTTCTTCAGCAATATGGAAGACACTTGTTCTTTGGCGAGGCCTTTGCCTTTAACTACGGTGACATAGTAGGTCACATGATCCTCAAGGTCTATCGTGCCATCGTATATTTTCAAGTACGGCGGCATTTTGAAGGTTTTAGATATGGCGTGTGGTGCAACTTCGTCACTGTAAGGTTGCTCAACGAACCGGCCGGCATCCCTTTTTGGTATGAGTTTTGTGGCGCCTGGTATTTTATCTACCCTTTCTTGATGCTCTTTCATTTGGTCACGGAGCATTTTGTTCTCGTTTTCTATCTCCTCCATCTTCCTTAAAATGGTTGTGAGGGTATCGTTACCTGCATTAATAACGTTGTGAGTAATACCTGTCACAAAAGGAGGGTCGTGCTGCTCGTCTGTCACTGGTGCGACGCAGACTCTTGCATCTTCTCCGTTCGTCCTTTGCGCGGGCTTGTCGAGAATGCTGGTCAGCGTGTTTGTCAACCACGCCTCGAGCAGCTTTTTCACTGCTGGTGGTGCCTCTTCCGTTGTGGATGTAGGGGCCCCTTTACCGTGTGAGGTTGTGATGCTGCCGTGAGAGAGGGGTGAACCACTCCGCCTAGGGGAGGCGTTTGGCGTCATGTCCTCAGTATTTGTTCCAGTGACTTTGTTGATGGTGTTTAGGAGGTTGGTAGTAAGACCGACTACTGCTTTAATTCTTTCCTCTCCATTACCTACCATGTTAAACTATGCATGCAAGAAAAGATAAGGTTTTGTGTTGTTTTCTTTTAGATCTGAAAGAAACTAAGACTTTGACTAGGAAATCCCCACAGACGGCGCCAAATTGTTTGACCAAAAAATGATAGTCTTCAGTTAAACTAATTAATCAGTTATTAAAGAGAGTTAATCCTAGTTAAAGCTAGTAACTTCAAATCTTGGGTAAACAGTGCGAAAGGTATAAGCAGTAAAGAAACGAAATTAATGTGCTAGCAATAAATGTGTCGAATATAATAATGTGCATGAAGTATTAAATATTAAATAACAATAAATGACAATAAATATAAATAAGGAGGAAGATTCACCCAATATTAAATGAGGTGAATATTTCCTCCCTCTGACAATGATGAATGATAGGAATATAAGAGAATATTGGGCATTTTCTCGAATCTGGTGAAAATGACAATGGATAATCCAAAAAGGTTGAAGCCTTTTGCCTTATCTCTCATACTATTTACATGGGATATTCCAAAGAACCCTATAAGTACAAACAGAAAGAATATCCAATAGAATATTCCCTCTGAGGATCCCAAAACAAAACTAGCCGTTACTCCTATCTATGCCGCTCGACATCGGCCCTAACGAACCGCTCAGCGGCTCGTTCTGTTGATCATTGGTCGACCTCGGCCAAACTACCCGCGTTGATATGCAAATCGCTCATGGTAATAATATCTGCATGCCGAATTTCTTTGGTCTGATTTTAATCCATACATTATATATGGTACAACTTATATAAAATTGATGTATTGCTACAGGGTAGAAATATTAAATTACTTTGAATGCATAGGACTCTCGTCTTTCATTGCTTGATACAAAACAAGCTAGTAGTCAAATTTATAGTTGGAAAATCCAATTCACTTAGCACTTGACATTACTTATTATAATGTTAGGTTTAGAAAATCCCTACTTGTAGTTTATAAAGAGAAATAAGCCTCCACGAGGTTCTTATCAAACTGAAGGGCTATATTTTTCAGTACATTAAAATTTCGTCATTTAAAAAGATAATCATTGGTCCAAAATGGCCATTATACATATTTTTTACTTTTTAGTATTCTGAACCGCATCATCTCATGTCAAATGATGAAGTTAAGTGTTAATTAAGTTATTTCGATCTGCATAACTGAGTGCGCAGAGAATGTCGATTTCCACTAATTTGTGCACCCAAATAGGATAGTGTTTCAGAATATAAAATTGTGAAGTAACACGTAATAAGGATCTAAGAACATATAATCATTATACATTTTTAAAAATATAACGTTGTATAGCCGCACTTAAACTCATACCCAAAAAATATATATTTTTATAATATACATACTTTTATGTGTGTTATTTACATAAAATATATAAATTTTATAAACTTTTGTGGCTAGCGTACGTAAATAATTTCGACCGCGGGCTAAAAATGATATTTGCCCTTTAATGCCTAGGCCCAAACTATTTACTACTCCTATCCATGGGGTCCAAACTATTTACCCGATTTTTTCCTTGCCAATGATCTTTCTTTCTTCTATCGTCCAGTTTATGCCCAAAATTGAAGAATTCTCCGCATTGCACAAGAAAATGACGAATACCACTATGTGTCTCAATTCCACCGGCAAAATGCTCTGCACTTTTTTTCTTGTCATTTCCGTCCTCGATTGTGACCCTCTTTTCTATATAAACTTCTCTATTTACTTGTCATTTCTTGTTTTTTCCCCCTTTTTTTTTTATTAAGTTTGTCCTTTTGTGTTTGATGAGTGCGAAAGATCACAGTATGGAACTTATATCCTTAAATTTATTTTTGTTCTTTTATGCTAAGAAAGTTATACAAATTGCAATTATTGTTTATTACCTTAACCATATTCAAAGTGGGTGTTGTTAAATATTGCTTATAGTACCTTCTGAAAGTTCATACTGAAATTTAATAGCATTTGGAGCTGATTTGAGGTGATTGAGATCGAAATTTTCAATTGAAATTTGAAGAAGAACACAACTACAGTATACCACTACGGTATACAATATGTTGTAGGAGTATATAGCTATACTGCAACAGTATACTATTATAGTTTACAATATACTGCAACGGTATATTGTAATAATCAAAGAAGAACACAGTTACCTAACAGTATACCGCTACATTATACAATATACTATAGGAGTATATAGTTATACTGCAACAGTATACTATTATAATATATACAATATATTGTTATAGTATACTGTAAATAATATGCAGTATATTGTAACAATATGTTGTAATAGTATACTTATTACACGTAAATTCACTTGCCTTTTTCCTTTTAATTTGCTTTAAGCTTTTACCCAGCGTGAGGGGCAATTGAAAATGCAAAAAAAAAATAAAAAAAATATTATAGTATGATATATAATGTAACGATATCTCTTACAATTAGATCCTTTTAGAATTTTTTGAAATTTTTATTGACAACTGATATTATTTCAGTTTAATAATTGAATTAAATTTTGTTTTAACTCTTTGCGTACAATTGTATAACCTGTTGGTATAGCTATATACTATACTGGTATCAGAAGTTAGTTAATATTTTTTTGGTTGTATTAGCTACATTGAATTGATACACAATTTTATTTTTCTTTAGTAATAATATAAAAAAATAAAAAAAATAGTAAAAACAGTAAATGAAAGTCGATTATGAAGAGAAAAAAATATAAAAAAAAAGAAGTTAAATGAAATTAGAAAAGGAAAAAAGAAAAAAATAAGAAGAAAACGAGAAAAAAGAAAAGGAGAAAAGAAAAAAAATAAAAAAGAAAAGAAAAGAAGCATAGAAATAAAAAAGAATTGGAGAATAAAGAAAAAATTCCCCACAAAACCTACTATGGGTAGGAAATGTAATTAGTTTATGGATAGAAAAACAAATGGGTAGATAAGGGTAAATAGTTTTGTTTTTATGGGTAATTGTGTCAAAACCCCAAATTACATTAGATACCATGTGAATAAGCCCATAAAACCCATGTATAGTTTCTTCGATTTCACATTAAAAAGCAATAGAGGTTTAATTAAATGTATACTAACAAGGATTTATTCTTTTAAACTTCTTACTACTAGATGTTTGACAAAAAATATAGATTTTGGTTCAACCAATTAGATTTAGATAAAGAAGAGTCAATCTTAGCTAATAATAATATCCTAAAGACAAGGTTATCGGTTTTATGACAAATAACTTGTTTTTTTGTCCAGATGGCAATGAATGTAAATGATAATAACAGTGTTCAATGATCCATAGAGATGGAATATGGAATTAAATAGTAATAAATAGCAATAAATGACATTTAAAAAAATAAAAACGTGCTAGTCACCCGAAAAAGGGGTGATATCAATGGATATTCTCTTTGCCAATGATGAATGATTGATGAGCCTTTAAACACTCAGGTTGTTCTTGGATCCAGTGGAAATGCTAGAAAAGAATCTTAGTAAAAAGGTTATTTTTGTATACTTGTAATAGGACCCGATTCTTTGTATAAAGTCAATGTGTATTTTACAAATGAATATCCCATGTTCCCTCTCATTGTGTCTCTTTCTATTTATAGAGAACATATTCCTAATAACCCTAATAGTACAAGTGCAGAGAATATCCACTATAATATTCTCTTTAGTGTCCAATCTTGAAACTAGCCGTTATAACTCTGCCAAAGATTCTCGACCTCGACCTTGATTTTTGATGACTCCTCGACCTTGATCCTTGCTGACTCTTTGACCGCAACCTTCATTACTTCTAGAACCACTTCGGCTTTGGGCAGACCTTTATTGGAGTCGTATTGGAGACACATGGAAGCCTATGAATGCCTCCCTAATGCTAACATGATTTAAACAGATTAGAGATAATTTTTGACCCGTATAGTTAGTCCCTTCGCTTATTGAGGTCGTCCTCGCAAGTGAGCTTAATAATCGGATAATGTCATTTTCGGTCGAACTTATCGAGTAAACTGCAAGAGTCATAATCGTCGTGTCGAGTAGGCCACGTTGCCCTCTATGGGCCGCATATTTATAATACCTCAAGTTTTTCGAACGATTTTTCGGAATTATCCTGTCCAAGGAATAGAATGATGTCAGGACATCAAGCGTTATTATGATGCATACTTCCGATGCGTTACCTCGATTCACGCATGACCCTTAATTGGATCTGCCGTTTCGATTTAGGTGCCAATTATCACGAGCCGTTTTTGGGTTTAGCGCCATGATTTCTTTAAATTGAGGTTTTTGGACTTGAGTTTGAAGTTTGTTTCTCCTAACTTTACAGAGCTCCATCCTTCTTGCTATTTTCTTCTCTTCTCTAAACTTCCTTTCCTCACTCTGCTGCCTTACTCCATCTCCATTCTTTCCCGCTCGTTATTCCTCTTTGCTATTTTGCACCATGTTTGACTTACCATCAAACACTGGTAAAGGGCTGTATTCCTCCTTTAGCGGTTGTGATTCCTTCTCATGGGGAGGGTTCTTCCATCATTGTTGATGATGAAGCATTCCCGTCAGTGGAGAAAATAATCCCTCGCAATCCTGGCGCTACGTCTGACGATGGCGTGCCTGGAATCTTTCAATCGACGATGAAGCCTAAGTAACTGACGGAACTCAAGGACAAATTCGGCCTTCCAAACCATATCGAACTGATCCCGACCAGTGACGACGTGGTACAGGTTTATCGCCCCCGATATTGCGCTTTATACGCTTATCCTTTCCTCATCGGTTATTTCTTCCCCCTCATTCCTTTTGTTGGAGGAATTCTATTATCACTACGTCCCTGCTTAGCTTGCGCTGTACGCATACAAAATTATTAGAATGCTGACAAAATTTTCTGAGCTAGCCGGGATTGAGCTGACACTGCAGCATTTGGTTAACCTCTTCGCCCCTAGCTTCTATAGGGGGACGATACTAAATCATCGCCATCGTGGAAGCAAATGTTTGGTGGTGAAGATAGACGATAAGTCCAGTCGCTAGTTCTATCTCAATTTTTTCTACGTCAGGACGGAGGACGTAGTGGCTAAAGCTGATGGCTTTCCTGAGGCTTGGAATTACACACGTAAATGCTCGTTTTTTTTTTTTGCGTTCTTTTGCTTACTTGGAGTTAGTTGAAGGACTTTTTCTTTCATTGTAGCCAACACTCATCCTCCACTTTTAGTCACGCACATTTCTGAATGGGTCAAGCAAATCCTCCCCTACGTCATAGGGATCCGTGACTGGCGGAGCTTCATTAAGATATTCAGAGTGGCTCTTCCTTCGACAAGTAACTTTCCTTATTTGCCCGTGATCGTTCTATTTTTCGTTGTAAGTCGACTCGCATTTTTGACTTTGATGTTTGTTTCTTTCCCGGGTAGGGGGTCTTCTCGAAGGAGCCGAGCACCGGTGCCATCCATTCGGAGGAAGGCTGATGCCCATTCGGCTTCTGCCCATATTGCGACTACTGCCGCTCCTGTGCCGACCTTTTCCTCGGCCGTCGCAATCCAAGAGCCTGCCCTCTGCTTCTTCTCCTCAACTCATTTCACTGATTGATGAGGACTATGATCTCTCTTGAGGACTGCACTCTAATGCCTCGTAAGAGGAGAGCCGTGGATGCGGGAGAAGAAAGGCTAATAGACATCGACTTGGAAGAAGGTGACCTTGATCTTCGAGAGACGGTGATAAGTGTGAATTTTGACTACTTATTAACATCCTTTTGATTTTGTTTCAGTCCGAAAGTATTGATTTATGTTCCCGAAACTAATGAAAGTGCGCAAATTGCAGGAATGTTGGAAGTTTGAGCTCCCATGATGAAATTCAACTCAAAAAGGAGTGTTCCGACTCACAAGGCAAGAAGGGGCGCAAAAGTTAAGAAGTGTGGTCCGCAAAAGGATTTCTGCGGCCACAAAAGAAAGTGCGGACCGCAGATCAAGTAAAAGAGCCCAGCAGAGTTTTAGCCAATGTGCGGACCGCACATGAATTGTGCGGCTGCAGAACAAGGTCTATACTGACAAATGATTCAAAGTTCAGAGAGTGTGCAAAAGACCAAGACCTGAAACCTTGCTGAAGTGCGGAACGCACAAGAATTGTGCGACCGCAGAAGATGCTTTGCAGCCGCAATCTAGAATTGTGCAGATGCAGAATCCAAGACCCTGCCAGCTGAAGTAATATGCGGACCGCACATGAAATTGTGCGGCCACAGAACCTCCAGAGGGGCATTTTTATCAGCGAATTTGGGGCCACTATAAACAGACGAGTTTCATATTTTTAGGTCAAGTTTCAAAGTTTGAGCTGCTGTAACTATTACATTTTGCCATTTTAGAAAGTTTCTGATTATTTTAGGTCTCAAACATCATATTTTATCATTTTAATCTTAGATGATGAGTTTAATTAGCATTTCTTCTTTGTTTTCTTCATTTCTCACTATGAGTAGCTAGATTCTTACTAGAGTTGTGACCAAACCCTAGTGTGTAAACCTTATGGGTACTTAATTTAATACTTGTTTATGATTGGGTGCTGATTATTTAGCTTAGTTTATGCTTCTATTTTAGAATTAATGGTTGCAAACATTGATTCATGCCTTTTTTACTTGGTCTCTATTGTCTCCTCCATCACAAGTGGCTTCACACCGAATATTACTCAATGAAGGTTATGCTAGTACAATAGTCCCTCCCCGTATTAGGGCGAACAACTTCCAAATGAATGGGTTTGTGGACACTTGTTGGGGGAGCAAGCAAATAAATGTCTCCGAGGATGCATTGAGGCTAAGGCCTTTTCCCTTCTCTCTACGGGGGATAGCTTTAGATTAGTTGGAACGATTGCCGAACTATTCAATTCACACTTGGGATGAGTTGGCGGAAAAGTTCATTGCTAAGTTTTTCTCTCCCGGACACATGGCTACACTTTGAGTTTAGATCTTGGCATTCAAGCTAGAGCCGATTAAACCACTACACGATATATAGGAGCGCTATAGAACTATGGTCAAGGAATGTCCCAACAACTATATGACGGAAAATAAGATTCAACAAACCTTGTATCATGGGATTAACACAACCAACCAATGTGTAGTGAATCAACTAGCTAGTGGGAACTTTATGACTACGCCATATGCGGAGGCGTGTGAGATTTTGGATGAGATGGTGGATACGTCGTCGGCTTGGCAATCCCAAGCCAATGTTCCACAAAATGACCCGAATATGATCCACCTTCACAAAGAATTGCAAGACCATGGGCAAGCCATTGCCGAATTTACAACTACCATGACCAACTAGCAAAGTCCCAACTAAATAAAGTGCAAACTCCTAAGCAAGTCAATGCTATGGAAGGAGTGAACATGATGGTGAACATGATGGTGAACAAGAGGAGAACCAGGGGTCCACAAGAGCAAAATTGAGTGGAGAACTATGTGCAAGAAGAAGGTAGTTTTGAGCAAGATGGTTCCTGTAATAAACAAGAAGTGGAAGTGCAATATCTGAATAATTCTGTTGGCCCAAGTAAAGTTAGTTTTGAAGACTGACAAAGGAACTCAGGATGAACCAGGTCCATCACTCAGGTGCACAAAAACGGGCAGATTCGAGCATGTGGGATGCACGTGAAGGAGATAAGCTTCACTTGGTGTATTTAATATCTCCTGATCGAAAAGGTTGCATAACTGATAAGGAGAAGGAGTCCTTACTCAAAGAGAACACTATCCAAGATAGGGAAGGAATTAGAAGTTGAAATCAACTAGAACTCTTCCACCAAGGAAAAGTTGCATTAGAACTCTAGTTATTTCTTCATCTACTAACTCTATAAATTGCAGGATGTTCTCACATTACATGTGTTGCACAAAAACGCACAAGTTAAACGTGAATTGAGAGAAAAATAGCAAGGCTTTTTGCAAGCAGTTTGTGTGTGATTCAAGTGTGCAGACCTGAAGCTACATGAACCAGATTGAAGAACCAGCTCCATAAAGAGTTTTATGTGTCTTTCTTTATTTCTAGTTCAATTGTAGTAGGTGTTTTCATATTGTACCTTTCAATTTTATCTAGAAGCAATTGTAATAGGTATTTTGAGTATTCAAGTTAGAGTTAACTTGAAGTTGTCGCAACAGTTAGAAGCTGGTTGCTACAACGGGATTAGAGGTAATCCTCGGGTTTACAAAGAGTTTTGTAAATGCTGTTTTAGCTCAGTGATTTAGTGAAGTGTTGGGGAAAATCCTACTGAAGAGTAGGTCGTGGTTTTATCACCTTTTGAGCCAGGTGTTTTCCACGTAAAATCTCTGTGTTCTTTATTTTCTGTATTTATTATTCCGCAATAGTAGTAGTTGGAACACATAGAGAACCAAGTCCTTCCAGAAGCAGTTTAAGCAAAAAATTGGGTACCACACAAATCAACCCCCCTCTTGTGTGGTATTGACGTATAAAACATCAATTGGTATCAAAGCAGGTTATCCTTGAAGAGGCTAACACCTTAGGAAAAGATCAAGATGAGTGCACCGCCTGGAAACTGGGAAGGGCAATCCACCACTAGGCCTCCACTCTTTAATGGCTAGTACTACTCTTGGTGGAAAAATAGGATGAGAGATCATATCATCGGAGAAAACTATGAGCTATGGGACATTGTCACTGATGGTCCCCTGGCTACCACAAAGAAGAATGCTGAAGGAGTAAAGGTGCCAAAAACTAGAGCTGACTGCACTGCTGAGGATTTAAGAAAATGGGAGAAAAATGCTAAGGCCAAGAAATGGCTTGTGTGTGGACTTGGTCCAGATGAGTACAGTAGAATTCAAAGTTGTGCCACTGCTAAGGAAATCTGGGATACTTTGCAAGTTGCACATGAAGGAACACCTCAAGTAAAGAGGTCCAGAGGAACACTGCTGTATTCTCAATATGAGAACTTCACCATGAAGGAAGTTGAAACCATCCAAGGAAGTTGAGAAAATTTTGACAAGGGTTCTGCCAGTCTCTTGGGAAAGCAAAATCACTGCTATTCAGGAATCAAAGAACGTTGCCACTCTCAAGTTGGATGCGCTAATTGGAAATCTCACTGCCTATGAACTTAGAAGGCAAACCATGAAGATGGATGCACCAAAGAAGGAAAAGATCCTGGCAATCAGAATCACTGAAGGTGCTGATCTAGAGCAGGATGAAATGACCATGATCACAAAGGACTTCAAGAAGTACCTAATGAGAGGAAATGGTCCTTCAAGAAGTGGAAGCTACATCAAACCAAGGGTTCCTGAAAAACAAACCAATGAGGGGTGTTACAAGTGTGGGAAGACTGATCACCACATCAAAAATTGCCCTTAATGGGAAATTGAATGGAAGAAGGAAAGAGATGAACGAAGGAACGAGAAGAAGGAACGGGTTCATCCCAAGAAGAACAAAGGATCAACAAAGGCTATGGTTGCTACTTGGGATGAAAGCTCAGATGATGACTCAAAAGGCGAAGATGGAGATGAACAAGCACTTATGGCAATTGGAGAATCCGATAAGGAATCTGAGGTAAGTATAATTCATCTCAAAGACAAGATTAAGTTTTTGTCTAAAGAAAGTCTATCTAAATTACTTCTAGATTTCATTGATGAATTTGAGGTTATAAACAATGAAAAGGAACAGCTGTCTAAGGAATGTGTGATTCTGAAAGCTAAGTGCAAAAACCTGGAACTTAGGGCTAGTGAAAGTGATAGTAAAAATGCTGAGTTGAAGAACCAGGTTCTTGAACTTGACACCACTGTCCTAGAGCTTAGATTTAAAAATTTAAAATTGAAATTAGAAACTGGTAAAAAGAAAGTTGATCACACACAACTCACTTTAGAAGAAAATGTAGGAAAAATGAAAGATGAGTTGTACAAAAGAGATGAGCAGATAAGAGTCCTTAAATAGAATATAAACAAGGTTAAGCACGAGCTAGACAGAACCTGTAAATGGAATAGGTCATCCGATGCACTTTCATGGATACACGAACACCATAGTAGCAATAAGCGAGGACTTGGCTATGGGACCCCTGCACCTAAGTGGGATCCTAAAAGCAAGTAGCTCACACTTCCTGAGAACATAATTTGCACACACTGTGGTAAAACTGGTCACTATAAATTTGAATGTATTGCAAAAGAAAAAGGCTAGTCAAAAGAATAAAGAATTTGTTCAAGGGAAAAATAGGCTGCCAGGTTGGGCTAAAAAGAATCTGATTCACCCTTTTGCCTATAGAAAGGGACCCAAACTAGTTTGGGTTCCTAAGACTAACCCCTGATTTCCTTTTGTGGGTCCAAGTGAAGGGGAGCAGCCAAATACGGTACATGGATAGTGGCTGCTCAAAGCATATGATAGGAAGCAAGAACCAATTCCTTTCACTTGAGGACCTCAAAGGAGGTAATGTCTCCTTTAGAAATGGGAAGAAAGGTGAGATCATTGGGGTTGGAAAGGTAGGTAAGACTGATTCTCACTCTATTGAGAATGTCTACTTGATAGATAGCCTAAAGTACAGTCTAATCAGTATATCACAATTATGTGATAGAGGTAACTTGGTAGTAATCACCTCTACCAAATATTTTGTGATTAATCTTACCATTGACAAGATTGTTTTGCAGGGAAAAAGAGTAAACAATACATGCATTGTAGATTTGTCCACACTTTCAGAAAATGAACTCACTTGCTTAAGTGTGTTGGACAATGATCCCCTCCTTTGGCACAAGAGACTTGGACATGCAAGTCTGAGTCAACTCAATAAATTAGTCT
>NC_031996.1:2826596-2863703 GCF_001879085.1 Nicotiana attenuata | reverse complement strand
CAGGAAACCCTCTTGGACCTACTGATAGGGTTATCAATGGCAACAAAACTCATGCCATTCCCTATGGTTTCATTCTCACAACTGTGCTTGCACATTTCAAGGTACAAGCAAGGATCATTTCGGGGTTAATACTCTGCTTGCTTGCGATTATGAAGTCAATGTCATTCCTAATGAACCTGGTTCATCTAAAAGGACACCTATCAATAGCAAGGTCAGAGCTCTATTACAGGAGAGTGAGGCAAAGGATGCTGAGATAACAAGGCTGAAGACACGATTGGTTGAGGTACAATCTGAGAGAGATGTTCTCAGAACTGAAATTGCAAGGGAAAAGGAGAAGAATGATGGAATTCTTCAAGACATGCTGAAACTTCTCCAAGCAAATAACCCAGCCCCTACCTCTTCCAAGCCTTAAATTCCAGCCTAGTGTAGATCAACCAGTGACCCAATTCGAGACTTGTTGTTTCTTTTGCTCATGTTTTCAGTATTTTTATTTCTTCTTATGCTTTGTGGTAGAATCTTATCAATCATCAATGAAATTCACTGTTTTTGCTCTAACTGTTTGTTTATATTTCTTTGATGGTTTAAATTCTTAGCTTGATCTATGATGATTAATTCATGATTGCATTTGAAGTAGCCCCAACGGCCATGAGTAAGTTTTAAAATCTGGTTATCTCACATTTTATGCAACTTTTCGATGATGCCAAAAGGGGGAAAAAGGTTGTGCTTTACACTTTGAACAGTGATGTTTATGACCTAATGTACATGGTCCTTGATGATAAGTGATAAAAAGGAAAAATGTTTCTAACATTGTATTGATGTTGAGCTGAGTTGAAACAGGGCCTGAGCTTATGAAAAGCACAGAGTTTTTCATCATCAAAAAGGGGGAATTTGTTGGCCCAAGTAAAGTTAGTTTTGAAGACTGACAAAGGAACTCAGGATAAACCAGGTCCATCACTCAGGTGCACAAAAACGGGCAGATTCGAGCATGTGGGATGCACGTGAAGGAGATAAGCTTAACTTGGTGTATTTAATATCTCCTGATCGAAAAGGTTGCATAACTGATAAGGAGAAGGAGTCCTTACTCAAAGAGAACACTATCCAAGATAGGGAAGGAGTTAGAAGTTGAAATCAACTTGAACTCTTCTACTAAGGAAGAGTTGCATCAGAACTCTAGTTAATGCTTCATCTACTAACTCTATAAATTGCAGGATGTTCTCACATTACATGTGTTGCACAAAAATGCAGAAGTTAAACGTTAATTGACGGCAAAATAGCAAGGCTTTTTTCAAGCAGTTCGTGTGTGATTCAAGTGTGCAAACCTGAAGCTACATGCACCAGATTGAAGAACCAGCTCCATAAAGAGTTTTATGTGTCTTTCTTTATTTCTAGTTCAATTGTAGTAGGTGTTTTCATATTGTACCTTTCAATTTTATCTAGAAGCAATTGTAATAGGTATTTTGAGTATTCAAGTTAGAGTTAACTTGAAGTTGTCGCAATAGTTAGAGGCTGGTTGCTACAACGGGATTAGAGGTAATCCTTAGGTTTACAAAGAGTTTTGTAAATGCTGTTTTGGCTCAGTGATTTAGTGAAGTGTTGGGGAAAATCCTACTGAGTAGTAGGTCGTGGTTTTTTTACCTTTTGAGCCAGGTGTTTTCCACGTAAAATCTTTGTGTTCTTTATTTTCTGTATTTATTATTCCGCAACAGTAGTAGTTGGAACACATAGAAGAACCAGGTCCTTCCAGAAGCAGTTTAAGCAAAAAATTGGGTACCACACAAATCACCCCCCTCTTGTGTGATATTGACGTATAAAACATCAAATTTCAAGGGCAAAGAAACAACTTCCAAGGCCCAAGCCAACAACAATGGCGACCACAAAACAATCAAGGCAATTGGAATTCTAACAATCAAGGAAATTGAAGTGGAGGCAACAATCAAGGGAATTGGCATAACAACAACAATCAAGGAAATTGGAGTAGAAACAACTAAGGAAATTGGGTAGGTAACAGTCAAGGTGGATGGAACAACAATCAAGGAAATCGGGGGTCGGGTTTTCAAAGGTCCCCAATGTAACAACAACCAAGCAACCCACCTCATTATCTTTCCCATGGTTCGAGTTCTTCAAACAATGAGATGGGCGTATTGAAAACATGTTCAAGCAAATTATGGAAAAGAATGCCGATTCGGATGCCCAACTTGCCTCACACAACACATCAATCCGTAACCTCGAAGTTCAAATGTGGCAAATCTCTCAAGCTTTAAATTCTCATCCTAAGGGGGCACTACCAAGCGACACGGTAGTAAACCCAAAGGGTGGTAACAACACGGGGCATGCCATGACGGTTATCACAAGAAATGGAAGAGGCGAGAATGCACCCACCTCAAGTGGAAGGCAACTTGTTGATGATGATCAAGTGATGCAAGAAGAAGAGATCCAGAACAATGTGGTGCAACCTAATGATGAAGTTCGGATTGATATTGATGATAGTGTGGAAGAGACTCAAGAGGAGGTGAACCCGTCTAGGGAACACATTATTGACATACCGGAGCCGGTAGTGCAAAAGGCAAAGGAACCATTTCCTAAGAATCCACCTCCATACCCTCAAAGACTTTCCAAGAAAAATGGTAAGAATCAATTTAAGAATTTCATTCAAATGATGTAGAGTCTCTTAATCAATGTGCCACTAGTTGAAGCTTTGGAACAAATGCCCGGTATGCAAAGTTTATGAAAGATATTATGACAAAGAAGCAGTCAATAAATTTTGAGACCATCAAAGTCACTCATCAAGTTAGTGCAATTGTGCATTCAATGGCTCCTAAGTTGGAGTATTCCGGTGCTTTCACATTTCCTTGTAAAATTAGAAGTGTCGAGTTTGCTAAGGCTCTTTGAGATCTTGGGCCAAGTATCAATTTGATGCCCTATTAGGTTTTCAATACTTTGGGAATTGGGAAACCAAGACCCACCTCTATGAGATTGCAAATGGTCGATCGTACCATGAAGAGGCCTTTGGGTGTAATTGAAGATGTTTTGGTTCGTGTTGATAAATTCATTCTCCCAGCGGATTTTGTCATTCTAGGTTATGAGGTTGATTATGAAGTGCCAATTATTCTTGGGAGACCTTTCCTTGCTACGGGTAAGGCTCTTTGTGATGTTGAAGCCAGAGAACTCACTTTTCAGGTTGGTGATGAAAAAACGGTATTCCATGTGTGTAAGTCCATGCGGTAACAAAATAGCAATGAGGTGTGTTCTTTTGTGGACTTGGTGAACGATGTTATTGTTGATGAAATACAATCAATGTTGGTGATATGTTGGAGGCCGTCTTGCTCAACTTTGATGATGACGAGATGGATGGCTTCATGGAACGTGTGAACTCTTTACAAAGAATGGGGCCGTACAACTATGCACCCCGAAAATTGTCCTTGGATCTTGAAAATAGGACAACTCCTCCTGCAAAGCCTTCTATTGAAGAGCCTCCTACCTTGGAGTTGAAGCCATTGCCTCCACATCTTCGGTATGAATTTCTTGGTCCTTGTTCTACTTTACCGGTTATTCATTCCTCTTGTTTGACTAACGTGTGTGTAGATTCGACATTGGCAGTGCCACAAAAGAGAAAGAAGGCTTTTGGGTGGACCTTGGCGGATACTCATGGGATAAGCCCTGCCTTTTGCATGCATAAGATCAAGTTGGAGGATGGCACCAAAGCATCTATTGAACATCAAAGGAGACTCAATGAGGCTTTGCAAGAAGTTGTCAAGAAGGATATTATCAGGTGGTTGGATATCGGGGTTGTCTACCCCATCTCTGATAGTTCATGGACTTCTCCTGTTTCATGTGTCCCAAAGAAGGGGAGCGTGATGGTGGTCACCAATGACAAAAATGAGTTGATTCCTACTACAAAGGTAACAGGTTGGAGGGTGTGTATGGACTATCGCAAGCTCAATAAGGTCACAAGGAAGGATCATTTTCCACTTCCTTTCTTAGATCAAATGCTCAATAGATTGGCCATCCATGTTTTCTATTTCTTTCTTGATGGGTACTCGGACCATTTGGTTTGTGCAATGCACCGGTGACTTTTCAAAGGTGTATGGTGGATATTTTCACAGACATGGTGGAAGACTACCTTGAAGTTTTCATGGATTACTTCTCAGTGGTTGGAGATTTTCTTGATGATTGTCTTGCAAATTTGGACAAAGTATTAGCTAGATGTGAAGAAACAAATTTGGTGCTCAATTGGGAGAAATGTCATTTCATGGTCGAGGAAGGTATTGTCCTTGGCCACAAAATATCAAGGAATGGAATTGAAGTTGACAAGGGAAAGATTGAGGTGATTTCTAAGCTTCCACCCCCAACTTCGGTGAAGGATTTGTGGAGTTTCTTAGGTCATGCGGGTTTTTACAGGCGCTTTGTCAAAGACTTCTCTAAGGTGGTGAACCTTTTGTGCAAGCTTCTTGAGAAAGATGCTAAGTTTAATTTCAATGATGATCGCATGAGAGATTTTGAATTGTTGAAGCTCAAGTTGACAACTACTCCCATCATCACCGCTCCAAATTGGAGTGTGCCTTTTGAACTCATGTGTGATACAAGTGACGTAGCGGTTGGGGCTGCTTTGGGATAACGCATCAACAAGATTTTTCATCCGGTCTACTATACTAGTAAAACCATGAATAGTTCCCAAGTCAACTATACCGTTACAGACAAAGAGATCCTTGCAATTATGTTTGCAATTGAGAAGTTTCGCCCATACTTGATGGGTGCAAACGTTATTGTCCACACGGATCATGCGGCGGTTCGTTATCTTACGAGCAAAAAGGACTCCAAAGCTCGGTTGATGAGATGGGTGCTCTTGTTACAAGAATTTGATATTGACATCCAAGATAGAAAAGGTAGTGAAAACCAAGTGGGAGACCACTTGTCTCGTAATTTAGAGGAGGAGGGGAGGCCGCATGATCGACTTTAAATCAATGACTCTTTCCCCGATGAGCAACTCTTGGCAATTTCATTGAAAGAGATGCCATGGTTCGCGGATTTAGCAAATTTTCTTGTGTGTGGAATCATTCCGGATGAGTTCTCTTCAAGCAAAAGGAAGAAGCTCAAACGGGATTGTCAAGACTATTATTGGGATGAACCATACCTTTTCCGAATTTGCACAGATGGGGTGATTAGAAGATGTATACTGGAAGAAGAGCAAGGTGAAATTCTTGGGGCTTGTCATTCTTCACCATATGGTGGTCATCATGGTGGAACAAGAACGGCAGCCAAAGTGCTTAGTTGCGATTTCTCTTGGCCTGCTCTTTACAAAGATTCTAGTGAGTTAGTGAAAAGATGTGATGAATGTCAACGGGCCGGTGGAATCTCAAAGAAAAATGAAATGCCTCTCACAACCATTTTGGAGATTGATATTTTCGATGTGTGGTGTATTAACTTCATGGGACTTTTTGTGAGTTCTTGTGGAAATACCTACATCTTGGTAGCGGTGGATTTTGTGTCCAAATGGGTTGAGGTCGTTTCTTTACCCAACAACGAGGCGAGAAATGTGGTGGCTTTCTTGAAGAAGAATATTTTCACAAGGTTTGGTACTCCACGTGCAATTATAAGCAATGGGGGGGGGGGGTCACATTTTTGCAACAAGGCTTTCGACACTTTACTTAGCAAGTATGGTGTTACTCACAAAGTCATGACTCCCTATCACCCACAAGCTAGTTGGCAAGTGGAAGTCTCCAATTGGGAGATAAAGAGTAACTTGTCCAAACCGGTGAATGCTAATCGGACGGATTGGTCCAAGAAGATTGATGATGCATTATGGGCTTATTAGACGGCTTACAAAACACCTATCGAAATGTTGCCATACCGGTTAGTGTTCGGGAAAGCTTGTCATCTTCTGGTGGAATTAGACTACAAGGCCATGTGGGCTCTAAAGAAGTTGAATCTTGATTGGGATATAGCCACTAACTTGAGGGTTGCACATTTGAATAAATTGGATGAGTTCCGGTACACCACCTTGTACAAAGAAAAGATGAAATATCTTCATGAAAAATACATTTGGAACAAAGAGTTCAAGGTGCGCGATCTTGTATTGTTGTTTAACTCAAGGTTGAGCATGTTTTCCGGGAAGCTAAAATCCAAGTGGAGTAGTCCTTTTCAAATTGTGGGTGTGACAACTTTTGGTTCATTAGACTTGAAGAACAAAAACAATGAAGTATTCCGAGTCAATGGTCACTGGGTGAAGCACTACTTGGGAAAGGTTGGAGATAGCCATGTTGTGGCGGTCATTCATTTCACTTGAGCGTATTCTGCGTCGTGTTGCGACGTTAAATCAGGCACTTCTTGGGAGGCAACCCATGTTTCTTTTCCTTTTTCTTTTATAGTTAGGTGTTATTTGTGTTCTAACTTGATTTGAACTGTGCTACGGGGATGAGTGTGACTTACAAGAATTGTGAAATATGGCTAAATTCAAAAGAGTGCGGACCGCACATATTTATGTGCCATAGCAGATGAGCATGCAGCTGTATATTTCTCTTGCACACCGCTTATTTGAAACATCAAAATACCACATCTCTGAAGTTTGAGCTTGTCAGTGCGGAGGTCGATCTGCGACCGCACGTGAAATCTGCAGCCGCACCTGAAAATGTGCGGACCGCAGATTAGGTTCTGAGAATATTCACCCAGGTGGTAGGGTGTGGACTGCACATGAAAATGTGAGGCCGCACTCATCTCTTCTCCCTTCTCAAAATTGCTGGTATAAATAGAACACGAGACCTCATTTTACCCTTTCCCAATTTGAACAAAGCAATGTTGCTCTATAATTTGTTTTTGGAGATTTCAACTGTCCACACACACAGCCACCTAGATTAATCACTCAACGCACTCGCTCTATATGGTATGCTTCAATTTCATGTTAGTTTAATTTGTAGATTTATTTTTAGTTTTGTTTAGGCCATCTATTATTAAAGATCAATTGTGTGTCCATGTGGGGTAGATCTGAACTGGGTTAACTTGATACATGCTCTATTGGGATTGGGTTAGTGAAATTTCATGCTTTTATAATGTTGCCATGCTTATTTGTGCAAGAAATTGAAAAATCTTAGAATAAAAAAGTTGTCTGTTCGTAGTTGTTTGAATTCTGCGACCACACTTGAATTGTGCGGTCTGCAAATATGGATTTCTAAAAACTTATGTCAGGTAGGAATTTGAGGCCGCAAGTCAAATTGTGCAGACCACAGATTTTCTCTTGCGGCCGCAGCTTAGGCCCTTCTCTGTCATTAGAGAGTCTTCCCTTTTCAGACTCTAAAGTGCGGCCGCAAGTCAAATTGAGCGTACCACAGATTTCCTCTTGCGGCCACAGATTGACCATTTCTCTGTCATCAGAGAGTTCATAATTTCGTGACTCAAAAGTGCGACCGCTAACTCAAATGTGTAGACCGTATTTTCCTTCTATGGCCGCACAATTGAAATGTGCGGACCGGCGAGTTCCCTTCTACGGCAGCAGATCAAATTGTGCAGACCGATGATCCCTTATCCTGTAGGCATGACTCAACTGCACAACCCCACTATGTCCAATTGTTTCTCCCTTACCTACATATCTCCTGTATGTGTTTGAACAATGAATTGCAACTAAAAATCTCCTCAGCTTGATACAGACAATGGTTCGATAAAGAGGCCGAGGCAAAACTTCAAAGGGGAGAGATGAATCTTCTCGGGGTGGAGGCAAAAGTGCCTTGCCCCTTGGCCAGCCCAAGACAATAAGAAAGAAAACAACAACTGGTAGAGGGAGAGGTGCGGACCTCTCGGAGTCTAGCTCCTATGTCCCGTCTAGGGAGGTGTCAGTGGCTCTGTTTAGGAGGAGCAGACGGCCACACAGTCGAAGCCGCAGGGGAGATACTAGCTCAGGGACGAGCCGTCTTCATATCACACCACCTCTGAGGTATCGGAGAGTGCTAGTCAGGCTTCTGATATCCATCAGCTACACTAGTCCTTGAGGCACAAGTTACACATGATATCTCCGATGATGGCAGAGGGGGAGATTCTACAGCTACAGGGCTTGAGAGATCAAAGAAGAAAGAGGTTTGGAAGGATCATTTTTTCAGCTTGGCCGCCTTCACCGATTTTCGTATGTTATGGCCAGTGAGGTCGCTAACTCTTGAGTGACAGTTTCGGTTCATGGACTTAGAGAAATACAACCCATCTATATTGAGACAGTTCAAGGTACGAAAGGGGTAGATGTGGTTCACCGAGAGAGTTGAGGATGCCAAAGAATACCTCATCCGTGAATTCTATGACCATGTGGCTCATATAAATAAAGGGACGAAGGTGAACAAAGTGTGAAACCTCAAGGTGAAGTTTGAAGCATACACTAAATGCGTATTTGGGCTGCGAGGATGTTGAGCCAAAGGAGTATCTGAAGAAGTGCGCCATGAAGGATGAAGTCCTACCTTGGTTGGTTGAGATCTTAGCACCATCGGGGCCACCACTACCATGGATTGTTGTTGAGGTTTCCCATCCAGCGACTGGATCCGAGCCAGAATGAGACTCACCTTTCTATTCCTTAGGCAGTGCTTGTGGCTTCCATCATGATCGGGTACCTAATCAATGTGGGTGTCGTGATGTCGGCCAACATTTCAGTGATTGCACGGTAGGACATCTCGGCCTACCCTTATCCCAACACTATCAGAGAGTACCTTACTGATGCAAAGGTAGAGCCAAGAGATTTTGACACTAAGGTGAAGCCTAAGAAGCCATTCGACTGTATTCTCTGATAGATGAGAGCAACCCAAAGAAGAAAATCCATCCTTCTACCACCACAGGCCAGTCTGATGAGCCAACAGTGGTAGCTTCTGAGGCAGCTGATCTTTTATCCACCTCTGCTGAGCCTTCTGCCAGTGCCACTATTATGCCTCCACCATCATCTTCAGCTCCTACTACAACCCCTAGAGTTGCTCTAAAGCCAGTGCCCATGCTTACAATTCCCCTTTCTGCTCTGCGAGTCTTCCAGACATTGGCGAGTCTCAACAACTGGATTCAGATATCTATTTCTAAGCTCTCTGACTTGTCTAGTACTGTTGTAGCACAGTCCACTTCTCAGGCACCACTGGCTCCTTCTGACATTGATGAGACACTGAAGAAGATTTTAGAGAACCAGAAGACTATTATGGATACCTTGGTACAACAAGGGTCAGTCATTGAGGAGTTGGGAAAGGAAGTAAAGAAGATGAGAAGTCCTAGGTAAGCAAGAAATCAGTAGACAAGCTCCGGCGAGAGGTAACTAGACTTGCTACAGTTGGAGATCTTCCTTTCGATACACTGCTTGGCCCGCACCAGTCTGCCTCAGATCCTTCGGCACCATCTGTATCGGTAGCACCAGCTGGCTAGTTTGACGAGCCAAGCCTTGCTGTCGACACTGCTGAGGCACTACTTGCGATGTTTGACAACCCAGCCACGCCTAGATTTGATGATGATGAGATTCAGTTGGCTGACCCCGAGGGAGATGACATTGCTGGGGACACTGAGATGTCCAAGGATCCTTAGGAAGTTTTCTTCACCCTCTCATCTCTTACTCTAATTTTGCTAAGAATTAGGGATAATGCTTGCTTTTATTCGGGGGCGTGGAGTTTATTTGACACATTGGTACACTTTGATACATTTGGTCTTTAATAACTTGATGATACTCTTTCTTTTCTTATTTGTATTTATCTAGCTTCTCTCTCTTCTCTTATGTATATTTATCTCTCTTTAGTAGTTTTTGCCTATAAGCTTTTTTATTTTTTTTCATGTTAGTTCTTTTTTTGTTAAGTAGCTTCTTTTTATCCTTTAATAGATAATAAGTCTTTTGTTTTTCTAACGCCACGGTTCTTTCCAAAGGCAGTTGTTGTGTGAACCGGGTGACTCGTCTCAATGATAGATGGCATGACAACTTTCTTATGAGAATGAGTCAATTTTTGTGTTTAGGTAATAATAGTAGTAGTAATGAATAAAAAGACCTAATCAAGTCATTCTCGAAGAGGTAATCATGCTTCAATTGGTACCAACACACTTAACTATGTGCTTATGGTTGGAGACAAGGTTTTTGAAAGAAATAGCTCTAGTTAGTGACTTTGTGACTCTTCTTTCAACTTTGGTAATCATCGAGTGGTTTAAATGGACCATAGTGATCTTTAAACTTGAATATGGTCGTTGTAGGCTCTCTACTCTATCCTCTTTTACAATCTAGTTGCATGAGGGTGAGATGAATTGTTACTAGTCCAAGTATCCGTGCGAAGGGTCTAGAACTTGCCCAGAATGTGTTTCAAGGCGAAATCCTAAGTTTTGCTTGGTTTGAGAGGTGACTGTAGGCTTTCCTTGGCCCGTTTGATCTTTCTATTGCCAACCAATGTCATTATCCCTAGTCAACTCCTTTGAGCCGCAAGCCTTTCTCATTTGATAACCATGTTATAAGCCTTTACCCATTTTGTCATAACCCTCCCTTGCACCCGGACTTTCCTTAACACTCTTGTGAAATAAGTGGCTCAAAACATAAGTTTGGGGGAGAGATGAGGAATTTGTAAAAAGTATCAAGGCACAAAAGATAAAAGCAATAATCTTTATGAAAAGAGAAGGCAAGAAAAAGATAAGAACAAAAAGAAAAATGCAAAACATGAATAAGTAGAAGGGTTGATGGACTTAAAAAGAGATAATGATCCCTAGCATGAGCAATCAAAAAGGGAGAAAAAGAATGAAATGAACAAGAAAGAGTGATGTTAAGTCCCTCTGGTCCCCAATGAAAAGAAAATGCCTCTAAGAATTGGTAATTATAAGCCGAGAAATGAAAACGTGGAGTGCTTAAGGAAAGGTGTAACCACTTACCCATATGCTATTTTACCCTAATCCAAAAGCCTTCATTACGACCCTAAAGAAGTCCTACTTGATTTCAAACCGAGTGAGCTTACATTAGTGGCAATCTACATGAGGGGCAAGCCTATGGTACTAGAAGCCGTACTTCTGACATTCTCTTGTGAGAGATGAGTGGACCTTTCATGAGTCTTAAGATTGAGTGCTAATTTCTTAAATGATCTTGGCAAATGAAAAGTAGAAGAGGAAGAGTTTGGAGTCCACCATGACCTACATGACAGAACAAGAGTCCTTGAAGAGTAAAGTCAGTTCTTGAAGCTCAAATGTCACATTAGAACTATATGTGCATGAATATTTGACTTGTCACCTTGTTGATAATGCATGAGTAGTGTAAATAAGTGTTGGTCCTAACTGATGTGTGAATGGCTCTCCTTTGACTCGCTGAAATGACCCTTATTTCTAAGGAGGTGGGAACTAATTTATTTGCTTGAGGACAAGCTAAGACTTAAGTTTGGAGGAGTTGATAAGTGTGAATTTTGACTACTTATTAATACCTTTTTACTTTTGTTTTAGTCCGAAAGTTTTGATTTATGTTCCTGAAACTAATGAAAGTGCGCAAATTGCAGGAATGTTGGAAGTTTGAGCTCCCATGATGAAATCCGACTAAAAAAGGAGTTTCCGACTCACAAAGCAAGGAGGGGCGCAGAACTTAAGAAGTGCGGTCCGTAAAAGGATTTCTACGGCCACAGAAGAAAGTGCGGACCGTAGAATTCCATCTGCGGCCGCAGATCAAGTAAAAGAGCCCAGCAGAGTTTAGCCAATTTGCGAAACACACATGAATTGTGCGACCATAGAATAAGGTTTGTACTGACAAATGATTCAAAGTTCAGAGAGTGCAAAAGACCAAGATGTGAAGCCTTGCTAAAGTGCGGACGCACAAGAACTGTGCGGCCGCAGAAGATGCTTTGCAGCCGCAATCCAGAATTGTGCGGCTGCAAAATTCAAGGCCCTGCCAGCTGAAGTAATCTGCAGATCGCACATGGAATTGTGCGGCTGCAGAACCTCCCGAGGGGTATTTTGGTCAGCAAATTTTGGGCCACTATAAATAGACGAGTTTCACATTTTTAGATCAAGTTTCAAAGTTTGAGCTGCTGTAACCGTTACATTTTGCCATTTTAGGAAGTTTGTGATTATTTTAGGTCTCAAACATCATATTTTATCATTTCAATCTTAGATTATGAGTTTAATTAGCATTTCTTCTTTTTTTTTCTTCATTTCTCACTATGAGTAGCTAGATTCTTACAAGGGTTGTGACAACTCTAGTGTGTAAACCTTATGGGTACTTAATTTAATACATTTTTATGATTGGGTGTTGATTATTTAGATTAGTTTATGCTTCAACTTTAGAGTTAATGGTTGCAAACATTGATTAATGCCTTTTTACACGGTCTCTACTTGAGAAAAAGGGACCTAGTCTTGGATAACTTGGCTAACGAGGAATTGGGCTAATTGAGGGTTTGATAGCCTAATTAAAGGGTTCAAACTAGAGTGAGAATCCGACTTGAGCTCATATCAACTATTTAGTTTGATACCCATTTGGGCTTGAGAAAGCCAAATTTGGCAAAGTCACTTTTTGATCGAGTGGTATTGAGTGGGTAATGTAGAGTTGAGAGCTATAATATATCCCAATCAACAAAACAAGTATTTACGTATTTAACCCATTAGGTGATCACCTAGGTTATGGTCACATCCCTAGGCCTTTTAGCTATTTGGAAAAATACCAAAAAATAATCATTCACTTCTAGATTATTTTCTTAGCTTATAATTGCTAGAGTAAAATTAAATTAGAAATAAAACCTTTTGTTGGAAGTGCAGTTATTCCATTCGCTTCCATAAAGTGTATACTCCTAACACCCATAGTAACTCCCTGTGGAAATCGACCCCGACTCTTGTTGGGTACTATTCTTCTAACGAGCATTTCCACTCACTATTGAGTGCGGATTGGATTTGAATCAGACGACCACGGTGTATGTTGGAGAGAACATCGGGGTAGGCTCGGAGGTCCTGCACATGGTGGAGATGAAAACGAATGCATCGATGTGTCTCGTGAGGGAGATGGTCGAGGACGGAACACATTATGAACGACTTGCACTTCCGAGGCAAGATGAGGCCTCATCTTCTAGGGCTGCAGCGGATGTCCCTTTTGCTGATGGTAGAGAGATGGACATTGTTGATGAGGATGTCAGATCCGACTCCAACATGGATCTGGACGAATTGAGGATGATCGACGCGGGACTTACTCAACTCGAGGTGCGGTTGGAAGGGGACTCCATAAACTATTACAATCCCAATGGATCGTAATCTTCTTGTAAATACCGTGAAAGTAGTCCCTGACCTCGGTACTCTTTGTTCTGAGGTTGAGGGTACGACTCTCGAGACAATAAACAACAACACTCGGTCAAATAACATTGCTGGCCTTGCTCTCCAGGTAAGTACGACTATCGTCTATTCTTTACCTTATGTTTTGGTTTATTTTGTAAGTTCTAATTCCCTTTCTTTGTTTTGTAGATGGTTATTCTAGAGAATGAAGTGCTCGATGGGAGAAGAGACGTTAAGACATTTACGTGAAGCTGGAAGACAAGTACACAACGTGCCTTGGAAAGTATTGGGTTTCCTGTGTCGGCTTCGTGAAGGCGGAAACATGCGGGCCCTGAGGGAGGACTTAAAGAAGAGGGATGAGGAGCTGATGCGGGTTGTGGAGAAATGAAGTGTCCAACAAGGGACATTGAGGGGCAAAGAGGAGGAGCTTGAGCTTAGCATGGGCTTAGAGGGCCAATGTCGCGACCTCCAAGCCCAAGTGGTCATGTTGCGAGGCTAACTCGAAGAGTGTCAGTTCAAGGCGGAGGCTCTTAGTGGCGAGGTTGCTGAGAAATAGGAGGAGCTCGATAATTTTACCCTTCTATCGAAACGTGGTCGAGGGCCGATAGGTGTCTTTTCAACTTGGTCAAATTTTAACCTCTTTAAATGGCGACCGAGGGCTGGAAGGTGTTGTTCGAACTCGATCAAATTTTAAACTTTGTTAATCGCGACTGAGGGTCGGTAGGTGTTGTTTAAACTCGGTCGAATTTTAACCTTTGATAATCGCGACTGAGGGCCGATAGGGGTTGCTTAACATGGGTCGGACTTAACCTTTTTATTAACGTATGGCCGAGGGCCGACAGGTGTTGTTCGAGATGGATCGAACTTACCCTTTTATTAATGTGCGGTCGAGGGCCGATAGGTGTTGTTCGAGCAGGATAAAACTTGAACCTTTATTAATGTGCGGCCGAGGGTCGATAGGTATTGTTCAAGCTGGGTCGAACTTAACCTTTTATTAATACCGTGGCCGAGCGCCAACAAGTTTTTCTTATAAACGTAAATTTCTTATTACTTTGACATTGTTACTCTTATTACATGAGTGGAAAAAGTCGGAAATTTTGGGCACCGGCTGACGTTCCAGTCTTGGTCCCATCTATCTAGTCCCTTCATTGCTTGACATGGAGAGTATTGAGGAGTCGGGCAACGAAAGAGAAAAAAGAGCCCCTCCCTCGCATACTTCGATTCGAAGTGTCCCTTTTGTCGCCTCGTTAAAAACCTCCTTGAGAAAAGCCTAATGGGACAAAACTCAAGTGAGGGGAAAAGAGTACGACTTGGGGACACTTCTTCCTTTTAGAAGTTGAAGTACTTGAGATGGCTGATGTTCCAATTGTTCGGTAATTATTTTCCTTCCATTGTCTCTAATTGGAATGAACCCTTGTTTGCTTTGGCTGTAATTTTTTATGGGTCGTCCTAGTTTATTCCCAGTTTTCCTTCCCGTGGGTCTTTGCTCACTTGAGTTTTGGCTATGAGTATGTAGTCCCCGACTTTGAGCGGACGAACCTTTGCTTTCTTGTTGTACTAAGGCATACTTACTGCTTTTGGCGACCATCCTTATGTATGACATATCTCTTCGTTCGTCAATCTCATCAATTTCCTGCCTTCTACTCTCATCATTACGAATCCTTTGGGCATGCTTTGTTCAAGTCGATGAAGTCTACACACACCCGCCATTTTTCGTTTTTCTTTTTGACCATCACTATGTTGGCCCACTTGGGGTATTCAACTCCATGATTGAACCATTTTCTAATAGTTTCTCCACCTCCTCGTGGATGGCATCGTTGATGGTGGGATTAAACTTTCATCTGACCTTCCTTACCAAGGGGTACAATGGATCGACATTTAATTTGTGTGTGGCGATCTACTTGGGGATGTCTGGCATATCTGCATGGCTGAAGGCAAATAAATTTGCATTAGTTATTAAGAATTGACTAAATTTATCTAGTTCACGGAGTTTGCAGCCGATGAGCCTTTTTGCTGTAGTCGCTAGGATCTAATTGCATGGGGTCGAGGTCCTCTATAGTCGAGTCCGCGACTTTGACCATTTTAGGATCCATGATAACGCCTCTAGTCTCTTCTTCTGTCTACCTAGGCCATATTGATTGCTATGCCTCTTTTCCTTGTCTTTTTTCTGTTGGGTTGTCGTGCTGTCTAAGGCGATGTGGTAGCATTCCCGGTACGTGCGATGTTCTCCCTGTATGCTGAATATCCTCCAAGGTGTTGGGAATTTATTACTTGGTATAAGCTGGAGGGGATGGCTCCCATGGTATGTATCCATGGTCGTCCTACTATGGCATTGTAAGCGATGGCCTGATCCATGATGTGGAATATCGTCTCCAGCATTATGCCGCCGGCCAAGATGGGAAATGTAATTTCTCTCGATGTCCGTTCAATTGTATTATTAAAATCGGTTAGTGTGATGCAGCGCGACACTAACTTGTCCTCGAGTCTCATCTGGGTGAGGACTCGGGGATGGATAATGCAGGCTCAGCTTCCATCGTCTACCATGATACGTCTGACGTCAGTATCTAAAATGCGCAAAGTAATGACGAGAGCATCATTGTGAGGAAAAGTCAAATCGTCGGCATCTGACTCGTCGAATATGATACTTTTTTTGAGTCCGTCATACCATTCGCGTGTGATGGATCGTTTGCGCTTGTGAGTGGTAGTGAATTTATTGATGTTGATGGAGGCGCCGTTGTTGCCGCCGATGATTATGTTCATAGTGCGAGCTGGTGATGGTGGCTTCGGCGGGCCTTGTAATTCATGTCCTCTTGCGAAGCTGTTTCTCCCCTTGTCGCTTATAAGCTCTTTGAGGTGTCCCTGCTGCAACATGTTTACAAACTCTTGCCTGAGGGCGATGCAATCTTTTGTTTTGTGTCTGCGTTCCTGGTGGAACTCACTGAGGGCTTCGGATTTTCTTGTGCTCGGATCGGACTTCATCTTTGGCGGCCACTTCACCTTCGTTCTGAGTTAGACTATTTTTGTAGGTAACACACAAAAATTGTGACTAGATAATAATAGGGGCATACCTCTCTCATTGCGGTGAATCCCGTCTTGACCTGGATGGGCCTTCATCGTAGCGGATAGAAGGTGGTGCGGGAGCCATGATGTATGGCTGATGTCGTTCCCTATTGGGTCGTGAGACCAGGTAATCCCTCCTGATGTTGTCTCTTCATTCTTTCCTGGACTCGGCTTGTATTGAGCTGAGCTGTTGAGTTGGTCCATTAATGTCATCCTCATCTGCTTGGAGTTCGGCACAGTAAGCTTTATAAATTTCGTCCCAAGTGGTTGTACGATATTTCATCAACCGGCTCAGCAGTTTTCTAGTCGCTCTCGAACCATCTCTACTCAGCCCGCTTTGAAAAGCCGCAACTGTCATCCCCTTAGACACATTTGGTAGGGTCATCCTTACCCTGTTGAATCAGGCGAGGAAGTCCCTTAGTCCCTCTCCCAAGGACTACTTGATGGTGAATATGTCTATTACTCTTATTTCGGCTTTCTTGGCTCCAACGTGCGTCGTTACGAACTTATCGGCCATTTTCTCGAAGGTTTCTATGGAGCGGGCTGGTAGCTATGAGTATCATGCTAATGCCCCTCCCGTAAGAGTCTCGCCAAATTTCTTCAGCAAAATAGAGGAAACTTGTTCCTTGGTGAGGTCGTTGTTTTTCACGGCGGTGACATAGTAAGTCACGTCATCGGGGTTAGTCGTTCCATCGTATATCCTGAGGTACAGCGGCATTTTGAAGGTCTTTGGTATGGCCTACGGGGTTGCTTCTTCGCTGTACGACTTCTCTACGAGCCTACCGGAGTCCCTCTTCGGCAATAGATACTCAAGGAACTGCTTTGACTCTAGGTTGACTTGGATCACATCATCCCGAACTTTTGATCGTATGTCGTCCAGTTTTAAAAAATAACACACAAATAAAAAATGTTAAGATATTCTTAATGATATTCGGGCTTCTACCCAGCAGAGTCTACTATAACTGACCGACCGGTGAAAGGATAGTCGGACCCATTGGCAATCCTTGGACAAATAGGCGGTCTTTTCGGAAATGTTAAACAAAAGTTTTCCCCTCGCATCTCGGTCACTTTTACTCAATGCCGTAGTCTTAGTCTAGGAATAGTAAACTGTAGCGAAATCACTGGAAATAAGAGTAATTATAGTATGGAATCAATTCAAGTCAGGCTTTTTAACTGAATAATTACCAAGGTATTTCTATATATAGACGGTTACGGTTATCTCGGACTGCCTTCCGGAAAAAAGCAGCCTACTTGTGGGGCGTTTTGGAGTTTGCCAAATCATTTTTGAGCGACGAAGTTACTAGGGATTTCTCTCCGGTGTCTGCTAAGATGGGACTACCCGAGCTAATGATAAAGGCAAGAACACTTTCCGGCCAAGTCCCTTTCAAGAGGGAGTCAATAGCTGCCTATTCTGCGGCGCTTATTCCCACAGCAGCTTTGGAAGAAGCTTGTGCATTTTGGGAAGGGGTTTGATTGATCAAAAGGGGGTGCCCGGTATCTTGTCGACTCAGTCTTGGTGTTCTTTCATTTGATCCCTGAGTGCTTTGTTTTCATTCTCCATTTCTTCCATCCTCTTTAGAACAGCGGCCAGGGCGTTGTCACCTGCATTGTTAGTAATATTGTGAGTTATACCTGGTTTTGGAAGGTCTAGTTGTTCGCCCTGTTCGTTTGCTCGTTGTGTTGTGTGGGCTCTTGCGGTCTCTGTAGTCGTGCATGGAGCGGGCTTGTTGAGCATGCTTACTAGCATATCGGTCAACCATACTTCGGGAAGCTTTTTCACGGCCGGTGGCGTCCCTTCTCTCGTGGACGTGGAGGCCCCTTTTCTGTTCGGTTTTGTTATGCTACAATATGGGGGGGAGGCGACCTCTCACGCATGGGGGAGCCAGTGGGCGTCACATCCTCGCCTAATGTTGCACAGCTCTCGTTGATAGCGTTTATGAGGTTGCTAGGAAAATCGCCTGTCACTTTAGTCCTCTCTCCTTGGTTACCTGCCATGTAGGTTTTCGTATGCGCAAAGAAAGAGAAAAATCTTGGGGTTTGTTAGGTTAGTGACTCGCGTTAGCTATAGATCTAAAGGAAACTAAAAAATTAGTTAAGAAGTCCCAACAGACGGTTCCAAACTATTTGACAAAAAATATAGATCTGGTTCAACCAATTATACTTAAATAAAAAAGAGTCAATCTTAGCTAATAATAATATCCCAAGGTTATCGGTTTTATGACAAATAACTTGTATATTTGTCCAGATGGCAATGAATGTAAGCGATAATAACAGTGTTCAATGATCCCAAAAGATGGAATATGGAATTAAATAGTAATAAATAGCGATAAATGGCATTTAAGTAAATAAAAGTGTGTGAGTCACCCGAAAAGGGGTGAGATATGTGGATATTCTCTCTGACAATGATGAATGATTTGTGAGCCTTTGAACACTCAGGTTGTTCTTGGATCTAGTAGAAATGCTAGACAAGAATCTTAGTAAAACAATTGTTTTTGTCTGCTTGTAATAGGACCCGATTCTTTCTATAAAGTCAATGTGTTTTTAACAAATGAATATCACATGTCCCCTCTCATTGTGTCTCTTTCTATTTATGGGTAACATATTCCTAGAAACCCCAATAGTACAGCTGCAGAGAATATCCACCAGAATATTCTCTTTAGTGTCCTATCTTGAAACTAGCCGTTATAACCCTGTCAAGGATGCTCGACCTCGACCTTGATATTTGACGACTCCTCGACCTTGATCCTTGCTGACTCTTCGGCCGCAACCTTCATTATTTCTAGAACCACTTCGACCTTGGGCATGCCTTCATTGGAGTTGTATTGGTGACACATGACAGCCTATGAATGTCTCCTTAATGCTAACATGATTTAATCATATTAGAGGTAATTTTTTACTCATACACTAGATAGTATGTATCCATAAAACGGTAGAGTTAAAGGCTTCATACATAGTACAACCATGTAAGGGGCTTCTCAATCTAGAGAGGAACACAAATGATGAAGTACTTAAACATGAATTTAGAGTGCATGAGCATGAAGCAATAATCAAAAGCATTCATCGTCATAAAACTGATGCTTGAATGTGTGATGCCACATTTATAACTTTAACAAAAATTGCTAATCGATTTCAGGATTAACGAATTTAACTTCTTTTTTTTTTTTTTTTACTAATTCTGCCTCAATTCATTTTTTTCTTTAATATACTTTTTCCTTCAATAGCAGTAGCGGTAATTTTACTTTTCTTGAGTCGAAAATATACTGGAATAATTTTTTGCTTTCACAAGATAGGAATAAAATCGACATACATATTCCCCTCTTCAAATCCCACATGTGAAATTACATTGAGTTTATTATCGTTATTGTTGTCGTTATTTTTCCTTCTATAATAACCTAACGTAAGGAAATTTATGCTTGTATCGACTAAATTTGACATGTCTAAGTGAAGCTTCGAGACAAATTTTCCTGCGTTTTTATTTTTGCTTTTTGTCGTATTATTAGAGAATGAATTTGGTGGAACGTGAGAATGACGAAACGCGGGATGGTAAACTGGAAATGGACGAGAAGAGAAGTCAGTGTTTTGTGAGTTTGTGAAGACGAAGACGACAGCAAAGAGATTAGAGTGTCGACACTCGTTTGTCGCCATAAACTCGGAAAGCGACACTTCTCCGAATACGACGGCTGGATGAGCCAACTCAACTGCCACAGTATAATTTTAGATATTTTAATACTTTTTCGATATTCGATTTGTTATATTAATTTTATACTAAATTTCTCGTTTGGATTTTAATTTATTCGATCAGATAACTTTAATTTGTTCGACCTGAATATTAACCAATAATATAGAACTATAAACTGTAACCTTCTTTTTCACCATCTCTTGATCAAACGGTCCACAACTCCTATATCCCTTTCTAAAGCAACCTCTAACACCCGGTTATATTTCCTTCATAAAGACCGCTACCTATTTCTTTTAAAATAATCCTACTTCTTTTTTATATTCATTTAGTATTCGATACTTAAACTAGTTTAATTAATTTATATTTACGTTGCATATAGAAATAGTCAAATTGGCCTTACGAGTATATGACGCGTCAGATTAGAGGGTCATATTTTAATGATTGGTTGCATAAAAGAATTTACCAAAATATGTTTGAAATTTTTGTTTGATATTTTACATAATACCCATAATAGAAAAAAGTTTTATTACATAGTTATAGGAAGAAGTGAGTGTTGAGTACACGAGACTGTATTCTTATTAGCCACTGAACCCTGATTAGGATATTCCCTTTTGAGTTGCAGGATTATGCTGTGTGTGGATGAGCACATAATGGCACCAAATTTGAAAATGAGAAAGAGCAGTCATTTTCTCACAAAAGTCTTTTCAAATATGCCCATACTTTTACTATTAACCCATAATAATGGTTGAGGGGATACGTCGCTGCAAAGAATAAGTGCCCCTTTCAATCAAAAAATTTCTTCCAATCAAAATTGATCTACACTTTTCGAAGGAAAATAAAAAAATTGACACTTTTGAAGAAAAATAAAAACTTTAACACTTTTCCACTCCCCATTGGCGTAGCTTCTTGGTTCAAACTTGTACCACTAGCATATCCGAAAACTTGTACGATTGGCATATCCAAAGTGACAAAATTACCTATTTGCTTTTTTATTTAACTATAACTATCTTGTATCCAAAACCAATTTGGGGTTGGTACGCTCATTAAGGGAGTAAAGAGCTTCCGATTACAAAAATATTTTTAAGTTTTGAACTCGAAATTTTTAGTTAATCGTGGACGGATCTCACTCATACCGTCATATTCTGTCACCGGTAAAGTGACAAGATTGCCTATGTTGCCCTCCCTCTAGTTACTTGGTGTTAGGATTTAATATTGATTTACATTTTTGAAATTTAGTCTTAGCAGGGCTATATGTATTTGGATTATTTTTTTAGGAGACAATTGTGAAGAATATTTATGTTAGTTTTCGTGCTAATTAAGCTCTAGGTTAAGTGGATTGTTCAAGAAAGCAACATATTGGGATATCTCACAAGTTATTCTTTTTCCATTTTCAAACAAGAAAGTGTTGGGGGACCTGAAAGTGAGGCTAATTTTCATGATCATATTATGTAGGTAGAATGAGCCAAATAACCATCCCATCGTGTTGCATGCATATTGCAATTTTGTCTAATGCCATTTCAACCTTCACTGGTAAAAGCTAATGTCTAACATAGGCATAGCTCGGGACTCAGGAGATAAGATTGGATTCGCATCATCTGAAACTAAATAAGTTTCAGGATCTTAATTTCCGTTATGTTCTGCATATAAAAATAGAACCGAGCAACTCCATGATCATGATTTGATCGTTATTAGGTGGTGAGAAAGCACGCCCTATGACGGGAGAGGGAGAAAAAAATTATAAAAGAATATATTATAATTAAGTACCCAAGCATATGACCTAATGATTAATGAAATAAGTGTAAATCTTGAAAGTTACGTATTATTTAAAGTTTAACCGAGAAAAGACATTAGGTATGCTTTTTATCTACCTAAGCTTTATTACGAAGAATTATATTGCCACATATTAAAATCAAAATCCAGTAACTAACACCTAACTTGAAAATTATTACTATTTAAATTTCAACAGAGACAAAATATTAGGTATGCTTTTTATCTGCCTAAGCTTTATTGAGAAGAGTTACCACATACATGTGCTTATGAGAAGTAACAAAGGTTAAATTCAAAATCCAGTAACTAACACCTAATTTCCCTATCATAAAATTTAGAATCCGTAATATTCAAATTTTGGCCGGAGGTAGCAAATACTAACGAATAGTTATAACAAAAAAATTTAATTAATGGTTTAGGACCCGTTTGGCCATAGATTTTGCTAAAATAAACTTAGGTTTTATTTGCCTTAGATTTTGCCTATATTTTGGCAAAATCCCGAATCTCAAATCCCAAATCCCAAAACTAGCTCAATAGCTGGTTTTGGGCCAAAATCTTTACAAACACTGATAATATACATGTTTTTCTAAAATAAATTTGGGAAATATGTTTTCAAAACGTATGTCCAAATATATTTTTATCTTCAAACCAAACTTCACCCAAATTAGATTTTTCAAATAAATTTGGGAATTAATGGCCAAGCGCTAGCTTAAAATGCTTGGACCATTGATTTGTTTTGTTACTTCTATTAAAGAAAAGAATAGGTAACCCTACTAGCACGTCTAGGCATATTTAATTCTCATAAACTACTAAGCTGTTATCTTAATTAATGGAAAAGAAAGGAGGTCTTATCAAGGTATAAATAAAGTAATGGCCTTGATCTGAATTGTTTAATTTAGGTCACACCTGTTGGGCATTGCACTCACAATATGGTCCCATTGGGCAAACACATAAATAATGCAAAGCAACCATAATGCAGTAAGCATTTGAAGTTTGATTTGACACTGATGTAGACACCTATGTCTAGTACTCGTTAAGAGTCATTAATTGATATAAATAATTTTCATCTGCTAACAAATTGTAATTGTTTTTCAGATTAGGAGTATTCCCTAATCCCTATAAGATTATTATGCTCTTTGATGATAGGCTATAATTACGTATTTTAGTCGCTTTTTACACTCTAATTTACTGTACTTCAATTGAGTTTGAGCTTTAATCGCTAGTGTTTTGCACTAATTGTGTGTTTTATGCCTTGTAGGAGTGATTCCGAGCTATATAGATGTTATGGAATGAATTTAGGTGATTTGAAGCTTTGAAGTCTGAGTAAAAGCTCAAGGAATTAAGCCGGGATCGTGCTCAGGGACCGCGGCAGGACGCGTAAATTTCAGGGACTAAAGTGCAAAATACGGGATTTTAAGCCCTAAACCCTATATTAAACGAGGGAGGCCGGCAAAGAGCGAAGGAGAATGATTTTTGGAAGTGAAAAACATTAGAAGGAAGGGCAAGAGGCAAAGGGGACACGCTTTTGACATAATTTGGACCTAAGGAAGCTAAGGAGACCGGAGATTCGACCTAAGGAGTCAAGAACACAATAGGAGCAAGACGCGGAATTCTTCAACGAGTTTTTCCTTCTTCTTCCTATTTTTTCATTGTTGGTTATGATTTTTAGTATTGTAGTTTTACATACTATTATGAATAGCTAATTCGTTTTCCTGGGTTTTGATGGAACCTTTTGGGGATGAATTGGTTGTTATATTAATATAGTTTTGAGTTAGTTGTTAATCTCTATTTGTTCAACTACGTTTTGATTTTGGTTAATTGAAAGGATCCTCAATTAGCCGTTCCTATTTATTATGTATCTGCTTGAGAGAGAGTGCATATTTAGGTAGTTGTTTGAACAACATCACTCCCGGAGTATAGGCGAGAGTCATAACCGAGGGTTTAGAGGTTGGATTAGAGATAACGATACCTCGGGTGCAATCTAAGTGAACTGTAATGCAAATCTAGCTAGCGTAGCTTGAGAGAGTGCGTCTAGTAAATTATCATAATTGCTTGAGAGAGATTTATCATAGCTGGAGAGTTCATGATTGATAGAGGCAACTAAGTCAACGCTATAAGAAACATACAACCAAGGAAATCAACAACGGGGGAAACCATTACCTTAGACCTTTATTCTAATTGTTTACAATTCAAGCATAGTTAGTTTTCAGCTGTTTATTTATTTTCAATCTTGTCTTCTTGGTGATATTAAACAGATACAACTAAACCTTAGTTCTCTGTGGGATTCGACTCCGAACTTTTAGACCGGATTATATTTGCAGCGACCGCTTATCCATTTTAGGACTAGAGTTGGGCGTGATCACTCTTGCACCAAATCCTGTTGGGTATTTTCATTACTAGCGAAGGCATATCCAGTCTGTTACTTACGATAATACAATAAATAATTTCACTCCAATTAAGAATTTGGATAACTTATTTAATTACAAGGGAAGTAGTTTGGATAAGATCATTGATGTATGTAACCTCAATTTTCCATGCCTTAAGGCTTAAATTAAGATTTGATACACTTAATTAGAACCTGATCCGCCAATATGGCTTATAAGATCCCAATGGAGATTAGTTATGAGTTTGTCTGAATTCAGTAGCTTCGACTTGTTGCTAGTTCCAAAGTCACAAGTATACAAGGAGTGTCGTCTGAAAATATTTTGTGTAACTATGTAATTTTTTACAAGTATATATACTACATATTGACATTCTTTGACTTTTTCGTAGGTTTACTTCTTTAAACTCTCTGAGTGAAAATCCTGATTCGCCACTGATCGTCCAACCTTATATATATAAATCTTAGAAATTAAACATGTAATAATAAAATTTAAACTCAAACGGATGAAGTTCAAATCTTAAATTTATGTATATTTATATATTTGCCACACTAAAATTTACTTTCAAGTACTCGATTTACTCCTAGGTCAAGATATACAACCCACACTACATACGAAGTGTCGTGACAAATATATAACTAACCAATATAAGTGAAGTTTTTCACTTTATTAATTTTAATAAGTGAAATTGATATGAATATATAACTAATTCCAAAACCACAATAAGATATTCTTATTGCCTTCTAATTGGTATTACGCGTATTTGTTCGACATACTCAATCAAAAATTACTCAAACTACTAATTTGACATTTTGGTCACTGAAATATTCTAAGAAATAGTTGTACAATTCCTGCATGTTCATCATCAGCTTCCATTATCATTCTAATAACCAAAATTTATTATTCCTAAATTGGAGTGTAAGGGGTGGATTTGTAATTTAGTTCTATAAACTAACTGGACAATGACCCCACCGGTCATTGACCTAATTAGGCCATTACTCTTTTTCTCCCATTTCTAAAATCTAAACAAAAAACAACCATATTCCCACCAAGGCCATTTAAATAGGAAAAAACTTTACTTTTTGTTGCATTTACTTTTCAGCGGCTATTCAGTTCAACTTTTCACTTTCAAACTGATGGAAATACAGAGACAATACTATTACAACTGGCATATGTGGCATTTATTCAACGTCCCAAATTAAAGTAGTACTATAGGCATCAAAATAACTAAAAATAAGAATTAATTTTCTGTTCTTTTTTTCGGCTTCATTTCCTCTCAAAATTTTGAAAAACGTTAGAATTACAATAACTCGGTAACCGCTTCACCATCTCAAAAATAGGGAGAAAAAAGTGGAAAATAAAATAAAATGAAAAAAGAAAAAGCAAAACGTCTCGAGGAAGTTTTGAAATTGAAAAAAATAGGTAGTAGTAGTAGTAGTAATTTCTCATCTGTTAGATCGATCATCGATCAAAATTAATCCTGAAACCCGGTTTTTTCAAAAATAGCATTTCTGACTCTACTCAGATCTCTGCCTTTGAGAGTCCTACCAACACCTTCGTGCACCGAGAAGGAGGCGATTCTAGTCCTCGCTAACTGCCTCGCCAAAAACTCGTGCGGCGGAATCCGATTCTCACCGTCATCGCCGTCAAAATCATCGTCGCTGTCACTTCTCCGATTCTCTCTGTACTCATCCTTCAGTATTTTCGACCAATCCGGCACGTTTACCGGCAAGGAAGACGCCGTTACTCCACCACTGGTTCGGTCACTTTTTGATACAGATTGCTTCCGAGAAATTCTCGAACTCGGCTTATGAAACTCCGGCGACGATGAACGACCCGACGAGTTCCACACATCGGATTCGTCAAGCTCAAACATCGTGTCTGAAGTTACCGAAATGTCCCTGTCGTTTGATAGGAACCTGTAGTTCGCCCTTGCGAAATAGCTTTTTGATGCCGCCATTGATTGTATGCTCTCTCTGTTTTGCTTCAGTTCTTAAGAATGCATATGTATTGCGTGAAAACTGTTTTTTTCTCTTTTCTTTTCGTCTATTTCTCTCAGAAAAATAGAAATAGATTTGGGCTTACTGGTGAAAGGAGTTTGATGTGCTTTATATAAAGGGTTTAATGGATAAGGTTCTCTCCCTAAAGTCCAAATTGTCCTTCCTTCTTCCCTCTTCTCTCTCCTTTCTCAAATTTTCTCTGCAACTTCTTTTTGTGAAAATATATTTATGCCCCTGTTGATATTTGGAAGTCATTGTCCACCTTAATTATTCTTTTATCGTAATTAAAATAATAAAAGGAAAATTTTTTTGAACTTCGGAAAATAAAGGTCATAATGTCAATATATTTGAACTGTGACTTGTACTATAGTGTTGCTTGAATTACGACATCTTAAATTCAATCCATTACTAATTGCAAATTGAAGTGTTGACGAACTCTCTTTTTTTCTGCGTGATTTTGTTTTTTCTAATATTTTTTCATCTAAAAATACTTGTGAATTATTGTAGGAGCACATTGTTTTTTAACTTATTTCTATAAAAAGGAAAAAGATTTTAAATAAAGGAGGACATATTGTTTATAATTTCAAATTTCACACCTAAATATTATCAGGACAATAATTTTTTTTACTCACCGCCTATTATTATAGGCGAATCAAATATTTTAATTTTATAAATTCAAGATTTCTGATTCAACTATTGAATCCATCATTTTGAGTTATGAGTTCATAGCTCAATTTTTTTAATAATTTTAATGAATTTTATATTAGATATTCAAGTCTAGAATAAAAGTTATGGGTTGAATTGAACCTAGAGCGAAACTTTTGGATTTGCCCCTGCATACTACTCTTTCCGATTCATTTATGCCATATATTTTTTGTTAATATTTAAATAGAAAGACATATTTTTAAAACTACTACTATCAATTAACAGAAAGATTTCGATTAAAAATAAAACAAATTAATAAAAAAAATTGTAGTCACATCAATTTGAATAAAAGGAGCTAAAAGAATCATTTTGACTTTCTATTAAGCAGATCCTTGATATCAAGAATTAGTGATAATTATTCCAATTACTTTTAATTAAAAAAAATTCCATACACACCAGAGTAATAGCATGTTTGATCAAGCATATTTTTGGGCCAAATGTGTTTTTTTTCTTTAAAATTGAGTTATTTGGTTAAGCTTTTGGAAGGAAAAAAAGTAGTTTCTCCTCAAAAAATACTTTTGAGAAAAATATATTTAGAAACAGTTTTTAAAAGTGTGACCGAATACTAATTACTGCACAGAAATGCTTTTTAAATTAATTAATCAAACACAAATTATTTCTCATCAAAAGTAATTTTGAGTAAAAAACACTTTTAAAAATAAACTGGTTTTTGCCGCTTACCAGAACAAGCTATAAATCGCTCAAATAACAAAAAAAATTTATTTTGTATATCACACAACTGACACTAGTTGTGTGAGACCTTTTTTTGTCATACAACTTTATGTGTCCCAGAATTTTATGGTCAAAATGTATAAGACATGCGTCCACAAATATATAAAATAAAAAAAGATCTCATATAAAGCACAAATAAAATCACTCCTCAATAACCGTGTTGATGGTCGTACGCTGTTCTCCTCTTTACCAGAAGCCACGTGTCCAGCGGGAAACAGTAGGGCACGAGTAAGTTTCCTGGACAACGACAAAAATAAGGCAAAGGGGCATTTGGGGAATAACGATTTGTCTCTTAGTAAGTAAAGAACACCCCAACTAAAGAGGGCTTTCAAAACTTTTGTCGCGACTTGTAGCCGGGGGGTCGATTCACCTGGTGCTGGTCCCTAGTTTAGCCATTCAAGATGATCGAACACGTGTCTCTGATCTTTTGGCAGATTGCCACGTGGCTTCACGAACGTCAACAAACTATAGGGGCGTGGGGCACGTGAAGTGGGACCTACTAAACTTTGTTTGGATTGAGTGTTGGGAGTTTATGCCAGCTCATTCTTGGCTTGCTTCTGTCCTCTACATCGCGGCAATCGAAAATTCTCGCGATATTTCATTTTTGTATTTATTTTTTTCATCATTTGGACTTATCCTCTCTTTTTTATGATACTCCCTTCGTTCCAATTTGTGTGAATCTTTTTGACTGGGCATGGAATTTAAGAAAAAAAGACTTTTAGAATTTGTGATTCTGAACAAGTCAGAAAGATGCCCAGAGTATTTGTGTGGTTATAAAAATTTTTTATTATGGGTAAAATGAAAAGTTCAAGTTAAATTGTTATCAAATTTAGAAAGAAATCATTTTTTTTGGACGGACCAAATAATAAATAAATTCACATAAATTAGAGGGAGTAGAATTTATCGCTGAAAAAAAAAATGTGCGAAGAATAAACTGAAATTCGGGTATTTTACATAGGCGTTTGGTTTGTATTTTGTAATGAGTTTGGTTGAACGTTGAACTGAATGGCATCATGCTTTTGTTGTGATAATGATATATATTTGAAAAAGCTAATCAATTTTTTTTTTTTTTAGGAAGAACGAAGAAGGATATAAAAAGGTGAAGTATATATTTTAAAAATATCCCAAGTTGTACTTTGCAACAAAAAAAAGGTCGATGTGAAATATCTGCCACATGCTTCTTTGTTATGAAACTATTATATTGTAGATGTCTATTTATTACTTCGCTATAGATAAATTTTTTAAAGAAGATTATTTATTTCGTATTTTGTTGAAGTTTATCTAAAAGCAGCTGATGCAGGCAGGTTGCAAGCAACTCAATGAAATGATTTGCAGCAGCTTTTTATTAAACATGTAGGTTGCGAGCAGCTCATGCAGACAGCTTACAAGCAGATCAAGAAAAGCCTCGCAACTTCTTTCTTTCTTCTATAAATAGAGGAGTTTTCAGTTCATTATGTATATCCGTTTGAAATTGAATAATATATCAATCTCTCTCTACACTTGTCTTCAGTTGATGAAACATATTCACCTGTTATGAATGCCATAACATTTCGTATCTCATTAGTTTAGCCATACATGTAAGGCTTGAAATACATCTAATGGATGTAGTTAGATCTTATCTGTACGGTTCACTTGATAATGAAATTTATATGAAAATCCCTGAAGGATTTAAAATGCCTGAAGCAATTTCAAAATCTCGAGAAATGTATTTAATCATATTACCTTTGTACAGTTTAAAGCAATCTGGGCGCATGTGATATAATCGCCTTAGTGAATATTTGCTGAAAGAAGGTTACACAAATGATATTATTTGTCCATGTATTTTTATAAAGAAAATGACATCTGAATTTGTTATACTTGTTGTTTA
Organism: Nicotiana attenuata; assembly: GCF_001879085.1. Lineage (NCBI taxonomy): Eukaryota > Viridiplantae > Streptophyta > Magnoliopsida > Solanales > Solanaceae > Nicotiana > Nicotiana attenuata. Next base: position 2,834,312 of record NC_031996.1, on the reverse strand, counting down.
TGTAAATCTTGTTGGAACTACAGAAGAGCTCCAAAAGGCAATTGAATATCTTAAGAAGAATTTGGGATGAAAAATCTTGGAAAGACAAAATTTTGTCTTGGTCTGCAAATTGAACATTTAACAGACATGTTCTTTATCCATCAATCTACCTACGCATAAAGGGTCTTAAAACGCTTTTACATGGATAAACCCATCAAGTACACCAATAATTGTTCGATCACTTGAAGTGAATAAGGACTCGTTCGGACCTCCAGAAGAGGATGAGGAACTCCTTGGTCCTGAAATACCTTATCTCAATGCAATTGGTGCACTTATGTATCTTGCTAATGCTACAAAGCCTGACATAGTATTTTCTGTTAATTTACTAGCAAGATATAGCTCTTCTCCTACACGGAGACATTGGAACGGGATTAAACATTGTGATATTTAAAGGGAACTCTTGATATGGGTTCGTTTTATGCTAACAAAGGTAGTGCAGATCTTGTTGGTTATGCAGATGCAGGTTATTTATCTCATCCTCATAAAGCTCGATCTCAAGCCGGGTACATGTTTACATGTGGAGGTATTGTCATATCATGTCGCTCCACAAAATAATCTATTGTTGTTACTTCTTCGAATCATGCTAAGATAATAGCTATTCATGAAGCAAGTAGCAAATGCGTATGGTTGAAATCAATGATTTTATTCGAGAAAAATGTGATTTGAAATATGATAAAAGATCCACGATTTTATACGAAGATAATGTTGCATGCATAGCCCAATTGAAGGGAAGATTTATAAAAGGAGATAGAACGAAGCGCATTTCACCAAAATTATTCTACACACATGATCTTCAGAAAATAGTGACATTGATGTGCAACAAATTCGTTCAAGTGACAATCCGGCAGATTTATTCACTAAATCTTTGCCAACTTCAACTTTTGAGAAGATGGTATACAAGATTAAAATGCGAAGACTCAAATACTTGAAACAAGGTTTCATCAGGGGAGTGAAATACGCGTTGTACTCTTTTTTCCTTACTAAGGTTTTTCCCATGAGGTTTTTCTTGTAAGGTTTTTAATGAGGCAGCTAGAAATGCGTATTACATATGTGTACTCTTTTTCCTTCACTAGGATTTTTTCCAGTGGGTTTTTTCTAGTAAGATTTTAACGAGGCACATTATCTTTTAATGAACATCCAAGAGGGAGTGTTATGAAACTATTATATTGTGGATGTCCATTTATTACTCCGCTATAGATAATCTTACTGAAGAAGATTATCCGTTTAGTACTCTGTTGAAGTTTATCTACAAGCAACTGATGCAGGCAGGTTGCAAGCAACTCAATGAAATGATTTGCAGCAACTTCTTACTAAACAGGCGGGTTGCGAGCAACTCATGCAGACAGCTTACAAGCAGCTCAAGAAAAGCCTCGCTGCTGCTTTCTAAAAGGCCTTGCAGCTGCTTCCCGAAAAGTCTCGCAGCTGCTTCCTTTCTTCTATAAATAGAGGAGTTTTCAGTTCATTATGTACATCAGTTTGAAGTTGAATAATATATCAATCTCTCCCTATACTTGTTTTCAGTTTATTTACTTTACAGTCTTTATTTTATAACACATTTAAATTTTTTATTTCCTATTTCATAATAATCAGGAGGCAATTGTAATATTAATGATACGAATTTATTCGAACTCCAATAATTTTAGTTTAACTCCTTTATATGTGTTAAAATAAAAAAAAATAAGATATAAACCCCAATAATCAAATGTTATGTGATAAAATTTGGATGAAACCCATACATTTTAAGTATTCTAGATTTGCAGCTGCAAACAACTAGCATTTCTTTAAATAAATTCTTTCATAAGGAGGGTGAAATTTGTATACTGTACAAAATTTCTTTACAACTTGAACCATATAAAGTTTCATTTAGTAACCTTTTGATTATCACTATTTAGTTGAATGAATTTTCCGTCTCATTATAAAAAAAATTGATTATTTTCTGTATATTGATAGGTTTTGAGATCGAAACTTTCCTTTATTAATTTCTTCCTTTTTTTTTCTTTTTCTTAAAGGAGATCCAATCTTAATATGCTTTTTCCAATACAAATATATACTTTATATACACTAATGTACATTATCTAGTACAAGCTAAGTTAGTTTATTATACAGATAAAGTACAAGTTGTAGCACTGTTTTATGCCTAATGCCTAGCTAGCTAGTTTTGGATGGCCGATCCAAGAACCAAATTAATTGAAATAATGGCCAATAATGATGCTTTTAAAGAATACATTAATTAAACAGCCGCAAGTAGATAAGCTTTGCTTCACTTTAACAGGCACGTCATTATCTTTAATCACTTCTTTATTCATCACCATAACTAATTTTTGTTTCTTAATAAAGAACACAACTTGTAGGCTTGTTAGCTTTGGGGACCCTAGCTTCTTGTTCAATCATGTTAATTTGCCTTTTGTGGGCTCTTTTAGAAGAATAATTGAACCTTTTTTTCCATATAATAAAGACCTTTGTTGATTTTTGTTCCATCAAAATTTAAATTCATATTAAATTTGGTTGGTTTTCTATTTTCTTTTTGAATGAGGTTGCGAGCTTGAATTGAAGATAACTTGTAGAAGAAATTTTATGAGAGGGGAATATCGAATGCAAGTATGGGTGTCAAACGGGGTAGGTTTGATTTTGGGCGGGTCAATATAGGTTGAGTTAATAAATGAATGAGCAGACAATATAGGCTGAGTTAATAATGGGCTGGTCATTGGGTTGAGATGGGTTGAGTTAAGACGAGCTAAAATTTGGGTTATAGCCCAACCCGCTAACTCTTTCCAATTTTTAATTAATATGTGTTGTTTTCTTACGAATTCTTTAATTATCAAATAAGAATTTTTTTTTCTTTTGTTATGGTCATATATAATATATCAATTTGGGTCAGCCCAACTTTAAATAGGTTGAAATGGGCGGGGTTAAGATGACTAACCAGTAATTTGAACTTTGAACTTGGAGGAGAACAAATTTTCTTTGTATTTGAAAAAAAAAATTAATTAATCGTTCATTTCATTTGGGAGACAGTAACAGACAAGCGAACAAGATAAAGAATCGGGAAAGACCATAAATTAAGGCTTCTAGCTATAAAAAAACGATCTTGACTTTTAAATTTAATGTTTCGATTCCTTTTTTAAAATTTGTGAGTAATTACAAGCTGATTTTTGAGGATTTGGGTATCATATTAACGACTTATTCAACAAATTATTTTAATTTGAAAAAAGTCACTTAGGCTTACGCCTTACAATAAAAACACGCCTCAACACCCGGGCATACGCCCCGAATTGTTGGGTGTACGCCTCTTGAGACTTTCGTCCCCACCACTGCCTCGGGGCATTTTCGGTGGGCCTCGCCCCAAGGCTCGCACCGAAAACGCCTTTTAAAACACTATCTGGGATCAAGCACTAAGCATTCTTAATTTTCTTTTTCAGTTGATTTCTTAGGAGAATGACAAATCTCATTGTGCATAACACATCTAATTGGAAGTGGAACAAAGATGATATGCTTTATTCTTTCATTTGTAGTTGGACTATCCCGGGGCTAACTTAACTTAATCGGCTCTTTAGTTTTTCACTAAGTCTCATCTGAATGCTATATACATAGCTCCTTCATTACTTATCAAATAAAATGAACGTTCTTTAAAAACTTTGTCTATCAAAATATATTTTTTCCTATTTGCACAATATAAATTTTTAAGGAATGATTATAATTTCTCCATTTATCTTCCTTCCTCGTTAATCTCTCTTTTGGTTTCTTCTTTCTTTCTTTTTTGGGGAGTGGGTGGGTTTGCTTCTTCCACTAGATTAACTTGAGGGGATTACGTTAGGTCCATGTGATATTTCTTCTATATTAAGAGTTATAATCATTTCGTGTTAGGAAGCATTTATTCATTAACAAAAAGGAGAGAATCATAAGTAGATGCAATAATTTAACAATGTCAAGTTGAATATTGTCTTGCCCAAACTTATCAAGTATTATAACATGTCAAGATCTAACAAAAATATCATCAATTAGCTCATACCTCTTTTAACTAGAGAGGGAATATAACTTAGAGCCCGTTTGGATGAGCTGATTTGAAGTAGCTGATAAATATTATGTGCTGAAAAATACTTTTAAGTGTTGAAACTGATTTAATAAATAAGCAATTGCGTGTTTGGATACAAGTGCTGAAATAGATAATAAGCTGCTGCAGTATTTGATAAAAAAGAGTGCTGATAAGCTCTTTTCTGTGAAAATGACTTAAATGACCTTAGAACTGTTTATACTTATAAGGGCATAATTTCATCAAAATTTTAGATTCCAAATCGATTCAAATACAAAATATTCTATTTGTCATTTTATTTTTGTTGGACTTTAAGCCATTGGGCTTTAAAGTAGAAGAAGTGTGAATTGGAAATGGAGGAAAATAAAGTGGAGGGAAAAATGAAAATTTGAAGAAGTGAACTTTTGTCTTGCATTTTGTCCCTCATTGGTAAGGGACAATCACATTTGTGTGCTTATATATAGAATCACTTCTTAAAGCTCTTAAAAAGAGTTGAAGAGAATGAACCCTCGCGCCGTCGTCGTCGCTCGCTCGGCTCGGCTTCGGCTTCGGCTTCGGCTTCGGCTTCGGCTTCGGCTTCGGATTCGGATTTGGATTCGGATTTGGATTTGGATCGATAAGATAATTTTTGGACAAAATTTATTTAATTATTTAATAATTAATTAAATGCCAAATCACTACTGAAAATACGCCAGAACCCTGCTGAAGATTCAGAGGGACTCTCTGGCCGCGGTCCTATCGTAACCGCGGTAGAACCGCGGCAGGCAGATTCAGAGAGCCTCTCTGACCGCGGTTCTGCCGTAACCGCGGTAGAACCGCGGCAGGCAGTGTATTCTTCTGAAAAGGCACCTTTTCCAGACACCTCTTCTGATAATTGCCTATAAATTCTGAGGCAAGGCTCCATTTTCTACACACGAAAAACACTCCAGAACTTCTTTCTTTTTGAATATACTGCATCCTAATTCGCAGTCTCTCTCTCTCCAATTCGTAAGTGTGATTTTGCTCCGTTCTTTGAGTTCGTTGGGATCCTGCAGTTTGTATTGCCACTGTTGCAGGAAGGTTTATTTCGTTTTATCCTGGGAGGATTTAATCCATTACCTTGGCAACTTGTGAGGTTTTAAAATTCCTTAAGGACATACAAGAAACTTGTGGACTCGGAATATTTCTGATTCTCTACTATTTTTCAGATTTCTTTAATTCTTCTAACAGTTTTTTTTTCTGATTTTGTGTTTTAACACAGTAACGCTCACAAGCTTAAGGAATTTTATACTAACGTTTCTGTGTTGAAACATATATTAAACTGTTATTCATATTTTGTATACTGTTTTGGAGATAAAGCCTTCGTGCTTTCTACTCCAATAATTGTTCTGTCCGGTTTAAAGTATATAAAAACTTTACCGGAATAATAAACGTACGGGTTTGAAGTATATAAAAAAACCTCACCATTGTTACGTGTTGTATGTTTGGTTTGGTATTCAGTTTGAAGATATCAAAACTTCACTGATTTAACAAAGTTCTGTTGTGTTTCCAACTCTACAGAAAAGATGACGAACGAAAACCAAACTAATGGAAATGTTGTGGGAACGGGAGCTACTGTTACGAGTGCTGCTGCCTCGTCAAGCCGTTCTACTCCTGCTCATGCTATGGCACCAGCAGAAAAACCCGCAAAGTTTTCCGGTATTGACTTCAAACGTTGGCAAATGAAGATGCTCTTCTATCTTACTACGTTGAGTTTGCAACGTTTCATCAAGGAGGATCCTCCGGTCTTGGCAGAAAGTACTCCGGATGATGAACGACTTGTTGTAACTGAAGCATGGAAACATTCTGATTTCTTGTGCAAAAACTACATTTTGAGTTGTCTGGAAGATGGCTTGTACAATATCTATAGCGTCATGAAAACTTCAAAAGCATTATGGAATGCGCTTGAGAAGAAGTACAAGACTGAGGATGCCAGACTTAAGAAGTTCGTGGCTGCTAGATTTTTGGATTTCAAGATGATTGACACTAGGTCGGTCATAACTCAAGTCCAAGAATTACAAGTCATTGTGCATGACCTCCTTACTGAAGGTATGACCCGAATCAATAAGTTTATTAATAAGATTTATCTTATTATTAATTTTGAATCTATTGCTGAAGGTATGGTCATAAATGAGGCCTTTCAAGTCGCCGCTTTCATTGAGAAATTACCTCCGTTGTGGAAAGATTTTAAGAACTATCTAAAACACAAGCGGAAGGAGATGACACTTGAAGACTTGATTGTGCGTTTGAGGATAGAAGAAGACAACAAAAATGCTGAAAAGAAGTCACGTGGGAACTCGACAATAATGGGGGCTAACATTGTTGAGGAGGCGCCACAAACCAAGAAGAGAAAGAAGGCTTCTGGACCAAAGAACTACCCAAGCAAGAAGAAGTTCAAGGGTAATTGCCAGAACTGTGGAAAATCTGGGCATAAGGCCGTGGATTGTCGTGTACCAAAGAATGATAAGAAGAAGAAGAATCAAGCTAACATGGTTGAAAAAGCTGAAGAAATGGAGGACTTGTGTGCCATGTTGTCTGAATGCAACTTGGTAGGAAATCCTAAAGAATGGTGGATAGATTCTGGAGCCACCCGCCATCTTTGTGCTAACAAGGAGTTATTTTCTTCTTATGCCCCCGCAGGACCCGACGAGACAATTTTCATGGGAAATTTGTCTACAGCCAAAATTGAAGGAGTTGGCAAGATTGCGTTGAAGATGACGTCGGGAAAAATAGTGACTCTAAACCAAGTTCTCCATGTTCCAGAAATTTGCAAGAATCTTGTGTCGACTTCACTTCTTGTCAAGAATGGATTCAAATGTATTTTTTTTCCAGTAGTGTTGTACTAAGTAAGAATGATATGTATGTAGGAAAAGGTTACCTGAATGAGGGCCTTTTTAAGCTAAATGTAATAGCAGTTCCTATCAATAAAGTGAATACTTCTTCTTACTTACTTGAGTCAAACACTTTATGGCATTTGCGTTTAGGACACGTCAACTTCAAAACATTGCGAAAGATGATAAATTTAGAAGTATTGCCAAAATTTGATTGCATTAATTCCAAATGTCAAATATGTGTGGAATCAAAGTATGCTAAGCATCCTTATAAGTCCGTTGAAAGGAATTCAATTCCTTTAGACTTAATTCATACAGATATTTTTGACATGAAGTCAACACCATCTCGCGGTGGGAAAAAGTATTTTATTACTTTTATTGACGATAGCACGAGATATTGCTATGTTTATTTACTTAATAGTAAAGATGAGGCAATTGATGCTTTCAAGCTATACAAGAGTGAAGTTGAAACACAACTAAACAAAAAGACCAAAATGATAAGAAGTGATAGGGGTGGCGAATATGAATCTCCTTTTGAAGAAATATGTTTGGAAAATGGCATTATTCACCAAACAACTGCCCCTTACTCTCCACAATCTAACGGAATTGCGGAGAGAAAGAATCGAACATTGAAGGAGATGATGAATGCGTTGCTGATAAGTTCTGGCTTACCACAAAACTTGTGGGGGGTAAGCTATACTTACAGCGAACCGAATAACTCAACCGTGTACCTCATAGTAAAACACAGTCCATTCCTTATGAAAAGTGGAAAGGAAGGAAGCCCAGCTTGAAATACTT
>NC_031996.1:2811260-2824952 GCF_001879085.1 Nicotiana attenuata | reverse complement strand
CTTAGAGACATCCGTTTCAGGCCAAAACCTTTGGCTCCTATTTGCATACATTGCAATAATGAGGCTGCAATAGGACGGGCAGGGAGCGTTATGTATAACGGAAAGTCTCGTCATATACGACGAAGACATAACACCGTTAGACAACTACTTTCTAGTGGAATTATCACCATCGATTATGTCAGATCAAAGGATAATGTGGCGGATCCGCTTACAAAAGGCTTAACTAGAGAGGGAGTTGAGAAATCATCTAAGGGAATGGGACTATGGCCGAGGACAAGTCAACATGGCGGTAACTCTACCTAGAATTTTGGATGTTCCGAGATCTAGGTTCAAGGAGCTCAAACAAAGTTGTGATTGACCGGTTCAACATTGTCAAAGTAAAATCTTTGGTCCCTTATCGTGATGAAGACAATGTTCAGTAACAAGGATAGAACTTTACACGTTCTTTAATGATTACCTAAGTTTGATGTGGTAGTTATCAAATAGTGTCAATCTAAAGGATTACACGTTTAGGAATCACCTATGTAAGTGTGAAGTGCAAGCCGCTTCAATGAGAATTCTGTAAGGCCAATTCTCTACGCACTTATGAGACCAGGCGGTGTTCATGGCTGAAACGAACACAACAATGAGAACTAAAAGACGATTAAGGGTTGATTGTGTAACATATGGTTGTCTAGGTATACACTAAAGTTCGACGGTTCAAAGATATCAAATCTACCGATTGACCGAGTATATCCGACATATGTTCACTACGGAAAGTTCAAAGGGAAACCTACTTATCCAGATGCAATTAATCCTTACTTGCAAATCACACAGCTTTCATCTATGATCTTTCTTGATACATCCATTCCCAGTCATGTGGGGGATTGTTGGACTTTAAGCCATTGGGCTTTAAAGTAGAAGAAGTGTGAATTGAAAATGGAGGGAAATAAAATGGAGGGAAAAATGAAAATTTGAAGAAGTGAACTTTTGTCTTGCACTTTGTCCCTCATTGGTGAGGGACAATCACATTTGTGTGCTTATATATAGAATCACTTCTTAAAGCTCTTAAACGGAGTTGAAGAGAATGAACCCTCGCGCCGTCGTCGTCGCTCGCTCGGCTCGGCTTCGGCTTTGGATTTGGATCGATCGATAAGATTATTTTTGGACAAAATTTATTTAATTATTTAATAATTAATTAAATGCCAAATCACTGCTAAAAATACGCCAGAACCCTGCTGAAGATTCAGAGGGACTCTCTGGCCGCGGTTCTACCGTAACCGCGGTAGAACTGCGGCAGGCAGATTCAGAGAGCCTCTCTGACCGCGGTTCTGCCATAACCGCGGTAGAACCGCGGCAGGCAGCGTATTCTTCTGAAAAGGCACCTTTTCCAGACACCTCTTCTGATAATTGCCTATAAATTCTGAGGCAAGGCTCCATTTTCTACACACGAAAAATACTCCAGAACTTCTTTCTTTTTGAATATACTGCATCCTAATTCGCAGTCTCTCTCTCTCCAATTCGTAAGTGTGATTTTGCTCCGTTCTTTGAGTTCGTTGGGATCCTGCAGTTTGTATTGCCACTGTTGCAGGAAGGTTTATTCCGCTTTATCCTGGGAGGATTTAATCCATTACCTTGGCAACTTGTGAGGGGGTTAAAATTCCTTAAGGACACGCAAGAAACTTGTGGACTCGGAATATTTCTGATTCTCTACTATTTTCCAGATTTCTTTAATTCTTCTAATAGTTTTTTTTTCCTGATTTTGTGTTTTAACACAGTAACGCTCACAATTTTAAATATGACCGTGCTTAGATAAGATAACTTTTATGATAAATATAATTTATTTTATGATAAGCATATGATCATAAAGTTATAATAATTAATAAATTGACAAAAGTTTCTCAGTAAAAAATAAACCTAAATAGGACAAAATATTTGAAGAGAAACAAACAGTGTCTTCATCACCACAACACTTAGAAAGGAATACACCAAAATTTTGACATGTCCTCATTTATTACATACAGTTCAAAGATTAATACACATTCACATAGATACAAATATGCAAAGTAATAAAGAATTGGCTTATCTTAAATCGTCAATGAGAATTGCAGACTTGAAGAGGCAGGGGAGTGGGGGAGGGGGTGGGGGTTGGTTGAAACAATACTTGATGCAGTGAGTATCGATGTAAGAGTTTTGTTCTAAAAAAGAATACTTTAAGGATAAATAGTAAAAATCTTGGTCAAACTTAAAGTGCTTATAAGGTAAAAATTCATGCGTTGGGGGTGACCAGCTTATGGCTTAGCTTTACCAAACGCATAGATAAGCCGAAAAGTACTTATAAGCTAGTTTGACCAGCTTATAAGCTTAGCCAAACACCCTGTTATGTACTGCGTCTTAGCATCTTTTCTATGGTAAATGATTATGCAAATATAGCAAGACTACTTCTAAATCAAGGCTGTTGGTTGTTCTGAAATATCTCGTCGGAAAAACTTAAAATAATTATAGAAAATACATTTTTATTTTAATTTAACTCGTCAACTAATTGTGTTCTAATTCGTTTGGTAATTTAGAGGAGTTAGACTTAAAATATGTCAAATAATCAGCATAATATAAATGCGAGAAAAACTTCCATAAATTTTCAAATGGAGAAAATTATCGAACTCTAACTGCTTTACTTGAAAGGATTCCAACTAAAGCTTCCCATCCCTTTCGTCAAATATAAAATCTTGTGATTTTTTCTTCTTAGACTTATTACATGCCATAAATAGGAAGTGGAGAAAAACATAGCATAATGCTTGTGGAATCATCCATCTTCAGGACAATGACTTTGTAGAATGGACCTAAGGCTAAGAAAGAAGCCAATAACGTAACATCATCAGGATTATGACGGGATGAATAAGATATTTTTGTTCTTAAGTAAATTTTTAGGATTCAAACCGTGAGAACAGAAAAAATCATGCTATCGAGTGTTTACTTATTATATAATGAGCGGAATCTGAATTAGTCGAGATTCTTTGCGAGTATCAAGTACCGAGCGAAAAGAAACCAATAAAACAGAAGAAAAGACTTCACGACTCACGGCTAAATGTTAGGTATGTAAGTAATTGTAGCTTGCACAACTTGGAAACCTAATTAATGAATGCAATATAGTAGGGAGATGCATAATTATTGAAATGACGCACATGCTCATCCTAAAGTCTAGTCTTTCCTTATCCAAAAAAGGTGAAATGAAAGTGATGGCATTTCTGTGATCATTCTCAGAACTAGCTGTCAAATTAAATTGCAACCATGGAAAAGAGATAATGATTTATAGTAGCAAATATTTACAAATTTTAGGTCCTGGTTCAGTGTGTCCTCTGTTAAAATATTGCAGCTGCTATTGCTATAAATTTAAAAGAAGAGATTGATGGAATTTGAAACCGATCACTGCCATTCCTGAAATTAAGTCTGCTGAAAGGATAAAGAAAACTGAGTATAGGAAATAATGTAGGAAAATTTATGCGACACAAGAAACATATATATATATATATATATATATATACTATATTTATCATTTGTAGCTATAGTTTTCAAAAAATTACCATTCGTAGGTATATTTGAATTTTATAACTAATTTACCTATAGTATTAAAATAAAAGATCAATTGTTTTGAATTGAAACAAGTGAGCAACAAGCTCTCGTACCACAGTTGGTTAGAGCACCCGCTTAGTAAGCAGATGTCTTGATTTCGACTCTTAACAAGAACATTTTATTTTCTATATTTTCGTATTTTGTCTTGGTTGTATTAGTTACTGATCACGCCCAACTATGCCTTATAAAAAGGACTAAGCGGTCGTTGCAAATATAATCCGGTTTAAAAGTCCGGAGTCGAATCCCACAGAGAACTAAGGCTTAGCTACAACTGTTCAATATCACCAACTAGACAAGCTTGAACAATTCCTAACTTATAGATATTAAGATTCTTGTGTTTAACTAATTAACTAACAAATTAAAATAGTAAATTAACAACTAAAGATACTAAGGGTTAGAGACAAAATTAAGGAGGTCTAGAGTTATGATTTCCCCTATTGTCGGAATCCTTCCCGCTACGTTTTTTATAAATTCTCCTAAGTATTCTCTACCGAACATGAGCGCTCTGACTGTCGTAACTCTCTCCCGAGTAATTACCACAATTTACTAAATGTATTCTCCCGAATTACGCTAGCTGGCATTAAGTACGGCTCAGTCGGATCGCACCCAAGGTTTCGTTATCCTTAATCCCACCTTTAAACCCTCCGTATTGATCCCTCATATACGTTAGGCGTGATGTTGTTCAACAACTACCTAAATATGCACTCTCTCCCGAGTAGTACACACTAAATAGGCACAGTCGATTGAGAGCTCTTCAACCAACCACAATAATAACGTAGTTGAACAAATAGAGAAAATACTACGGCAATTCTATATTAACGTAACAGGAAAATGATCCTCCAATAGGTTCCATCAAAACCCTAGATAACAAATTAGCTATTCATAATAGTATGCATAACTACAATACTAGAATTCATAACCAATAACAGAAATAGGAAGAAGCAAGTGAAAAACTCGTAGAAGAATTATCTGTCTTGCTCCTAGTGTGTTCTTGCCTCCTTAGGTCGAATCCCTGGTCTCCTTAGCCTCCTTAGGTCTAAATTATGTCAAAAATATGTCCCCATCTTCTCAAATTAGCGTTTTTACATGTATTTATACTAAATAGGATCGGGCCCAGACGAAACACTTTTCCTGCGAGAAATAGGACTCTGGCTCTGTAAAATTTGCACAGGCGCGCCGCATGGGGCGACGCGCCATGCGGTGTGCTTGTGGGGAAGTTCAGAGAGTTGATTCTGATAGGCTGCAGGAATTTTCCACAGGCGCGGCGCGCCTCGCGCCGCACCATGCGCAGCGGCAGTGGGAATTCGCAAAAATGCAAAACATGAAAGTTGTAGCCCTTTCAAATAGATTTCCAATGATATATTGTGGAGCCCAAACGGAGTTCTGAGCGAAAAGTTATGTGTATTTTACTAGACAATGCGCGGTATGCCCGCTCGATTCTTCGTTTCATTCTTAACTATCATCTGTTGATCCCCGAACACGATCCCGACTTGATTCCTTGGGCTTTTACTCAGACTTCAAAGCTCCAAATCACTTGAATTCATTCCATAATATCTACATAGCTTGGAATCACTCCTAGAAGACATAAAATACACAATTAGTGCAAAACAATAGCGATTCAAGTTCAAACTCAATTAAAGTGCAGTAATTTAGAGTGTAATAAGCGACTAAAATACGTAATTATAGCCTATCATCAACACCCCACACTTAAACCATTGCTCGTCCTTGAGCAATCAAACTACACTTTATATAGACACGACCTTTTTAAATAATTCTCCTAACTCATCACACCAAGAATATTTAAAATAGACTAAGCACAAAAGCGTAACATCTTCACCTCAAGATTTGACTCACAAGTACCACGCATTATTCACAACTCACCCACTTACTCTAACATAGAGGTCAGGGATTACCTTTCCTTCATGAATCAAGTGCCCTCACACAACAAAGAGTGTAGTTTCACAAAAAAAAAAATTTAAGAACACTTAGGAACTCAAGATAGAAAGAATTCACTCACTCTCAGAAATAACATTCATATGCCACAAAAGATGCAGTATAGGCTTGCCCGTAGTGTACTACTCTAATAATCGAGCTCATTCAGTCTAGGATCAAGTAGGACTTTATTTGGTTATAATGTAGGCTGCGGGACTGGTAGGATACACTTAGATATAAGAGTGACTACACCTCCCTAAGTACTTTAATACATATACTTCAAACCCCATACTTATGTCAAACCAAACTCCACCTTCACATCATGTATAGTACCACATACTTCTTTAAGCACAATTACATCAAGAGTCACCACTTATCAAGGAATATTTTTTTCCACAACTATACAACTTTTTTTTTCTTTTTTTTTTCTTCATTTCCAATTCAAGTGGCTCTTATTTTTTTGTCAACACAGTGCATCTTTCTCCTTATTTCAGTAGCTCCACTCAAAATCCAAACCAACCACCCCCACACTTTAACTTTTACAACGTTCATAACAATTCAAGCGCTCATGAGAGGTTAGAAGGTTCAAATAGATGGTTAATTCAAACAAATGGATAAGGCTCGTAATGTGGTTGCCAAAGAAACAGGATTACAGGCTCAAAGGGGTTAACTACGATACATAACAATTAGGCGGGTAAAATATATATACGACTCAACAAAGAAACGCCTATATCACTTCCAAGACCGAACAAAACTACTATTTTGCTTTGCAAACACACGGGGCAAGTTCTGGACATCAAATGCAATGCATAGAATAATACAAAACCTTGCACACACATGGCACATAACTCACTCAGGATTGGACTCATCAGGACACTCTAGTCAAAGCAATTAAGCAAAGTTAAGATCATACAATTTAAGGTACTTCTACAAGAGTCAAAAATTGAGCCTAAGCGTCACAACCAAAGTACTAACTATTCTCAAGGCATAACAAAGTTAAGAGATATCGCTGCAATTCGAATCATCTCACACTAGCTCCTACTCCTAAAAAAATAAAACTAACTACACCGGGTTCAAACAAAACCCTTAGAAAAGAACCGCGGCACAAAGAAAAACCAAAGGAGAATTACTACACTACCTACAAAGAAAATCTTTTTTTTAGACTTAATCCCTCAAGAAAATTATCTAATAGATCCATCGTCCGGCAAAGTCCAATCATTTAAAAAAAACATTATTCAACTAAACTAACACAACTAAAGTAGCATAGAAAGTCACCCAGACAATCTCCTCACCCCACACTTAAAATTGTGTATTGTCCCCAATGCACATCATAACTATAAGAGGGTAAAAGAAACTACCTGGTAGGCCAAAGGCCGAAGTACTAGCAGTTCATAGGGTATTCAGACTTCTCCCAGGCTTGGTCCTTCGTGCGGGTACCTCACACTTAGTTCCAACCATCTGGTTTGCTGTTGCATCCTTCCAATAGCTTTGCTTTCAATGCTCCTGGAAAATAAAAAATCAACACTACAAACACAATACAATTAAAGAAATAAAAAGTAAAAGAAAGCAATAAAGCTGGGTTGCCTCCCAACAAGCGCTTGATTTAACGTCGCGGCACAACACGAATCACTTTTTGCCTCCACCTCAAGCTTATGAATTGAACCCCCAATTTGGCATCAAGTTTTCGGCTATGCTCCAAGGGTGGAGGAACAAATCTAATTGGCCCAAGCAACCATTGTACTATTCTACACTTCTTGGCTTTTAGATGAGGTATGTAGTCCTGTCTTTCTGGTAAGAAAAATTCTAGAATGTAGGCACCTTGTTCCTCATTCCTTGACTTCTCAATCGACTCGGATGACTCTATTTCCATATCGTCATCCAAGCACAATGTAGAAAAATGTTTGGAGTGAGGCCCAATGCGCACAAACACATGAACTTCAGGACTTTCAACTTCCTCAACATCAATGATACTAGAGTGAACAAAATTTATACCCTCAATGTCCTTGGCTGACTCTAGTCTCACTTCTTCAACATCGACATCCTCAAATTGTAGTAAGATAGGTTGTTGATGTTCTACTCTGACCTCCTCAATTAGCACCTCAAATTCACGCTCTTCTTGGCTCCTATCCCCAAAATTGGCTTGCTGAGCATTAAACTTCAACCACTTGACTCACTTGAGCCTCTAAGTTGCGAATAGTTGCCTCTTGCCTTTCTATCTGCAATTATTTTTCATTATTTTGTTCCAGAAGGCACCTTAACATATCCTTGATCTCCTTCAGATCTGCATCCCCAGGTTCTTTGTTCCTGTTAACTTCACAAGAAAAGGTAGAACCATCATAGTAAGGGGTTGGGGGAAGATAAGAAATATAAGCACAACCATAAAAGTGACCATTTTTACCACCACACACATCACACACATTTCACAAATAAGATTGAGTTGGTGCACATAACTCACTCTCGGGAATATTTTGATAATTTTGATGCATGTGGCTTTCTTCACAATATGTATGAGGATCAATAGTAGAATTATCTACACCTAAATTCCCATAATTACTAGATGTCATGTTTCCCAAATCAACAATTATAATAACAAGAAATAAAAAAATAAAAACAAAATAAAATAAAAGTTCAAACTTGAAACCTAGCAATATATACAGCTACAACTACACCGTTAGTTCCCCGACAATGGTGCCAAAATTTGATCACGCCCAACTATGCCTTATAAAAAGGATTAAGCGGTTGTGGCAAATATAGTTCGGTTTACAAGTCCGAAGTCGAATCCTACAGAGAACTAAGGCTTAGCTAAAGTTGTTCAATATCACCAAGAAGACAAGCTCGAACAATTCCTAACTTATAGATATTATGATTCTTGTGTTTAACTAATTAACTAATAAATTAAAATAGTAAATTAACAACTAAAGATACTAAGGGTTAGAGACAAGATTAAGGAGGTCTAGAGTTATGATTTCCCCTTTTGTCGGAATCCTTCCCGCTAGGTTTTCTATAAATTCGCCTAAGTATTCTCTACCGATCATGAGCGCTCTGACTGTCGTAACTCTCTCCCGAGTAATTACCACAGTTTACTAGACATATTCTCCCGAATTACGCTAGCTGGCATTAAGTACGACTCACTCGGATCGCACCCAAGGTTTCGTTATCCCTAATCCCACCTTTAAACCCTCCTTATTGATCCCTCATATACGTTAGGAGTGATGTTGTTCAACAACTACCTAAATATGCACTCTCTCCCGAGTAGTACACACTAAATAGGCACAGTCGATTGAGAGCTCTTCAACCAACCACAATAATAACGTAGTTGAACAAATAGAGAAAAAACTACGGCAATTCTATATTAACGTAACAGGAAAATGATCCTCCAATAGGTTCCATCAAAATCCTAGATAACAAATTAGCTATTCATAATACTATGCATAACTACAATGCTAGAATTATAACCAATAATGGAAATAGGAAGAAGCAAGTGAAAAACTCGTAGAAGAATTCTCTGCCTTGCTCATAGTGTGTTCTTGCCTCCTTAGGTCGAATCCTCGGTCTCCTTAGATCTGAATTATGTCAAAAGTATGTCCCCCTCTTCTCAAAATAGCGTTTTTACATATATTTATACCAAATAGGGTCGGACCCAGATGAAACACCTTTTCCTGTGCGCGATAGGACTCTGGATCTGTAAAATTTGCACAGGCGCGTCGCATGGGGCGACGCACCACGCGGTGTGCTTGTGGGGAAGTTCAGAGAGCTGATTCTAACAGGCTGCAGGAATTTTCCACAGGCGCGGCGCGCTGATGATAGGCTATAAATACGTATTTTAGTCACTTATTACACTCTAATTTACTGCACTTTAATTGAGTTTGAGCTTTAATCGCTAGTGTTTTGCACTAATGGTGTGTTTTATGCCTTGTAGGAGTGATTCCGAGCTATGTAGATGTTATGGAATGTATTCAAGTAATTTGGAGCTTTAAATTTTGAGTAAAAGTCAAGGAATTAAGCCGGGATCGTGTTTGGGGGTCAACGGATGATAGTTAGAGCGAACGAAGACTCCAGTAGGCATATTGTGCACTGTCTAGTAAAATAGATATAACTTTTTGCTAAGAACTCCATTTTAGCTCCACAATATATGGTTGGAAAGCTAACTCAAAGGACTACAACTTTCATGTTTTACGTTTTCCCTAAATCGGAACGGAATAGGGTGAAAAATGTGCGAACGCGCGAAGTTAGCGCGAAGTCGCGCGAGTTAAGGAGCTCGAGGCAGAATGTCAGAAGTCATGCGCGAGCTCGCGCTAATCACCCGGGAAAAATGTCCTTTTTCACATTGGAGCCGTATAATTGTTTGGGCCCAACCCTACTTGGTATATTTACATGGAAAAATGGTATTTTGAGAGGAGGAGGACGTTTTTGAGAGGAAAACACAAGCACAGAGCCGCCGTGGAGGCCGGGTTTCATCTTTTCTTCCACCAACTTAGTATATTTTATGTTTCTTTGTATGATTTGTTGTTTTGCTACCATGTCTATGTGGAGCTAAACTTCACGTTCTACGGTTGTGATTCTTTCATGACTATTGTTATTCGGATATTGATTTTGATTTCTTAGTTTATCATATTGGTTTATTTATTCAATCCTGCACTTAATTATTTGATTGCTTGATCACTGTCACGACCCAATTCCCAAACCCGGTCGTGATGACACCTCTCGTGAAGACAAGGCCAGCCAACAGAACATCAAAACCTCTTTAATACTTACTTAGCATGAATAAGTCTAAAACCTTAATAAAACTATCATATGTGCGGAAGAAAAGTGATAAAAATAGGGAACCGTCCCGACACAGCCCGACCGGGGTGTCACAAGCCACGAGCATCTAGAAGGATTTTTAAAACAACTACAAGGCCCGTAATACATGGATTAAAATTTAGAATCAAAAGAAGAAATCCGGTGCCGCGAACGCTGGCGGTCACCTTGCTCAGCTACGATAGCAAAATCCTTAACCAGCTCAAACCCGCTACCGGGTAAACAAATACCTGCATCTGCACGCGAGGTGCAGGGAGTAAAGTGAGTACTCCAACTCAGTGAGTAATAAAATTAATAATAACTGAGCAGCAAGAAATCACGTAAAGCAATCCATCATGCTATATAGGACAGTGTAACCCTTTGAGAAAACAGTGAAACCGTGAAATCTTTAGAAACCATCTTAGCTCAGTTTAAAACCTCTTCTGAAAATATCTTTTTCCAACAGTTAAGCAAATGAATGCGAAACAGATAGTGCAAGTCAGCACAAAAGTCAGCCCCTCGGGCACAGCACTCCATTAACAAATAACACCAGGGTATCAGGTAAGTAATGCAGAAATAGCATGGAAGCCAATGAAATGAGAGTGCTGAAATGTCATGACAGATAATACAAATAGGAACAAATGCATGAGTGCAATGCAATGCATATGACGGTACGCTCCGGTACCCGCTGCGGCGTGCAGCCCGATCCATTTAACGTCGACGGCGCTCACTGGGGGTGTGTACAGACTCCGGAGGGGCTCCTACAGCCCAAGCGCAATATCAAGCCATCTCGTGGCATCAACCAGGCTCTCGGCCTCAATATCAAAGTAACCATCCAGGCCCTCGACCTCAAGATCAATGTAATCAACCAGGCTCTCAGCCTCAAAATCAATATAACACTGCTGCGGCGTGCAACCCGATCCATGCTCAGTCCAGAAATGCACATAAGCCACTTGGGCAATGTTAAAACAATAGTTCTCAGCTCAAAACGTCAATAAATTATAGTTTAAGTTTTCAAATCTTAGAAAGATGGCTGAGTTTGCGAAACAGTATTTAAAACCTTGGACCGAGATCAAATAATATGCAAAAATAATGCGAAAACGGTGATATCAATCCCAGAAGGATTCAAATAATTGGCACGAAGCCCAAATACGGCAATCAGCCCAAATCATGAAATATCAAATAAGTTTCAGTCAATTACGCGGTAAAATCAACAACCGGGACGGACCAAGTCACAATCCCCAACGGTGCTCTATCCCACGCTCTCTATCCGGCGTGCAAGTCACCTCAATATAGCACTATGGGTGCAAATCCGGGGTTTCAAACCCTCTGGATATCATTTACAATCATTACTCACCTCGAACCGGTGAAATCTCTAGTTCGCGACGCATTTGCCCCTCAAATCGGCCTCCACGCGCGTCGAATCTAACCAAAATCAGAGCGAATACATCACAATATGCTAAGGGAACAATACCCAATCAAAAACAATCGAAAATAGCAAAAATCTCGAAACTAGCAAAACCCGAGCCCCGGGCCCACTTTTCGAAAAATCAGAAAATTCACATCAGTGGATTCCTCATCTCGCCACGAGTCTATACATATCAAATTTGCCAAAATCCGAGCTCAAATGCTCCCTCAAATCCCAAATTTAAATCTCAAAATCCCAAGCCCTACCCCTAGTTCATCAATTTTAGGCTTAATTCCATGGATTTCTAGGTGGATTTCACAATAAAAACGAGTATGGAGTTCAAAAATCTTACCTCCAAATCATTCTCTTCGAATCCCTCTTCAATTTGTCCCAAAGAGCTCTCAAAATACTCAACAATGGTGAAAATAAGGCTTAGCTCGCGGATGAAATATTATTAAAACCTTCTGCCCAGACCTGGAAAACCTTCATCGCGTTCGCGACTACTCCATCGCGAACGCGAAGCACAACACTTAATTTTTCCAAAATTAGACCTATGCGAACGCGGTCTTACTTATGCGAACGCGAAGCTATAATTTCCCAGAACTACGCGAACGCGACAATGCACATGCGAACGCGAAGACAAAAGTCTCCGAACCTCAATAACTTATACGCGTTTGCGGCTACTGCCACGCGAACGCGATGTACACTCAGCTAGCCCTCCGCGAACGCGGACCCACACACGCGAACGCGAAGAGTAATTCACTTGTCTCCCAAATCCCTTCTTCGCGAACGCGTGGCTCTTTACGTGAACGCGAAGGGTAAATTCTCTGCAACAAATAGCTGGAAAACCCTGCAACTTTTAAAGGCCGAAATTGGTCCGATTGACCATCCGAAATTACCCCGAGGCCCCCGGGACCTCAACCAAAAGCACCAACACATCCTAAAACCTCATTCAAACTTGTTTCAATCATCAAAATGCCTCAAACAACACCGAAATCATCAAATTACATTGAATTCAAGCCTAAGTTCTTCTAAAACTTCCGAAACACGCATTTGATAAAAAACCCAACCAAATCACCTCCGAATGACCTGAAATTTTGCACACACATCCGAAATCACATAACGAAGCTACAGAAACTCTCGAAATTCCATTCCGACCCTCGGATCAAAATCTCACCTATCGACCGGAATTCGCCAAAATACTAACTTCGCCAATTCAAGCCTAATTCTACACCGGGCCTCCAAAACCAATTCCGATCACGCTCCTAAGTCACAAATCACCTAACGAAGCTAACCAAATCATAAAAACTCCGATCCGAGCTCATATACAAATAAGTCAACTCTTGCTCAAACCTTTCAAATTCAAGCTTTAGATTGAAACTGCTCTTTCCCATTCATTCCAAATTTTCCTGAAAACCAAAACCAACGATCTATATTAGTCACAATACATGACACGGGGCAAGTCATGCCCGAGAACGGGTGATCAAAGTGCAAAAGCTCAAAACGACCGGTCGGGTCGTTACAATCACCAATTGAATACTATCTCCGAATCTAGAGTTGAACTCGACAGTGGGAATTCTAGAATGCATATATGATTGAGTAGAGCAAGTTCTTGAACCTGGGCATCGGGGAACGGATTCGCGGTTAGGATAGACATATATCTAATTGCCTTGCTTGGTTAATTTACAGGAATTATAAATGCGTTCTTGTTGATTCTAACTCCATAGACATATAGGCGTTAGGTTAGCTTGAATAAGCAAGTAAGAACTCGACAGATTCTTATGAGCAATATTAACCCTGTTAACCAATAAACTAGATAAATAAGTTAGTCAATTCAATTGAAGAATACAATAGGAATGTTAGATAGCCCATAACCCTAGATCGTTTTCATTACATTGATATCATAAAAATCTGCTCTTTCTCTGTTTAAAGTTCATTATTTATATTTCTTTACTTAATTAGTT
>NC_031996.1:2802971-2805154 GCF_001879085.1 Nicotiana attenuata | reverse complement strand
ATCCACATTAGGCACACATACTCGACCCTGCAATCTCAAAACTCCATCATCATCTAAGGCAACAAGCCTGGCACCTCCGCGCTGCACCGTGTCTCTAAGGACACACAAATAGGGATCATCATACTGCCGATCACGGATACGCTCCAATAATGAAGAACGAGCGACCGTGCAAGCTAACACATGACTAGGCTCCGAAACATCCAACCTCACGAACTGATTGGCTAAGGCCTGAATATCCAAGGCAAGTGGCCTCTCACCGACCGGAATATAAGCAAGACTGCCCATACTGGCTGACTTCCTACTCAATGCATCGGCCACCACATTGGCCTTCCCCGGATGATATAGAATGGTGATATCATAGTCCTTCAACAACTCCAACCACCTCCTCTGCCTCAAATTCAACTCCTTTTGCTTGAACAAGTACTGAAGACTCTTGTGATCCGTGAACACCTCACATGCCACGCCATACAGATAATGCCTCCAAATCTTCAATATGTGAACTATGGCTGCCAACTCCAAATCATGAACCGGATAGTCTTCTCATGAATCTTCAACTGCCTCGAAGCATAGGCAATGACCTTGCCATCCTGCATCAACACTGCTCCAAGCCCAACACGGGAAGCATCACAACTAGACTATACTAAGGCCCCTGAACCTGTGGGCAAAACCACACCGGTGTCGTAGTCAGAGCTGTCTTGAAAGAGAGAGATTGAGAAGGCGCGTGTTCTCGCCATCTGCGAAAGAACAGAGTAGAGATTCAATTAACGTTGAGAAACCAAACCGCACGACAAGGAAGAACAAAATGTGAAACCTTTCCTAACTCAGTAGCCTCTGGGGGATAAATACAGACGTCTCCGTACCGATCCCTCAGGACCTACTAAGCTTGTTCGTGAGCTGTGAGAACCTATGTAACCTAGAGCTCTGATACCAACTTGTCACGACCCGGATTTTCCCATCCTCGGGAGTCGTGATGGCGCCTACTAATGAGCAGCTAGGCAAAGCCAACGCTTAATTACCTTTGTCATTAACCAATTTGCCTCTTTAACAATTATCAGTAATGTCTCTTGGAAAACAGCGGAATAAAGTAAATAAGCGGAAGTCTTAAATTAAAGAATCTGAACAACAATGCAGAAAATCAACATAACCTCTACCTACGAGCTGTGTCACATAACTCACGAACTATAAGAGTGCTAACACAACCCGTTTGAAGGAAAATATAACTGTTTTGTCTCGAAATACATGAGATAACAGACTAAAAAGAAAAGATAGAAGAGACGTCGGGCCTGCGAACGCCTGCAAGGCTACCTCGGTGTTTCGCTGGACTGAAGGCTAAAACTCTGGCGCTACTGCAGCTGCTTGTCCAACACCTGGATCTGTGCAAAAGAGCACAGAGTGTAGTATCAGCACAACCGACCCATGTGTTGGTAAGTGCCTAGCCTAACCCGGCGAAAGTTAGTGACGAGGCTAGACCCGGACTACCACATAAACCTGTGCAGTTATATATACATATACACAGTGGAATCGAAATACAGAGACAAGTAATCAATATGGAAGGGGGGAGCATGCTAAGGAAAAATAATAATTTCAAAGTAAAAGTCGTACCAGCAACGAAGGAATTAACACAACTCAGACATTAATAAAGAGACAGAAAAGCAACAAAGTGCACCGGCATCCCCCTTCGTGCTTTTACTCTCATCCTCACCAAGCAATGGATATAATAAAATGTTGCACGGCATCACCTTCGTGCTTTTTGCTCTCTTTCCTCACATATAATCAATAGAATGGTACATCGTGCGGCACGGCATCACCCTTCGTGCTTTTACTCTCTTTCCTTACCAATAAGCAAATAAATGCACGGCATCACCCGTCGTGCTTTACACTCTTTCCTCACAATAAGCAAACAATGCACGGCATCACCCTTGGTGGCTTTAAACACTCTTCCTCACCCAAACAACAATCACAAACAAGGGGGCAAAGGGAATATACAGAATAATAAAAGAATTCCCGGCAAGGGAACACAATTGAACAATTAAAATCCCAGCAAAGGGTAACAATATCAATAATCTCAAATTATCCCGGCAAGGGAAATAAATCAATAAACAACAATATCCCGGCAAGGGAAACAATTTACATTCTCTTTCTCTTCCTTCACTTTTATTTTCATATGCTCAACTTTACGCATT
>NC_031996.1:2758906-2799978 GCF_001879085.1 Nicotiana attenuata | reverse complement strand
GAGCCAATGCTCCAAAAAGGTTTCAACCATTTCATAGATGTTTCACAATTGAAAATATAACTTTGAGTCAATTCTCCTCGAAGTTCATAGATCACAATTTCTTTCACATGCTCTTTATATCATATAGAAGTCATCAACTAAGCATAGGAGATACAACAAAATCAAATATTCGCAATATAAAGACTCACAGTCATGCTAGACACCAACGTATAGATACTCGTCACCATGCCTATACGTCGTACTCAACAAGAAGCAATTAGCAAATAAGACTCAACTCCTAGTCCCTAAAGCTAGGGTTAAACCAAACACTTACCGCAGTGTCTTGAACACAACTCAAGTCCCAATTATAGCTTTACCCCTCGATTCCACCTCCAATTCGCTCGTATCTAATCACAAATTACTTAATTGCATTATTACATGCTAAATGAATCAAGCCCAATCCATAAAAAAATGAGTTTTCCAAAGGTTTACCCAAAATGGTCAAAAATGCCCCCGGGCCCACATGGTCAAAACCTGAGGTTCGAACCAAAACCCGATTACCCATTCCCCCACGAACCCAAATATATAATTTGTTTTGAAATCGGACCTCAAATCGAGGTCCAAATCCCCAATTTTTGAAAAACCTAGGTTCTATCCAAAATACCCAATTTCCCCATTAAAATCTTTGATTTGAAGTTGAGATCATGTTAGAAGATGTTGAGGGATGAAGAAAATAAGTTAGAAATCACTTAACAATCGTTTTGGAGAAGAAAGGCTGTTTGAAAAATTGCCTCTTATGTTTTGGGGTTTTGAAAGTGAAAAATAACTGAAATTTCCGTGTATTTATACCCCTCTGATACTCCCTGTGCGGACCGCACAAAAAGGACCGCGGCCGCACAGGCCTCCCTGAAGACCTGCAGATCATAGCCCCGTGCGGACCGCACAAAGCCGACCGCAGCCTCACAGCACCCACCGCGGACCGCTCAAAGGCGACCGCGGCCGCGCTGGCCCCTCCGCGGCCGCACGCGATTCCTCGCGGACCGCAAGAGGGTCCAGAGACCTGCAATATTTCCTGAACCTGCAACATCTGATCTTATAAGTCTAAGGCATCCCGGAACCTACTCGAAACGCACCCGAGCCCTCAAAACTCTAATCCAGATATACACACAACCTCAAAAACATCTTACGAACATATTCGTGTAATCAAATCACCAAAATAACATCATGAACATCGAATTAAACCTCAAGATCAATGAAATTTCCAAAATCTCCTTTAAACATCAAATTCCCGCTTAGGGTCCGGATCACGTCAAATGACGTCCGTTTTTAACCAAATTTCACAGGAAGGACTTAAAACACATATAAGACCTGTACCGGGAGCCGGAACCAAAATACGGGCCCGATACCATCGCTTTCTAATCAAATTTTATTTCCAATTTCCTTAACCAATTTCAGAAAACAATTTTTACAGAAAAATTTATTTCTCGGGCTTGGGACCTCAGAATTCGATTCCGGCTATACGCCCAAGTCCCATATTTTCCTACGGACCCTCCGGGACCGTCAAATCACGGGTCCGGGTCCGTTTATCCAAAATGTTGACCGAAGTCAAATTCATTTTAATACCAAAATTTAGTATTTTTCACACAATTTCACATTTAAGCTTTCCGGCTA
This sequence comes from Nicotiana attenuata, assembly GCF_001879085.1. Taxonomy (NCBI): domain Eukaryota; kingdom Viridiplantae; phylum Streptophyta; class Magnoliopsida; order Solanales; family Solanaceae; genus Nicotiana; species Nicotiana attenuata. The sequence continues at coordinate 2,798,328 of NC_031996.1, read as the reverse complement.
CACACCCGGACTGTGCACGCAAATCGAGGCAACTCTAAATGAGGTTTTCAAGGCCTCGAAAGCACAAAATTATTTAAAACAGGTGATGACCCCTTTTGGGTCATCACATCATGAAGCAAGAATTGACGGTGACAGTCAAACCATGATTGCTTTCGGCCATGTTTCAAAGTAAACGCTTTACCATTTTCCATGCAGTAAGGACATGCTAGCTTCCCAGCAGTCATCCACCCGGACAACATTCCATACGCAGGAAAATCGTTAATAGTCCACATTAAATTAGCACGCAAATTGAAATTCTGCTTGGTTGATATGTCATATGTTTCAACACCATCATACCACAACTGTTTTAGCTCATCAATCAAAGGTTTCAAATATACATCAATCAAACTTTTCGGATTACGTGGACAGGGGATAATACAATTTAAGAATATATATGGACTTGTCATACATAACTCAGGTGGTAGATTATAAGGTGTAAGAAAGACAGGCCAGCATGAATATGGTGTCGCAGATACAGAAAAAGGCGTGAAGCCATCCGCACACAAACCTAATCGATTGTTCCTTGGTTCACTAGCAAAATCTGGATATGTCCTATCAAAGTGCTTCCAAGCTTCTCCATCTGAAGGATGACACATAACACCAGGTGGTCTTCTATTTTCAAAGTGTCATCTCATATGAGGAGCAGAACTCATCGACGCATATAACCTCTTTAACCTTGGTATAAGAGGTAAATAATGCATCGCCTTGACAGCGACCATATTCCCGCTGGAAAGCCTCTTGAAACGAGGCTTTTCGCAAAATTTACAACTGTCTAAAGTTGCATCATCTTTATAATATAACATGCGACCACCTTCACAACAATCAATTCTCATTAGGAAAGTCCTAACTTAGAAACCAATCTCTTTGCCTTATAGAAATCACCAGGTAAGTTGATATTAGGGTCATTTAGTTCACTCATAAGGTCAATGAAAGAGTCCATGGCTGCTTGAGAAATATTCTAATCAGATTTGATACTTAGTAATCTAACTGCAACACACAACTCAGAGTGCGGACTTTTGTCACGTAGTGGACGACTAGCTTCCTCTAATTGTTCATAAAAACGTTTTGCGTCATCATTACGAGTTTGTTCAACATTTTCATTGGGCTCACCGCCGAAGTGCATCCCAAAAGCATCCGCAACCATATCTTGAATTCTAGAATCAAGATTTGTATTCTCCACCGACCTACTACTTTCACCATCAACCATGTTATGAAATACCCACGGCTACCATCGATCTCTCCATAATTAGTCCACACAAAGTAATTCTCTATAAACCCCTTCCTATAAAAATGAAGCTTAACTTCCTCCAGTTTTTTAAACTTCACACAATCGCACTTGACACAAGGGCACCTAATTATTCCTTCACTTTGGTATGGAGGAAGTGATATTGCGTGTCTAATAAAGTCATCAACCCCTTCTACAAAATCCTCCCGCAATCCCCGCCGATTAGGATAATTCCTATTGTACATCCAAGTACGATGTTCCATCTATACAAATAAAATAAGAACAAATTAATTTATTCTAAAATTATAAATTAATTAAATCTTTTTAAGTTAATTCAAGATAATTATTTTTTCCTAATTACACCAAAAATTAAATTATATTAAATATAACCAATTATAAACTAAAAGTTCAATTTATATCCTACAAGTTCAATTCATATCTTAGAAGTTCAATTCACAAGAACAAAACCTGAAAACTAAAAGTTCAATTCATATCCTATGAGTTTAAACATAAACTAAAAGTTCAATTTATATCTTACGAGTTTAAACATAAACTAAAAGTTCAATTTATATCCTAAAAATTCAACTCATACACAAAAGGTTCAATTTATATCCTACAAGTTCAATTCATATCTTAAAAGTTCAATTCACAAGAATAAAACCTAAAAACTAAAAGTTCAATTCATATCCTACGAGTTTAAACATAAACTAAATGTTAGGATTATATCCTAAAAATTCAACCCATACCCTAAAAGTTCGATTCACAAGAACAAATCCTAAACCCAGATTCTAACTAAACTATTCAAGACAATACAAAGTTAATAATTCAATTCTAACTAAACTATTCTAGACAATACAAACTCAAACATTCAATTTATACCATATGTAATCAATTCAATTAAAACAAGATTTAATCCCTAGATTTCTATAAAATATAATGTTAAATAATCAATTGAAACTAATTCATAGCTAATAAACAAAACATTAGATTTATACACAAAAGATATAAGTTGTAATTCAAACCTAGAATTTTTAGGAGGTGGAGAAGGAGAGACGCGGCAGTGGCAGTGGCAGCGGCGGCGACGGCGCGACGACAGCTGGGCAGTGGCGACGCGGGGTGGGGAATGGGAGTTGTGTGAGGGAAATAGAGAGGGAGAGGAGAAGGTATTGAGTGGGAGTTTAAGAAATTTTGAGAAGAGAGATATGAAAAATGGGGGGAATCCCGTATATTTTAGGTCTGTTTTCATACTTACCGACCAACGTTGGTCAGTATTTTGGTCGGTTCATTAAGTGTAGACCGTTTGACCAAATACCGACCAAGTTGGTCGGTTACTATTTTAAAAAAAAAATTGTTTTTTTGTTTTTATTTTTTAAAATATTATAAAAGCTATAAAAAATTATTATTAACTATAAAAAAAATTATTTTATTTAACTATACAATTATTATAAATAATTATAAATTATAAGCATAATCTTTACACAAAATTATATTTACTAGGTAATTACTTTTAATAGATTATAATAGCATCTATCTAAGTAAATTTTCTAAGTTATATTTAAGTATATGAGTAATTACGCAAACACACATACACTATATTGTAATTGATGATCAATCTTATACATTACTACGTACGAATAATCTATCAATTGATAAACCAATATAATATTATTCTATTTTAGGTCGTGACATTTTGTTTTTAATATTAATCGATATAGGTCAAAACGTTTCGTTTTTAATATTCATCGATGCATCTAAATAAGTTATAAGTCGATCAATCAATTTACAAATAGATATATTTGATGATAAATTATATATACTAATTAGGATCTTCACAAGTGATCTATCACTAAAAGAACCCGACCCTGTGTTCCTAGCGCTTCGTATATATATATNTAGATTTGTTGAATTTACTCTGTCTTCACGAATTGGATTTGAACAAATATCTCTGGGCGACTTTCCTTTTAATCGATCGTGAGGGGGGTTTCCACTTTATTACTCGGGTAGAGTGAAATGGCTAGGCTCCCCTATCGCCTTTCATTCGGAAAAGGAATTATCTGCACTGGCTTCAGTTAGCCGTGAAGTACGCTGATACCCCGGTTGTCTATAAATCGTCACAATAAAGTGTGATAACCTTAAATTCTCTCTGTACTTTGTTTCAAATAAGCGCCTTGAAGCTAGCTAATCCAGCCAGCAAGCCATAAAAGAAAGGGGAAAATTAGTAAAGGTGCCCTGCGCGAAACTAACTCTTCTAAAACCTGAAATGGGGAAGGAGAAAGAAAGGAAGGACTAGCTATTCGATTGATTTACTTTTTATTACCCCGTCTGCTCTCTTGTTCATATATTGGTTTTTAGATTTGATTCCCCGTATGCTCTAGTATATAAATAATTATAAACTATAAGCATAATCTTTATAATAATTATATTAACTAATTACTATTAATAAGTTATAAACATATATTTTATTTACACATATATACAATTAATCAATCATAATAAAAAACAAAGGTATATATATCAGACGTTTATTTTATTTGAATTTCACATTTCGTCTTATATATTCATTCGTTTTATAACTAATTACAAATTACATAGATTAATAAATATCGATCAAGACGTTCTACCTTTTGAATTCATCTATCTAAGTTTTATTTTTAATATTCATCGATGCATCTAAATAAGTTATAAGTCGATGAATCAATTTACAAATAGATATATTTGATGATAATTAAATTATCTATACTAATTAGGATCTTCACAAGTGATCTATCCCTAAAAGAACCTGAAGGGTCGAGTTCTTTTAGGGATAGACTTATGAAGACCCTAATTAGTATATATAATTTATCATCTAATATATCTATTTCTAAATTGGTTCATCAACTTATAACTTACTTAGATGCATCGTTGAATATTAAAAAACAAAACGTTTGACCTATATCTATATCTATCTGTCTATCTCTCTCTCTGTCTCTCTCTCCCTCTCTCTCTCTCTCTATGTATATATATATATGTATGTATATATGTGTGTGTGTGTGTATATATATATATATATATATATATATATATATATATATATATATATATATATATATAACACGCTTCGTTGTACTACTTTAACTACATATATAGCATGTTATAGTATATGTTAGTGTATTCATTATTTGTATTACAAAAGTGTTAACGGATTACATTTATATTATTTAGATAGTAAATATAAAAGTGATTCATAATTTTGACCAATGTTGACCTAATAACCGACCAACTTTGGTCGGTTATTTTCCAAAAATTAAAATATACCGACCAAAGTTGGTCGGTAAATGCTTCCCCTGCATTAACCGACCAACGTTGGTCTGTAAATTTAAATAAAAATTCTTTAAATTTTATAAAAGATTTTAAATAATAATAATATAACTATTAAAATTTAAAAAATTGGGTCCACATTACCGACCAAAGTTGATCGGTAATGTGAAAGTTTCTATGACTGAGCAAGTCTGACCAGCTCGGTCAACTTGTTGACCAATTTACCGACCAACTTTGGTCGGTATGTCTTTTAAAATAAATGTAAAATATTTTTTTCCCAGTTTTCGTCCAAGCTGGACGGTTTTTGGTCGCTTTTTTTGACCGACCAACATTGGTCGGAAAATTATGGTCGATTTTTTGCATATTTCTAGTAGTGTACGCAGCTGTATTTTTCCCACCAAATACTTAATTACAAATCCAAAACAATAGTACTATAACGTTTGAAGTGTAAACAACATGAGGAAGATACAACTGAAGTACAAAAGGTAATTAATCTGATTCTCAAGGAACTTAATAGGATGGAGAAAAGAGACCTTCTTATAGTCGATTGAAATTAACATTCATCCTATGTTCCAAGACCGGCTCAAGGGCAGGGCCAGAGCTAGGATTTGAACCTTATGGGTTCGGGATTATAATTATTTTATGCTACTGGGTTCTAAATTAATAATTTGTACATATTTATTGAATTTCTTAATACAAATACAAGGTTTGAACAAAACTGGATTCAGCCGAACCCGCAACTAACATTGTGGCTCCACCCCTGCTAGCTGAAGGGGATGTCAGTAAAACAATTGCTTTAGGTCCTAACATTTTCTATTATTTTATACTATATATTATAAGCACCCTCCACTTCCAACCAAGAGGTTGTGAGTTCGAGTCACCACAAGAGCAAGGTGGGGAGTTCTTGGAAGGAAGGATGCCGAGGGTCTATCAGAAACAACCTCTCTACCCCAGGATAGGGGTAAGATCTGCGTACGCACTACCCTCTCCAGACCCCACTTGTGGGATTATACTGGTTGTTGTGGTTGTGGTTGTTGTTGTTGTTGTTGTTGTTGTTGTATATATTATAAAATTATTACTAATAAAAAGATTCTATATTTTATTCTTATTTATTTAGATAAATAATTTGAATTTCATAATGAACATGAAATACGGGAAAAGAAACAATTTGATGGCGAATTGGCGATATCGATAAGTAAAGGAAAAAAAGTTTATGTAGTATCATTTAGATTAAGTGTTTCTTATAAATAATGGATCAGGACATTTTTCACTTCAAAATAGACTTGAAATATTTCAAAGGTGTGAAATTATTTTTACATTCTATTATTTTCTCGTTTTTTGTTGCAATTGCTTTCGAGAATGACTTCCCAATCCATACTTGTGTGTCACATACACGTAGATTATGTTATCTACGTCTGCAACATTTGATTATGCTGCAGTCACCCTTGTGAGATTTGACTTTCTGCATGGGAATGCAGTGGGTCTGGTGGTAAGAGGGGCCACTACAGTTGCATGAGATGGAATTATGACTCATTGCTTCACGACTAATGTAGTGGCCATTTTTATGACGGGCTCTCCTATCGGCTGTAGGCATCATCATCTCTTCGTCCTCGTACGTGTCCTCAACAATTCCTGGTAAGGCAGAAGCGTTTGTATGCGAGAGCGATGAATTCTCCGCTACGATGGCCATGGCCATGACCAATGTCATCACGAGCAGAACCAACAATCCCTGATGAAAAGCCATCTTGGATATGTGTCTTTATGTTTTTTTTTTTTTTTGAGGGAATTTTTTCGACCTTCCACTTGAGCAAAGATGACGAGAAAGAGGATAGGTAGAGTGAAGGCTGGCTGTGGAGAAGAGGAGGTAAACAATATGTGGAAGAGTTTTAGGTTTATTTCAATCTTATATGGTTGAAGAGTTTGTGTGAATATGCTTTTGATATATATATATATATATATATATATATATATATATATATATATGTTTACCCAAAAAATCGAGTAACAATTAAACTTGTAATGTGGTTTTAAGGATACGTGATTTCACCTAATACCAATTGATTAACTCAAAGATAAGTGATAGGAATTGACAAGAATGTAAAACAAACCAATGCTTGGACAATGCCCTCGAGAATAGTGAAGTAAGAATAGTTAAAGAGCACTAAGGTGATAGTAGAAGAAAGAAATATTACATTGCCTTGATATTCGTGAATGTCAGAGCCTTACAAGATGATTAGGGCCCTCTTTATATAGTAGAGGAATCCTATTTATTGTATAATTCTAATTACGGAAGTAAATCCCATGATGGGCTAAATAACCGGTTCTGACTTGATACGTGCTGAGATTTCCGCCACGATCCTCGCCCGATCGCGGATATCTCAGCTTTCTGTTATCCGACCTGGCAGGCTTCCTTCGATCTTGTTTGATCTCTTTCCTGTTTCCGTCTCGATCTTGATCGGCCATTGATCCACGAGATTACCAATCCATATTTGTAATTACACCCCTGTAATTACAAAATCGGGGTGGAAATATGGATTACTATCTACCACCCCGATTTTGACCGTATACAGATAGTCCCCTCATTTTTTGGAGTGTAATGACAAGAAACGAATTGAGTCTTTGAGCTTCTTTGCTTGTTCCTCCCGAAATACCAAATATTCCAATCTCCATTCTTCCTTGCCTACGAAATCAAATTGGCCAAAACATCTAAAACTGTTCCGCAAAAGGAAACCGCTCAGATTCGGGCTAAGGAGCGCACCAAGTGTCGGTCTCGGAAGGAGACCTTTAAAGAAATCCATACTCGGGGCTTTGTTCTTTCGACCGAGATCGATGGACCCCGAATGACCATTTGAACTAGAGTTTGAGTAGCTCTTAGGCTTAACAGTCGAGTGAGGATTTGCTTGAATTTGAAGTAAAGTTAGCCCTTAGGCTTTATAGATAGTCCCCGAGTGAGAGTTTGCTCGAACTTTGGTTAAGATAGCCCTTGGGCTTTTATGATCGAGTGAGGACTTGCTCGAACTCGAAGTGAAGTTATCCCTTAGGCTTTATAGTCAAGTGAGGACTTGCTCGAACTCGAAGTAAAGTTAGCCCTTAGGCTTTATAGTCAAGTGAGGATTTGCTCGAACTCGAAGTAAAGTTAGCCCTTAGGCTTTATAGATAGTCCCCGAGTGAGAGTTTGCTCGAACTCGGGTTAAGATAGCCCTTGGGCTTTTATGATCGAGTGAGGACTTGCTCGAACTCGAAGTAAAGTTAGCCCTTAGGCTTTATAGTCGAGTGAGGACTTGCTCGAACTCGAAGTAAAGTTAGCCCTTAGGCTTTATAGTCGAGTGAGGATTTGCTCGAACTCGAAGTAAAGTTAGCCCTTAGGCTTTATAGATAGTCCCCGAGTGAGAGTTTGCTCAAACTCGATTTAAGATAGCCCTTGGGCTTTTATGATCGAGTGAGGACTTGCTCGAACTCGAAGTGAAGTTAGCCCTTAGGCTTTATAGTCGAGTGAGGATTTGCTCGAACTCGAAGTAAAGTTAGCCCTTAGGCTTTATAGATAGTCCCCGAGTGAGAGTTTGCTCGAACTCGGGTTAAGATAGCCCTTGGGCTTTTATGATCGAGTGAGGACTTGCTCGAACTCGAAGTGAAGTTAGCCCTTAGGCTTTATAGTCGAGTGAGGATTTGCTCGAACTCGAAGTAAAGTTAGCCCTTAGGCTTTATAGATAGTCCCCGAGTGAGAGTTTGCTCGAACTCGGGTTAAGACAGCCCTTGGGCTTTTATGATCGAGTGAGGACTTGCTCGAACTCGAAGTAAAGTTAGCCCTTAGGCTTTATAGTCGAGTGAGGATTTGCTCAAACTCGAAGTAAAGTTAGCCCTTAGGCTTTATAGATAGTCTCCGAGTAAGGATTTGCTCGAACTTGGGTTAAGATAGCCCTTGGGCTTTTATGATCGAGTGAGGACTTGCTCGAACTCGAAGTGAAGTTAGCCCTTAGGCTTTATAGTCGAGTGAGGATTTGCTCGAACTCGAAGTAAAGTTAGCCCTTAGGCTTTATAGATAGTCCCCGAGTGAGAGTTTGCTCGAACTCGGGTTAAGATAGCCCTTGGGCTTTTATGATCGAGTGAGGACTTGCTCGAACTCGAAGTGAAGTTAGCCCTTAGGCTTTATAGTCGAGTGAGGATTTGCTCGAACTCGAAGTAAAGTTAGCCCTTAGGCTTTATAGATAGCGAGTGAAGGTTTGCTCGAACTCGGGTTAAGATAGCCCTTGGGCTTTTATGATCGAGTGAGGACTTGCTCGAACTCGAAGTGAAGTTAGCCCTTAGGCTTTATAGTCGAGTGAGGATTTGCTCGAACTCAAGTGAAGTTATCCCTTAGGCTTTATAGTCAAGTGAGGATTTGCTCGAACTCGAAGTAAAGTTAGCCCTTAGGCTTTATAGTCGAGTGAGGATTTGCTCGAACTCGAAGTAAAGTTAGCCCTTAGGCTTTATAGATAGTCCCCGAGTGAGAGTTTGCTCGAACTCGGGTTAAGACAGCCCTTGGGCTCTTATGATCAAGTGAGGATTTGCTCGAACTCGAAGTGAAGTTAGCCCTTAGGCTTTATAGATAGTCCCCGAGTGAGAGTTTGCTCAAACTCGATTTAAGATAGCCCTTGGGCTTTTATGATCGAGTGAGGACTTGCTCGAACTCGAAGTGAAGTTAGCCCTTAGGCTTTATAGTCGAGTGAGGATTTGCTCGAACTCGAAGTAAAGTTAGACCTTAGGCTTTATTGAGTCCCCGAGTGAGAGTTTGCTCGAACTCGGGTTAAGATAGCCCTTGGGCTTTTATGATCGAGTGAGGACTTTCTCGAACTCGAAGTGAAGTTATCCCTTAGGCTTTATAGTCGAGTGAGGATTTGCTTGAACTCGAAGTAAAGTTAGCCCTTAGGCTTTATAGATAGTCCCCGAGTGAGAGTGTGCTCGAACTCGGGTTAAGATATCCCTTGGGCTTTTGTATTTGTTACGGATTTCGGACGTCTCCGATCCGCGTATATTTGGCCGTAGCCTCTTTAGTTCGGAACTTGCCCTTTGGGATAATTTTCTGTTTCACTTCGAGCTTGCCCGAAGTGTCAGTCCCCGGGTGGGATGGCCGTGGCCTGTAAAATCGAGGGCCGCCTTTAAGGTCTTATGGTCTCAAAATTTTAGTAGTTCAATTTTGTTTGTTTTTCGGATGGCAGTCCTCAAGCGTGGGGTTAGTTATTCGAACTTCCGTCATGGTCGGCCCTTAAGCCTGTTTATGCAATAGACCAAGAGTATAAAATAGGAAACTTTTCTAAAGTTAGGAGATATCGGCAAGGAAAAATACTTCTCTCAAATAGATGATTATACATGCGCGCATGTTTGATGTTAGGGCTCGAGTAACCTATACGGGCACGGTTCATCTGACCGTTTGACCCTTACAACATTTTCCTATTGAGACCACGCTGTCACGAAGTGATTTCCTTGCAACAAAGTAGACATTCGAGGGTAATGCCCCCCAATACTCGAGGCTTATTGTAGGGAACCTCGGATACTGTTGAATTGCTCTAAGTTAGCACGAACAATGGTTGCCTCGTTAAAAACCTTGCCGAAAAATCCCATTTGGGACAAAAATCGGTCTAAGGGAAAAAGAGTGCAACGCATGCTTTAAGATCCAAAGTTTCGTGCCGATCCTTGTCGATAGCCTACAAGTGTTAGTCGAAAAAATAGAAAGGATTGGAATGGGGTCGTACCTTTATTCGGATTTTGGATATTTAACGTGATCTTCCTCGTCCCTAATCTCCGACTGATACTAATTATGTACGTCGGCCCAAGTGACAGCCGGGTACTCGATTAAACTTTGCTTCAACTGCTGTGAAGCTATGGAACTCCGAGTGTTGAGACCTTGAGTGAAAGCTTGAACAACCCAGTCATCGGTGACCGGAGGCAAATCCATTCTCTCCGCTTGGAACCGAGATACGAATTCCCTGAGCATCTCGTTATCTTTCTGCCTTACCTTGAAAAGGTCCGACTTCCTCATTGCAATTTTAATGGCTCTGACGTGTGCATTTACAAAAGAATCTGCAAACATAGCAAACGAATCAATAGAATTAGCGGGTAAGTTATGATACTATATTAAGGCACCCTTCGATAGAGTCTCCCGAATTTCTTCAGCAGTACGGATTCAATTTCGTCATCTTCCAAGTCGTTTCCTTTGATGGCGCACGTATACGAGGTGACGTGTTCATTCAGATCCGTCGTCCCATTATACTTGGGAGTCTCGGGCATACAGAACTTCTTGGGGATTGGCTTCGGAGCCGCACTAGGGGAGAAGGGTCTTTGCACGAACTTCTTAGAATCTAGTCCTTCCAATATCGGTGGTGCCCTGGTATTTGGTCAACCCGGGAGTTGTATGTTTATACCTTTTTATCATTTGCCTCGATTTTCTTTTCTATCCATTTAGTGAGCTCCTCGAGCATTTTCATAATAGCAGGGTCAGTCCCCGAATCATTGGCGTTCGATCTCTCCGGTATAGGTTCGGCCCTGCGAATAGTTTCTTGTTCAGGCTCTGGTTCGATCCCACTTGGTGCTCGATGTTGATTCTGTAGTTGCGCTATAGCGGCTTGCTGAGCCTGTAGCATTTCAAATATCAATTGGAGGCTAACTTCACCGTCTTCTCCGCCCTGCGTACCTCGACCACCTGATCGAACTTCCCTGCGTACGCTACCTTCAGGATTAACGCCCAGATTTACATTTAGGGCGACATGCGAACTGACATCGACGGGGTCTGTGATTGGTACTCCCTCCCGCCTGAGGCACTTCGATCCCTGGGGCGGCTACACTATCGTTTTCTCCATAAAGACCAAGGTCGGTATCTGTGTGAGTGGGCGCTGCTTGAGAGTTTGACATGTTGATTCCTGAAATCAAAGACACTTACGAGAACAAGCGTAAAAGCAGTGTATGTTATGAGGATTAATACTAGGCAACCTATAGGGGTGGATCCGCCCATGTATATATGTTTACCTAAAAAATCGAGTAACAATTAAACTTGTAGTGTGGTTTTAAGGATACGTAATTTTACCTAATACCAATTGATTAACTCAAAGATAAGTGATGGGAATTGACAAGAATGTAAAACAAACCAATGCTTGGACAATGCCCTTGAACTGATGAACACTCGAGAGTAGTGAAGTAAGAACAGTTAAAGAGCACTAAGTTGATGAGAAGAAGAAAGAAATATTATATTGCCTTGATATTCGTGAATGTGAGAGCCTTACAAGATGGTTAGGGCCCTCTTTATATAGTAGAGGAATCTATTTATGGTATAATTCTAACTACGGAAGTAAATCCCATGATGGGCTAAATAACCGGTCCTGACTTGATACGTACCGAGATTTCCACCACGATCCTTGCCCTCACGGATATCTCGGCTTTCTGTTATCCGGCCTAGCAGGCTTCCTTCGATATCGTTCGATATCTTTCCTGTTTCCGTCTCGATCTTGATCGGCCATTGATCCACGAGATTACCAACCCATATCTATACCATGGTCCGAGATAACCAAGGTCGAGCCTTGATTTACCACCCCGATGTTGACCATATATATATATATATATACTTTTCTTAGTTTAAGTATTGAGTGGTCTGCTATTTAGGTTAAATCTTCTTTAAAAATCATGGCTCCGAGCTAGATCTCTTATATACATGCATAGGGTGAATGCCAAATGCAAGGGTTGTGGCTTTGCTTAAGGTCCGTGTCTTGCTATTTTTTCTTCTATAGTGCAATACTACTCCACATGTTCAACTTGTTTTTCTTTTTTTACTTGTCTGGCTTACACGCGGAAATCATTTACTCATTTTCCAAACCCATGCATTACCTGTTTTGTGGATGTTTCTTCAGTATATGGATTCCACTTCTCCTCTTGCATTTAAATATAAATCAACGAATTTAAATAGTAATAGCAAATTAATTATTATTTTTATCAACTTATAATATATATATATATATAGATATAGATATAGATATATATATATATATATATATATATATATATATATATATATATAGTTTTTTATTTGTTCTTAGCCAGTTAGATCATTTCGAATCTTCTTAGATCTGTTAAATAATTATAAAAATAAAATTTTCCTTCCAGCCAATCGAACACTTTCACTCATTTACCAAAACTCCAAAAATATATGAGAAAATCACTTATTTTATATTACGAAAAGTATTTTTCAGAAAAAGATACACAAAACGCACCTTACATGCAGGGGGGCGGATGTAGTCTTTTAGCTACGGGTTCATCTGAACCCATAACTTTCAACATAGAATATATATATATATACTATATATATATATATATATATATATATATATATATATATATATGTAAAAATCTATTAAAATTTAAATAAATATTAGATTTGAACCCATATTTTATTGGCATAATTAATTCAGTGCCAAGCTGAACCCATTAAGTTTTTGTCCTGAATCCACCTCTTTCTACATGTGAATAATTTCTGTTGATGTTGCTGGTTATGGTTACTTATCACAGTAGAAGAGAAATTGTACTCTTTTCATTAAAATGACTTTATAAGCAATTTTGTTAAGGATTTGTTTTATATTTTTGTTAGTGTACATGGATTTTCATATTGTGCGATTTAATATGTTGCAGAAGATTATTGGTCTTAATTCACAAGTTACTAGTTTCATTGATTATAAATGATTACTTTAAACCAATTTATTATTAAATGAGAACGACTTGTGTATTTGACTTTTACAACTTGTGTAACGACTCGACTGGTCGTTTTGCTTTCTAGAACCCCGTATCTTTAAATAAGACTTTCCGTACTTGCTTTTACTGATTTATGACTTGCGGGGATGGTTGGTTCGGGATTTGGAAGAGTTTGGGTTGAAATCGGAATACTTGGTTCCTTAAGGTTGGCTTAAAAGGCCAAGTTTGACTTCGGTCAACATTTTGAGTAAACGATCTCAGAATTGGGATTTGATGGTTCCAACAGGTTCGTATGGTGATTTCGGACTCGGGCGTATGTCCGGATCGGGTTTTGGATGACTCGGGAGCGTTTTGGCGCCTAATAGTGAAAGTTGATTCTTTAAGGATTTTGAAGTTCTTGAAATTTGGTGTGGAGCGAGTTTTTGAGATATCGAGGTCCGAACGGAATTTCGAGACCGGGAATTGTTTCGTAGTTTCATTTAAGACTTGCACGCAAAATTTGGTGCCATTCCGAGTAGTCTAAGTATGATTCGACGCATTCGGCAAATTTGAAGAACTTGAAGTTCAAAGTTTGATTAAATATGGTTTTGGGGTATGATCCTTGGTTTCGTTGTTGTTTTTCGCGTTTCGAGAATTCGAGCAAGTCCGTATTGTGATTACAAACCTGTTAGTGCCTTTGGACGGGGTCCCGAGTGGCTCGGGTGAGTTTCGGACCCCTCGGAGCTAATTGTACGAAACCAGATTTTGCCCAGTTCTGGTTTCCTTCTTCGCGAACGCAAAGAGACCATCGCGTTCGCGTAGAAGGAGATGGGCTGGGAGGGGAATGCACTTCGCGTTCGCGATAGCTACTCCGCGTTCGCGAAGGTCTGGGCCAGTGACCTTCGCGTTCGCGTAGAGTAGAGTAGCTGGGTCGGGCCAACTTTGTTCTTCGCGTTCGCGAGTCAACAGTCACGTTCGCGATGAAGGACCTTCAGAGGGCCTGAGCCAATGGCCTTCACGAACGCGGGGCCCCTATCACGTTCGCGATGAAGGGGGCAGCTGGGCAGTGAGTTTAAAATCGGGACTTAGGCATATTTAGGGCCATTTATTGCATTCTTGGGCGATTTGGGAGCTTCAAAAGGGGAGATTTCAACCTAGCTTTGTGAGGTAAGTAATTTCTACCTAATGTGAGTTTAATACATAGTTTTGGGTAGATTACAACATGTAAATTAGTTGAAATTATGGGTTTAGAGTAAAACCTAGGTTTTTGATAAAACTGAGATTTAACCACGAAATTTGTTATGGAATGTAGTAGAATCATATATTCTTGATCCTAAGGTTATGGGTAACAACTTTCTTCGAAAATTTCAGGAATCCGGGCACGTGGGCCCGGGGGTGAATTTTAGGAATCTTGCAAGATGGGTTGGGTAATCACTCTAGTAGTTGGAATATGAACTTTTGATCCTATATTGATTAATTTTTACGTTATTTGGATAGTTTCGGATTGCTCGACACCAAATTGAGGGTTCGGGCTTAAGCTTGGACCGGAAAGTAGACCTTGAAGCGAGGTAAGTCTCTTTTTTAACCTTGTAAGAGGAAAATTTCCCCATAGGTGAACTTAAATGATATATGATTAATTGTGGTGGTGGGGGGGAAGGGGGGGCTACGTACGCACGAGGTAATGAGAGTCCGTACGTAGCTACTATTCTTGTTATGTACGGGTAGTTCTAGGCTTACACCATGCTTTGTGGGTACTGTTATATGATTATATTTCTTGATTTGCATTGAATGGAACTAAGTTGATAATTTTCATGATTTCAAAGGTTTCAAGTAAATTATTATTTTGAAAGAATTGAGGAAACATTACGTTATATTTATATTTAACCGCATCGCAAGTATATTTCGCGAGCGGGGTGATTATTTCCACTACTCTCATGGGAGCGGGTCGTTCGCCTCGACGGATTTATAGATGTATCTATGGTTCGGGCAGTTCGACCCTCGGCAGTGTACAATTTACTTTTATATTGGATCGGGCCGAAGGTCCTCGGTGCTATTTGTGTGTGATAATAGACCCGAAACTCTTTATAATTCGTATGATTTGTTGCTTGAAAGGTCACTTATTTTAAATGAAGAAAGTGCCTTGATTTTTCTTAAACTTGATGAAAGGATTTTTAGTATCATTCTTGTTCGAGCTCGTTGTTATCTACATACCTTGTGATTTAAAATATTGAACTTCATATTATTATATTGCTGGCCCTAGTAAGTGTCGAAGTCGACCCCTCATCACTACTTCTTCGAGGTTAAGCGAGATATTACTAGGTACATATTTCTATGTACTCACGCTACACGTCTGTACTTAATTGTACAGGCTTTGAGGCAGGTGCATCTGGCCATCAGTCCAGTGCGTAGATTGGACTCCCCAGCTTGAGAGTTTCCGGTGAGCTGCCCTTTTGAGTCGTTCTGTAGCAGTTGGAGTCTCTCTTATGTCTTTACTTTCCTATCTATTTCTTTTCCAGACAGTAGGATAGTATGATTTTGTATATTCTATTAGATTGCCCACACACTTGTGACACCAGGTCTTGGCACACACATTAGTAGAGTTATAATTTTTGGTTTACTTGCATGATTTCAGTTCGTAGTTGTTATTTTCTCTTAATTATGCATAAATTTAAACTCCTAATTTCTTTATCAATAAGGAAAAGTTATCACGTACGAATTATTTAAACAAGGATTTACTAGTTGATTAGTGTTGGCTTGCCTAACAACGATGTTGGGCGCCATCACGGCCTAATATGGAATTTGGGTCGTGACAACTTGTGGTTGTCACAAAAAAAAGACTTTTAAAACTATGCGTTTTTTGGAGTTTTGGTAAATGAGTGAAAATGTGGTTGTCACAAAGAATTAATTTCATTAATTAGATAAAAGATTATATTTCCAAGTTTAATTTCCTACATATGCTCAAGGACATCCATTTACAATCACAATCACATTGTACCGGCAAGAAATGTAACAAACTAACAATTAATAAATTTAAGACTCTTCGCTCATGCTCTCGGCGCGTGATAGTTAACGTGCGCTGACTGTGTTTCCATGGCGAACGGAAGAGGCAGGGGCCGTGGACGAGGGCATGGTAGGCCCAAGAAGATCCCCGTAGCTATCTATGGTAGCTATGTGGATACTCAGATTCAAGCTGACCACAAAGAAAAGGATCAAATAGGCACACTTCTCACAAATAGGTGGTGCAGGGAAGTGGAACTACAATGGGGATAACGAGATGTGAAGCGGGATCATCGTCGACAAGCTCTAGTGTTAAGAAGAGGCTAGATCTGAACACTCCTCCAACAACGACTGAAGTTAAAAGCCCATGAGGAGCACCAGATTCAACATGCAAGTAAGGAAACGATAGCTTCTGGCAATGAAACAGTAAATCCTGTGCATGCTGCTAGTAGTATAGTGATTGTGGAGAATAATAAACCTGATGAGGTAGTTGCTGAGAAGGCCAAACGATGGACAAACCTATTTCAAAGGAACAGAGCAGTTGAAAATGGTATGTCACTGTCTTACATACCTCCATAATTTATTGATGGGAAAATTGTTGTGCAATTAGACAAAGCCGAAATAGACCTAGAAACGGAGAAGTGGAAGAGTGTTGTGATAGCTTATATCATTGGGGAAGCACCAGGGTATAACACTATGAAGAGATACATTGGGTTGAATTGGGCAAATGTTGCTGAACCTGAATTTTACCTACATGAGGAGCTCTACTACGTCATTAAGTTTCAAAATGA
The DNA here is from genome assembly GCF_001879085.1 of Nicotiana attenuata. Taxonomy (NCBI): domain Eukaryota; kingdom Viridiplantae; phylum Streptophyta; class Magnoliopsida; order Solanales; family Solanaceae; genus Nicotiana; species Nicotiana attenuata. The sequence goes on along the minus strand of NC_031996.1, from coordinate 2,781,291 downwards.
AGCAGATATGAAGGAAATCTATTATTCTGGACCGTACATGTCACAACCCGGATTTCCCACTATCGGGATCGTGATGGCGACTAACCTTTAGAATGTTGGGCAAGCCAATAGATAAAGATCTAACACGCTAATCACTAACCAGAACAGTAATTAACAATTATTTAAACTAAAACAAGATAAGAAGTGCAGAAATTTCATAACAATCTAAACACTAATACACGACTACCACACTAATACACGACTACCCAAAGATCTGGTGTCATAATCCTGAGTTAATACAAATATTGGTTTAAAGAAAATACATCTGTACTCAAAATGAAAGAAAACAGGGAAACTAAGATAATTGGAAGGGAACTCCAGGGTTTGCGAACACCGGCAGATCTACCTTGGGTCTCCTGATGGACTGAAGGCAGCAACCCAACTCTGGTCAACGAGGACCGGCACCGAAATCTGCACAAAAAGTGCAAAGTGCAGTATCAGTACAACCGACCCCATGTACTGGTAAGTGCCGAGCCTAACCTCGGCGAAGTAGTGACGAGGCTAGGACACGACAATAATGTGAACTTGTGCAGTTAAATCATGTACGAGAAAATAACAAGAAATGGAAATTAAACAAATAATAACGGAAAGGGGGAAACATGCTGAGGGGAATATTAAATCCTGAACATAGTACAGTAACGAAACACAGTAAATATCATGTTTTACACCAACGAAAGTAATAACATAGCAAACAAGTGCACGGTATTACACTTCGTGCTTTTACTCTCGTCCTTACCATAAGAAATAATAGAAACGGCACGGCATAACTCTTCGTGCATTAACACTCACAGAATACGGCACGGCATCACCCTTCGTGCATTTACTCTCTCATAACATGGCACGGCATCGTATTGCTCACTCACAATACATTGCTCGGCATCACCCTTCATGCTTTACACTCTTCCTCACCCAAACAACAGAACAATAACAACCCGACAGGGGAATTATCAATGACAAACCTCGTTTCAATATTTAACTTCACAATATAAATCTCAACTGGAGTCAATACCCAACCAATATCTAATTCCAGGAAAACAGCATAAGATTTGTTTAACATGAAGAGTAACCAGTTTAAGCATGAACAGTACGAATAAAGAATACAACAGTCACAAGTATAAGGCTCACTCGCATGATATGACCCGACGACGACGTATAGGTACTCGTCACCTCACCTATACATCGTACTCAACAACCAAACACATAGCAAATAAGGCGACAACACCTAATCCCTCAAGCTAAGGTTAGCCACAACACTTACCTCGATTCCACGACCGAACTCAAGCCTCAATCGCCGCTTTTCGCTTAGTTTCCACCCCCGAACCACTCGTATCTAATCATAATTAACTTAATAATATCATTTATCGCTAAGGAAATTAATTCCAATGCCTAATTACAAGTTTCCCAACAATTTCCCAAAAAAAGTCAAAAATCGACCCCGGGCCCGCTTGGTCAAAACTTGAGGTTCGGACCAAAACCCGTTCACCAATTCACCCAAGAGCCCAAATATGTAATTAGTTTCGGAATACGACCCCAAGTCGAGGTCTAAATTCTCAAATTTGCAAAATCCCCAATTCTTCCTAAAATCCCTAATTCTACCATGAAAGAATTAGATTTAGGGCTAAAAATCAAATGGGTGTTGATGGAAATTGAAGGAAAAGAGTTGAAGAACACAAACCTATGAATTGGTGTTGAAATCCCTCTTCAAAATCGCTCCTAGGTCGAGTTTTTATGAAAGAGTTGTGAGTTTTGGATAAAATCCCGATTCTGGTTCTGTTTTCAAAAGACTAGATAGGTCTTCTTCGCGTTCGCGAGAGACCTGTCGCGTTCGTGATGCACTGCGGCCAGAATGGCCTTCGTGTTCGCGAAGAGTTGCTCGCGTTCGCGATGGTCTTTCCCCCCTGACCATCGCGTTCGCGAGCCTCGGACCACGTTCGTGAAGAACAACTCAAAGATTCCCCAGCCCACCTCCATTTTACTCTGCGCGTTCGCGTGATGCCGGTCTTGTTTGCGAAGAGCAGCCCCCCAGTTCTCCACGTTCGCGACCATGGCTTCACGTTCGCGATGAACAATCCCCTCCCCAACCCGGGTTGCACTTCGCATTTGCGCGAGTTGCTTCACGAACGCGAAGCACAAAGTATCAGCATACCAGAAGCAGCTACACAGTAGATTTTCTAAGTGTAAATCACCCGGTTGCCTATCCGAAACTCAGCCGAGCCCTCGGGGCTCTAACCTAAACATGCACACAAGTCTAAAGATATCATACGGACTTACTCGCGTGATCAAATCGCCAAAATAACACCTAGAACTATGAATTTTGCATCAAATTGCATAAAATTTTCAAGAAAGTTCAAAAGTTCTATTTTCTCAATCAAAGGTCCAAACCACGTCAAATAAGTCCCGTTTCTCACCAAATTTCACAGATAAGGTATAAATATCATAACGGACCTGTAGTGGGCTCTGACAATATGGACCCGGTATCAACAAAATCAATTATTAAACAAATTCTTAAAACCTTTATGTTTCCACTTTAACAATTTTAATCAAAAAATCATTTCTCGGGCTAGGGACCTCGGAATTCATGGAAGGAACCTCCGCACTGGAATCACGAACATAAGCCAGATAAGCCAAACACCCCTTCTCGACCATACGTCGAGCTTTCATATAAGATATAACCCTACTGGTAGAATGACCAGGAGTCCCTCTCCACTCCAATCGAGGCAACCCCGGCAAGGCTAAGGTCACAGTCTTGGCGCGACAGTCCAATATAGCATGATAAGGTGACAGCCAATCCATCCCCAAAATGATATCAAAATCGACCATATCAAGAAGTAGGAGATCTACGCTGGTCTCGAGACCCCCAATAATAACCACACACAAGTGATAGACACGATCTACAACAATAGAATCACCCACCGGTGTGGACACATACACTGGGAGCACTCAAACAATCACGAGGCACAACAAATACGTAGCAAAATAAGATGACACATAGGAGTATGTAGACCTTGGATCAAATAGAATTGAAGCATCTCTACTGCAAACTGAAATAGTACCTGTGATAACAGCATCGGATGACTCAGCCTCATGCCTGGCTGGGAAGGCATAACATCGGGGATGGGCCCCACCACTCTGAACTACATCCCTAGGATGGCCTCTTGATGGCTGGCCTCCACCTCTAGTGGCCTGACCTCGACCTCTAGCTGTCTGACCCCTACCTCTAGCTGGATGAGTGGGCGGTGGAACACCCGGTGCCGGAACAATGGCACGAGAACCCTGATGTTGAGAACTGCTCGATGCTCGAGGGAAATACATAGCAATGTGCCTCGGATCGCCACAAGTATAACAAGACCTCGGCTGCTGAGACTGCTGACCCTGAAACTGACCCTGACGGCCTAGGTAACCACCTTGAAACTCTAGAGCGGAGGTGCATTGATGGGAGCTGGTGGTGCACTATAGGCTAGCTGATCAAAATACTCCTTCAACCTCTGCCCATTGACTCTAAATGTGTGAGAGTCTTTCTCCGAGGCAACCTCCACAGCTCTTGAAGGGAAAACTTCTACTACTCGAAATGGACCAGACCATCGTGACATAAGCTTACCAGGGAACAACCGTAGTCTTGAATTATAGANAAGCCTGAAGTGCTGAATGAAACAGCCTGGGAGGATGGCCTCTACCAAAAGAATCCCTGCCTCCAGATGAGGCACCACTAAACCTACCAGTATGACGATGCCTCTTGTTAGACCCCTGACCACTCCCCTAAGCTAACACCATCTCAACTCGCCTGGCCACATTGGCCGCATCCTGAAAAGAAATCTTGCTCCCTGTCTCCTTAACCATCTGCAATCTGATAGGCCGAGCGAGTCCCTCAATAAACCTCCTCACCCTCTCTCTCCCTCGGTGGGGAGTATAAGAAGAGCATGACGGGCCAAATCAACAAACCTAGTCTCATACTAAGTGACGGTCATAGAACCCTGCTGAAGACGCTTGAACTACCTCCGATAGTCCTCTCTCTGAGTGATAGGAAGATACTTCTCCAAAAATAGTTGAGAGAACTAGTCCCAAGTAAGAGCTGGCGACCCAGCTGGTTTGGCCAAACAATAATCCCTCCACCATTTCTTGGCGGAACCTGACAGACGAGAGGTAGAAAAGTCGACCCCATTGGTCTCCACTATCCCCATGTTCTGCAACACCTCATGGCAGCGGCCAAGATAATCCTGTGGGTCCTCAGAAGCTTCCCTACTGAAATGGACCGAAAAAAGCTTGGTGAACTTGTCCAACCTCAACAAAGCATCAGAAGACATAGCTGGCCCATCACCGGTCTGAGCCACAACAACCGACTGAGCTACTCCCACTGGCTGAGTTGCTGGAGTCTGAAACTGAGGAGCCATCTGCTCTGGAGTGTGGGTAGTGGGAGTCTGGGCTTGGGCTGTTGATCAGCTGATGAAGCGGTGCATGTTCTTGCCATCTGCGAAAGAACAAGAGTAGAGAGTTCAATTAGCGTTGAGAAATCAAATCGCACGACAAAGAAGAATAGAAGTGAAGTTATTCCTAAACTCTGTAGCCTCTAGAGGATAAGCACAGACGTCTCTGTACCGATCCCTCATACTCTACCTAGCTTGTTCGTGAATTGTGAGACCTAGGCAACCTAGTGCTCTGATGCCAACTTGTCACGACCTAGATTTCCCACCATTGGGATCGTGATGGCGCCTATCCTTTAGAATGCTAGGCAAGCTAACAGATAAAGATCTAACACGCTAATCACTAACCAAAATAGTAATTAACAATTATTTAAACTAAAACAAGATAAGAAGCGCGGAAATTTCATAACAATCTAAACACAAATACACGACTATCCAAAGATCTGGTGTCACAATCCACGAACATCTAAGAGTTACTACAAAACTGGTTTAAAGAAAATACATATGTTCTCGAAATGAAAGAAAATAGGGAAACTAAGATAAATGGAAGGGGACTCTAGGGTCTGCGAACGCCGGCAGATCTACCTTGGGTCTCTTGATGGACTGAAGGCATCAACCCAACTCTGGTCAACGAGGTCCGGTAGCAAAATTTGCACAAAAAGTGCAGAGTGTAGTATCAGTACAATCGACCCCATGTACTAATAAGTGCCGAGCCTAACCTCGGCGAAGTAGTGACGAGGCTAGGACACGACAATAACGTGAACCTATGCAGTTAAATCATGTACGAGAAAATAACAACAAATGAAAAATAAACAGATAATAACGGGAAGGGGGAAAACATGCTGAGGGGAATATTAAAATCTTGAAAATAATACAGTAAAGAAACACAGTAAATATCATGCTTCACACCAACAAAAGTAATAACATAGCAAACAAGTGCACGGCATCACCCTTCGTGCTTTTACTCTCATCCATACAATAAGAAACAATAGAAACAGCAGGGCATCACCCTTCGTGCATTAACTCTCTCATAACATGGCACGGCATCACCCTTCGTGCATTAACACTCATAGAATACGGCACGGCATCACCCTTCTTGCATTAACTATCTCATAACATGGCACGGCATCACCCTTCGTGCATTAACACTCACAGAATACGGCACGGCATCACCCTTCGTGCATTATTACTCACTCACAATACATTGCACGGCATCACCCTTCGTGCTTTACACTCTTCCTCACCCAAACAACAGAACAATAACAACCCGGCAAGGTAATTATCAATGACAAACCTCGTTTCAATATTCAACTTCACAATATAAATCTCAACTTGAGTCAATACTCAGCCAATATCTAATTCCAGGAAAACATGATAAGATTTGTTTAACATGAAGAGTAACCAGTTTAAGCATGAACAGTACGAATAAAGAATACAACAGTCACAAGTATAAGGCTCACTCGCATGCTATGACCCGACGACAACGTATAGGTACTCGTCACCTCACCTATACATCGTACTCAACAACCAAACAACTAGCAAATAAGGCAACAACACCTGATCCCTCAAGCTAAGGTTAAAGACAACACTTACCTCGATTCCACGACCGAACTCAAGCCTCAATCACCGCTTTTCCCTTAGTTTCCACCTCCGAACCACTCGTATTTAATCATAATTAACTTAATAATATCAATTATCGCTAAAGAAATTAATTCCAATGTATAATTACAAGATTCCCAACAATTCTCCAAAAAAAGTCAAAAATCGACCCCGGGTTCGCTTGGTCAAAACTCAAAGTTCGGACCAAAACCCTTCACCCATTCACCCACGAGCCAAAATATGTAATTAGTTTCAGAATCCGACCGCAAATCGAGGTCTAAATTCCCAAATTTGCAAAATCCCAAATTCTTCCTAAAATCCCTAATTCTACCATGAAAGAACAAGATTTAGGGCTAAAAATCTAATGGGTGTTGATGGAAATTGAAGGAAGAGAGTTGAAGAACACAAACCTATGATTTGGTGTTGAAATACCTCTTCAAAATCGCTCCTAGGTCGAGTTTTTATGAAAGAGTTGTGAGTTTTGGATAAAATCCCGATTCTGGTTCTGTTTTCAAAAGACTGGACAGGTCTTCTTCCCGTTCGCGAGAGACCTGTCGCGTTCGTGATGCACAGCGGCCAGAACGGCCTTCGCGTTCGCGAAGAGTTGTTCGCGTTCGCGATGGTCTTTCCCCCCTGACCATCGTGTTCGCGGGCCTTGGACCACGTTCGCGAAGAACAACTCAAAGATTCCCCAGCCCACCTCCATTTTACTCTACGCGTTCGCGTGATGCCGGTCTTGTTTGCGAAGAGCAGCCCCCTAGTGCTCCACGTTCGCGACCATGGCTTCACGTTCGCGATGAACAATCCCCTCCCCAGCCCGGGTTGCACTTCTCATTTGCGAGAGTTGCTTCCCGAACGCGAAGAACAAAGTATCAGCATACCAGAAGCAGCTACACAGCAGATTTTCTAAGTGTAAATCACCCGGTTGCCTATCCGAAACTCACCCGAGCCCTCGGGGCTCCAAACCAAACATACACACAAGTCTAAAAATATCATACGGACTTACTCGCGTGATCAAATCGCCAAAATAACACCTAGAACAACGAATTTAGCATCAAATTGCATGAAATTTTCAAGAAAGTTCAAAAGTTCTATTTTCTCAACCAAAGGTCCAAATCACGTCAAATAAGTCCCGTTTCTCACCAAATTTCACAGATAAGGTATAAATATCATAACGGACCTGTACCGGGCCCCGATAATATGGACCTGGTATCAACAAAATCAATTATTAAACAAATTCTTAAAACTTTTATGTTTCCACTTTAACAATTTTAATTAAAAAATCATTTCTCGGGCTAGGGACCTCGGAATTCGATTCCGGGCATACACTCAGGTCCCATATTTTTCTACGGACTCTCCGGAACCGTCAAAACTCAAGTCCGGTTCCGTTTACTCAAAATGTTGACCGTAAGTCAACTAAAATCACTTTTAATGGGATGATGTTGTACAAAAAGCCCCTTGATTTTTATATACTTTGAACTAGACAAATAGAACTAGTTTTAAACTTGTAATTAGTTTTAACTTGGTTTTGGATTGTTATGTTCAATTAAACTTTAATTTGTTGTTGTTGTTATGTTGTTATTGTTGTTGTTGTTGTGTTGTTGTTGTGTTGTTGTTGTTGTTGTTGTTGTGTTGTTGTTGTTGTTGTTCTGCTGTTGCTGTTGTATTGGTATATGCTGGCAGGTGGTGTAGCTACCAAAACAGGCATTTTCTGCCAAGATTATACCCAGAAAACCAACCAAAGTTGGTCGGTTTTTAATTAAAAAAAAATTTACTGCAAATTACCGACCAAAGTTGGTCGGTATTCATTTAAAAAAATAATTGACAATTACCGACCAAAGTTGGTCGGTTAATGAACAAGGAATTCCCAGAATTCAACATTCCCGACCAACTTTGGTTGGTATTCTTAAATTTTAATTTTTTTTAAAAAATATACTTTTTTTTTTACCGACCAACGTTGGTCGGTATCTTTTTAAAATTTATAATTAATAAAAAATAAATTAAATACACCGACCAACTTTGGTTGGTAAAATTAAATTAATAAATATGTTTCCGACCAAAGTTGGTCGATAAGTCATTAAAATTCTTCAGATGGTCGTTTTAATATACCGATCAACGTTGGTCGGTATATTAAAATGACCATCAAAATAACGACCAAGTGTATTTGGCCGCGTTTTGGTAGGTAATTGGCCATAACCGATCAAAGTTGGTCAGTTTTTTTGGTCGGTAATTACCGAATTTCTAATAGTGATAATACAATTTCTGATTCCCTTCCAATATCATCTTCAGCTTAAATTTTATATATTATATATATATATATATATATATATATATATATATATATATATATATATATATATATATATATATATATATATATATATATATATATATATATTATATATATATATAGTCCGGTCTCTATGTCTAGCTTGAACTCTTCGAAACTTGTATTTAGGCTTCTAGCAAATTCTTGAGAGATTAATAGGCAATAAGATTTTGATTTTTGTTTTATATATTGTAAAATCCTACTCGGTACTCTCTCTCTCTTATTCTGTAAATTTATGTTGTTACAGTATTATCAAAATTATGAACTGAAATTACCTCTTCTCTACTCTTCTTTTTTTTTTTTTTTAATTCATCACTATGTTCATCTCCTCTGTTTTAAAAGGCAGAATTGGGACTCGCCCGGGGCTCGCCCTGGGGCGGAGCACTCGTAAAACGCCCGTGGGATTATGTGTGGGGCTTAGTTCCGTAAGACTTACGCCTCGGCTTCGGGGCTTACGCCCCGGACACGCCCAACGCCCAGCGTACTGGGCTCGCCTAATAGAACTTTATGCAATTGTGTGTAACTAATTTTGTAAATCCTCAAATTTTTTTAATAAATCATTGACTATCCAAAATTACTTTTTTCTTAATGATAAATCATTAAGTTGAGAGTATTTTGTGTCATAACTAAAATAGAAATTATTGCATGTTATCCAAGAAAACTGTTATGATAGTAGATTTTAAATAATCATTAATTTAAAAGTATTTATTTATTAACTTTTGTTATGTCTTTATTATATTAGTCCATAATTATTTTTATAATTATTTTCGTAAATATTATTTTTTTCACGTTTACGAGATACAATACTTATTAATTTTATAGCTCAGTATTAGTTAGTAACTATTTACAAATAATAAGTTATCATGATATAGTATGATGAATTACGTGTCACTTTATTAACTTGCTGAAACTTAAAAATAAATGATGCTAGAGAATCATATTTAAATTATGAATTATAATTTTATATAAATTCTCTTTCAAATATAAAACATATTAAATAAAAGGAGTATTTAAAAAAAATCAAATTATAATATCGAAATTCTTTCAAGATTTATTACTCCTTAAGAGTTACATATAAGATTTCACATCGAATATATTACTTTTGATGTTTGAGTTGTAACGACGTTGTAGCTAATTTGCATATTATGATATATGTCATACTTTTTATAATATTCATAGTCGAATTATTATTTATAAATATTTTAAATAGATTGTTTGGTAAAATTTTGTGATTTTAATATAATTTTTATAATTATTTTTTATTTTATACTATCTTAAAATTCTTGAAATTAGTAAAATTTAAAGATCCGTGGGACTTACATCCCATGTCTCAAGGCTTACGCCTCGCCCCGTCAGAGATAAAACGCCTCGCCTCACGCTCCCGCCTTTTAAAACATTGTTCATCTCTTCTTTCCAACCTTTTACGGATCTAACTCCATATCTTAATACTTTTTTCTTTAACCACACCCTGACCACGGCTAACATATGTACCCATTTTAACCATTTTTTTGTTGTTTGTTTGGGCTTAGCTTAACCAGTTTCTCCTAGGAATTTATAGGTTAATCCATCACAGTTGTTAAGAAATTGGAAAGATAACCATATACTAAGAATGATATGTAGTTATTTACAAACTAATAACTAAGGAATAAAAACATAAACTATTCATTAAGACATAAAGCTGTAAAAACAAGAGTAATATCCAGAAACATAATTTAGATAAAAATAGTAACTCACATGTTTACAGGAGAGAGATTTCCCTTTCGGGAAACCCGAATGACCTTTACTGGACTTTGGGAATTATAACACAAACACACTGGGACATAGACTTTTATTTATTTTACAAGCTTGAAGTAAGCTTTACTAAAGCATACATAAGAACAGGAATATATTACAAAGTGGTTATTGGAAATAGTGGTCGGAAAATGTTTAGGAAATGGTGGTTGTGTTAGGTGTTTGCCATAATTTTCTTACCATATTTGGTTTTCCTATTTGTTGAAGGAAAAGGGCAATATAATTACCTTAATTGGGTTTTTCTTCTTGTAGAAGAAAATTACAAATCTCCCATATTTGGCTAGTCCTTTTTCTTGTAGGAAAAGGGTTGGAGTTCTAAAATTGAAGATCCGTCCTCTCATTCAGTAGCATCCACAATGTAGCCATAGGGGGCTTGAGAGTCTTGTTAGGGGGAGAACTTTACGGGACAAGTGTTAGTGTGTCACTTGTGTTTGCCTCTTCGTGAGGTTGTTCTCTCGATATTTTGTACTCTTTTTTATTATAGTGGATTGCTCATCTCCGTTGTGGACATAGGTCAGTTGACCGAACCACGTTAAATGTTTGTGTCTCTTTTGGTAGATTTCTCTTTTGTTGTATGATTTATCGTCGTTCAAGGTTTGCTTTGCTAGCTTCTGCATGACACTTGCTTTTTCGGTCCTAACAGGTTGGAGGTGTTTTTCTGGGGTGATTTTTAAAATAGCCAGATTTACAACTGGTCGTTCAAAAATAGCCCAATTTCAAAAGTAATCGAAATTTAGCCACTTTTTATGTAAAGATAACTCTGAGCGAAAACACTGTTCAAAACCCGGAAAATACTCCAGTATATTATGCTGGAGTTCCAGCATAAGTATACTTGAACTCCAGCATATTATACTGGAGTTCCAGGATAGTATGCTGGAACTCCAGCATAATATGATGGAGTTCCAGCATAAATACACTAGAACTCCAGCATAATATACTGGAGTTCCAGCAAGTATAATGGTCCAGTATAATATACTGGAGTTTGGAGCACCAGTGCTCCAGTCTCCAGTATATTATACTGGAGCCAGCAAAGTATACCGGTCCAGCATAATATGCTGGAGTTCATACACAAGTGCACCGAACTCCAGTATATTATGCTGGACCGGTCTCTATTGCAGCAAAACGGTGGCTATTTTTCATTGACTTGGTAAACGCTGGCTATTTTTGATTGACCATTCCGAAAACTGGCTATACCGTGAAATTTTGGCGTTTTTCTGTAGAGAGTTTTTCTGGCTTCTATTTTTTGTTGTTGTGTGTCTTCTATTCTTCTTTTATATATATATATATATATATATATATATATATATATATATATATATCATAGATCGCAAGAGCAAATAATGCTCTTGTCTAATTAGTATGATTGGTAGATGATTATCGTCTCCATACTGATTGAACTATGAAGGATTTAAATTATACATGTTGATAGTGTAAGAAAATTTACACTATCATTATATTTTAGCATGTTGTAATAGATTACTTGTTTTATTTTTCAAATTAATAATTTTATTTTATTATGGACAATTTTTTCGTAGTTATCTCTTATATCGTTGACCTAATACTAGTATAAAAAACTCTTTTACATTAATTATTTCTAGAAGTTAACATTTGCACGTGGCAAGTTTCTTTTGAACGACTATTTTGGTTAATTTTTCTTTTATTTTAGTTCGCGCTGCTCTAAACCACTAGAAATGGGGAAAGTGCACAAACATTCATTCTTAAGACTGTTATTTAGGGATTAATCAGTACTTATTTTTGTCCTAAAAATTTGAAACAAAATCTTAATTTTAGGACAATTTATGACATTTGTTTCCCCAGTAAATTGAACTGAAAATATTCAGGGTATATTGGCTAATTCCTAAATAGCAACATTAAACTGGCTATTTGGTGTCATTTCAGCCTAGAAATGCTGAAACCGAGCCCAAGCCTAATGTTTGGTCTATCTCTGTTGACCCGAGAATGTAAAATAGTACGGTATAAAGCCAGTTTTCGGACTAGTCAATCAAAAATAGCCAGTATTTACCAAGTCAATAAAAAATAGTTACTATTTTTGCTGCAATAGAGACCGGTCCAGCATAATATACTGGAGTTCGGTGCACTGTGTATGAACTCCAGCATATTATGCTGGACCGGTATACATTGTGCTCCAGTATAATATACTGGAGACTGGAGACCGGTGCTCCAAACTCCAGTAATATTTGTGACTACCCAAAGGGCCATCACCTATTTTTCTCACTCATTCTGTGTCTCCGAGGCCTTGAAAACCTCATTTAGGCTTGCTCGATTTGCGTGCGCAGTCCGAAAGCGTAGCCGGAAAGCTTAAATATGAATTAATGTGTAAAAATTAATGAATTTTGATATTAATATGAATAAGTTGACTTTGGTCAACATTTTGGGTAACAGACCCGGACCGTGATTGGACGGTCCCGGAGGGTCCGTAGGAAATATGGGACTCGGGCGTATGCCCGGAATCAAAATCCGAGATCCAAGCCCAAGAAAGAATTTGTAAAGGAAATTGTTTTCTAAAAATTTTATGGAAATTTGAAAATGAAAATGGTTTAGAAAGTATTGTATCGGCCGTATTTTGGTTCTGGCGCCCGGTACAGGTCTTATATGTGGTTTTAAGCGCTTTCTGTAGAAGTTTGGTTGAAAACGGACGTCGTTTTGACGTGTTTCGGACCTAAAACTCTAAAGTTGAAAGTTTATGAAGTTTGAAGAAAAACTAGTGATTTTGAGGTTTGATTCCTTGTTCTTGATGTTATTTTAAGCGATTTGATCGCACGGTTAAGTTCGTAGGATGTTGTTGAGTTAGGGTGTGTGTTTGGTTAGGAGCCCCGAGGGCTCGGTGGTGATTTGGATTGTGTTTCGGGATGGTTTTGGCCTTAGGAAAATTGCAGAAAATGTTCAGTTTCTGGTGTTCTGGTGTGTTGTTCTATGCAATCGCATAGGAGCTCCGCGATCGCATAGTGTAATCTTAAATGCCAGTTTTATTATATGCGATCGCATAGTAATCCCTGCGATCGCGTACCTCAGCCATTTCATTCTATGCGATCGCACCCTGCTCTCTTGGATCGCGATGCACAAACCCAGCCTCATTTATCCTTCTATGCGATCGCATTCACAAGTCCGCGATCGCAGTGACAGCAAACTTACGCCTATGCGATCGGCAATCCCTTTTCCGCGATCTCATAGAGCAATTTCGCCCAGTTATATTTAATTCCCAAAACAGTGTAGTCGCGGACGCATTCACAAAAACACCCGAGTTTTCATCTTCTCCAAGGTCCTTAGGCGTCATTGAAGCTCCCCTTTCATCAAGACCACTTGGGTTAGTAAATTCCAACTTGTTTTCTTTATTTCCATCATTATTTATCAAATTTCCTAAGCTTTATAATCATGTAGATTAGGGTGGAAATTGGGAAATGGGTAGAGTTAGGATTTTCTATATTTTCTTGATTTAGACCCTCGTTTTGGGGTCAAATTTGAAAAATAAATTATATATTCGGGTCGTGGGGGAATGGGTATATGAAAATTGGTTTCGAACCTCGAGTTTTGACCAAGCGGACGCCCGAGGTCGATTTTTGGAAATTTTGGGAAGAAAAGCTTAGAAAAACTATATTTAAGGGACATTGGGGTTTGATTTTGTTTAGCTTAGATTAATGTTGTAAAAGTCGTTATTTCATAGATTTTGATTGAGTTGGAGCCGAATTCGAAAGGGAAGCGGTCGTTGTGGATTGATTTAACTGTGGAAGTTGAGGTAAGTGTTTGATCTAACTTTGGCTTGAGGGAAATAGGATTAGAGTATTATTTTGCTAATTGCTATTTGTCGAGTACGGTGTATAGGCATGGTGACGAGTATCTATACATTGGTGTCTAGCAATGGCCGTGAGTCTTTATTTGTGCTTATTCTAATTTGTTGTGACTCTTCCTTGTGTATTGATGATTTCCGTATAATGTGAAGAATATGGAAAGAATTATGATTTGTGAACTCTTTGGAGCATGGGCTTGAAAGATAAAGTAATTATTGAGTAAGAAATGAAAGAAAGAGAAAGAAATGTTGATTATCCCTTGCGGGCTGTATTCGTATATTGATTTTCTCCTTTGTCGGGATATTGAAATTATTGTTATTGTTCCCTTTCCGGGATTTCTATTTTGTTTGTTTATTCCTCACCCTATTGTTTGTGATTGTTGTTTGGGTTGAGGACGAGCGATAAAGCACGAGTGGTGATGCCGTGCACGATTAATGTTTTGATTATTGATGCACGAGGAAAATTCCGTGCCATGTTTTTGATTATTATAATGCACGAAGGAACATTTCGTGCCATATTTGATTATTAATGCACGAAGGAACATTCCGTGCCATGTTTTGAATTATTAATGCACGAGGAACTTCCGTGCCAATGTTTTGATTATTAATGCACGAAGGAACATTCGTGCCATGTTTTGATTATTAATGCACGAAGGACATTCCGTGCCAATGTTTTGAATCACTAATGCACGAAGGGTCATTCCGTGCCATGATATAGTGTTTATGTGAGGAAAAGCCTGAAGGTTGATGCCGGTGCACTTTATTTGATTGTTTTGGTGAAACAGAGTAAAAGCACGAAGGATGGTGCAAGCTTTGTGCAATTGTTAAATATTCACTCCTCCGTTTGATGTTGTAGTTGTACATTTTTTCAACCTTCTATTGGTTGAATTTTGTTTATCGGATTGTTGCAGTCCCCTATAGCATGCTCCCCTCCTCTTGACATTGTTAGATTTCTGTAATTTTCTTTCTGTTGTAATATATAGTAGTATATGAACTGCACAGGTTGGTTTTTGGTAGTCGTTTCTAAGCCTGTACTATTTCGGCCGGGGTTAGCCAGGCACTTACCAGCACATGGGGTAGTTTGTGCTGATGCTAACACTCTGTGCATACTTTTTGACAGACATAAGGTGCCGGCAGCAGCCTTTTGACAGCAGTATGTCGATGTGGAGTTGTCTTCAAGGTCTAGTAGATGCCCGAGGTAAGCTTCGCTGGCGATCCGCAATGGGCCCGGAGTTCTCTTTCTATTACTTTCGTTTGATATCTTTGTACCGGAAAAACGAATTATGTTTTCATTCAAACGTTTTTCTAGATTCCTCTAAATGTTGAGAGTTGTTGACCGCGTTCTTGGGTAGAGGATTATGCTTTAAACTCCGCTTGTTATTCCGTTTATTTAAATTCAGACTTCGCTTTTCTATTTAAATTGTTTTGTCGAATTATTACATTGTCGAGGGTTTGCTAAAAGAGATAATAAATAAGTTTGGCTGCCTAGATCTTATAGTAGGCCGCCAATACAAACTCTCGGGGTGGAAAATCCGGTTCGTGAAAGTTGGTATCAGAGCTTAGGTACTGGTCTCAACAACTCAAGGAAAACTTGGTAGAGTCGAGGGAGTCGGTACGGAGAACGTCTGTATTTATCCCCAGAGGCCTGCAGAGTTGGAAAAAACTCACATTTCATTCTTTCTTAGTTCGTGCGTTCTGTTTTCTCAACCACGGATTTGAATTTCTACTCTATTAGTTATCGCAGATGGCGAAGAACACGCGTTCTCATCTACGTACTCAGAGTTGAGCCTGAGCGACATAGAGGCCGGTAGCCTGGAGTTGAGTTTGAGGAGGAAGGTTCTAGCCCTAGCAGTCCATGGTGGGCCAGCTCAGGTCCATATAGGGGTTATTGCCACCCCAGTTCTTCAGGAGCTTCTAGTTCGGATTTGGTAGACCTCAATAGAGGAGTGTCATTCGAGCGGTTTTTTGTCTAGTGGTTCGTCCAGCGGTGGCAGGTAGCCGAAGTATTAGTTGGCTCAGGCCGGGGGTGAGAATATCTTTCAGGAGGCGGCCAATTTGGGTCGTAGGTTGAGATAGTTTCTGCCAAGGGAAGGTGGTCCATGGTGGAATGTAGAGGCCCTCGCATGCAGGGTACTGGAATGTTATTGCAAAGTGGATTTGGTATAGGTGTATACCTATTGTTGTCTCTAAGCATGTTGAATAAGATGGTTTAGAGTTTAGTGGTAAGAGGCCGATCTTCACAAGGCTTTTTCAGTCAGTCTCCGGGTATCATGGTAACTTGTCAGGTGGTCATGTCCAGGTCGATGGGAGTATTGGCGACGAAAGTAGATTCGCAATCATGCGTTTCGACAGACTTAACAGAGCGGTCGCAGTGGGGATTGTTTTTGAGTGATGTGCGAGTTAGTGGTCATTCTCTAGGTGGCGAGGCTTGCCACGGGTTGAAGAGGGTGCTCAGCAGGCGCACAGCACGTCAGGAGGTATGCGTTGTACCGACGACAACTTGTAGTGGCGCTAGCCTGAGGCGAATGTAATATTGCCCCACAGAGTTATGTAGATCTCAGCATCAGAGTTCTCGTGCTAATGGGTTCCAGGCACCAAAGAAGTTCCGAATCAGCTGCTCCAGCAGCTAGAGGTGGAGGCGAAGGTCATAGAGGTGGAGCTCAACTTGCCAAAGGTAGAGCAGCCGCAGCGGCCGTCCCAGTGATGAGGTTCAGAGGAGGTGGGGCCCACCCGGTGTTTATGCTCTATTCCGCCAGGCGCAGAGCTGAGTCATCAGAAGACGCTGTCATTTACAGTACTATGATCCTGGTCTGTGATAGAGATGCTTCAGTGCTAATTCGACCAGGGTCTAAGTAATTCGTATGCGTCAATCCTATTATTGCATCGCTATGCTGGTATATGCAAGTGACGGCATTGAAGTATACCTGTATTTATGTCGAACAACCGATGGGTGATCCTTATAGTGGCGATCCGAGTTATCGTTCATGTGTTGTAGTAGTATTGGGAAGGTAGCGTATTTGAGAACTTGGTATCGTTTAGGAATGTTATTTGCTGCAAATTGACTCTATTGGGGATTCAACGTCAATGATTGGGATGGAGGTTTACCGTATATTCTATCTTGGAGTAACGCCAAGACCGTGACCTTGGCTTACCAGATTTTGCCCTTTTGGAGTGGCGAGGGGACCCAGGAATCACTTTCGCGTGTTATCATAATGTGAAGGATCGAGCGATGGTCGAGAAGGGGTGTTTAGCTTTCTGGCGTATGTTTCGCGATTCCAGGCAAGGTCCTTCTTATGATTCTGTCCCCTATTGTTAGTGTCTGTGGGAGGTAAGATCCCCCTTTATGAGAGTATTTTACCAGGTTCCCTTTGATCGAAGACGTCGAATGCCATAGCATGGGGTAGTAAGAGGAAGCCGACAGGATAATCGATATTTTTGTATTGATGCTTGGCTCCTGGGCCGACTTATAGGCAGCCGATTAATGCTCGGACGATATAAGAATCGCTTGAACATGTGAGTTGATATGGCTGTAAAGCATGAATCGTGAGTGTTTCATTGAGTAAGATGATTGTAGATAGATGAGTTAAAAGTTAAGATCTTGCAGGTTTGCTTGAGAGGGGTTTTCATTAGACTAGCGTTTCGCCTTGGGGTGCGCCGGTGTTATGGTGTGAAGACAAAAGGATGGTTGATGGGATTGGTGCAATTGATTACCGCGAATTGAACAAAAGTGCGAAGATAAGAAAAGTATAAGCACTGCACGAGAGGATTGATTGATTTGTTCGCCCAGCTTCAGGTGCGAAGTTTTTCAACCAGATTGAACTGAAGTCTGGCTACATCAGTTGAGGATTAGGGCATCCGATGTCCTAGAAGATCGTATGCATTCGCGCAATTCGGTACGGCATTATGAGTTCCTGGTCATTATTTGGGTTGACAAATACCCGACATTTATGGAGTTGATGAACCCAGAGTTTCAGGCCTTATTTTGGACATGTTGCGTGATGAGTCTGTTAATTGATGATATATTTTGTGTGTACTCCCTGGCGAGCCAAGGAGGAGCACGGAGCAGCACTTAGGGTGGTTCTTCCAAACTCTCAGGATGTCAGTTATATGCCAGTTCTCCAAGTGTGAGTTCTGGCTAGAGTTGAATTGCAATTTTTGCTTCACGATGTTCAGCAAGGGATTCAGGTGACCCGAAGAAGATTGAGGCTGTGAGAACTGGCCCTCGACCAGCATCAGCTACAGATTTCGGAGTTTCTTTGGGGTTAGTAGCTACTATCGTCGGGTTCGTAGAGCGGATTTTCATCTATTGCAGGTTCCCGATGACCAATTGACTCACGCCAGGGTGCCAGCTTCGATGTCAGATGAGTGTGAGGCGAGCTTTCAAGAAGCTCAGATCCAGGCTTGACACGAGCGCGTCGTATGGTTTTGCCAATTCGAGAAAGTTCAGGGCATTATACAGTATAATTGTGATGCTTTCCATATTGGTCCTTGGTGCAGTATTTGATGCCAGGAGGCAGAGTCCACATAGCCCTATGCTTCGATGCAATTGAATATTACGAGAAGAAATTAATCCGGTTCAATGATCTACAGTTTGGGCAGCCATTGTTCATGCCTTTGAAGATTTGGAGACATTATCTATATTGGTGTGACGTGTGAGATGTAACTGTCACAAGCAGTCTTCAGTACTTTTCAAGCAAAGGAGTTGAAATTTGAGGCAGAGGAGGTGGTTGGAGTTGCTGAAAGATTATGATGTTACTATTTTGTATCACCCGGGGAAGCCAATGTGGTGGGCCGATGCAATTAAGTTAGGAAGTCCCGCCGACCCCCCATGGTAGTCTTGCTTATATTCCGGTCAGCCATAGACCGCTTGCATTTGGATATTCAGGTCTTTGGCAATCGATTTGGGAGGTTTGGACATTTTGAGCCTAAGCAAGAGTGTCTATGCTTGGCAACGGTTGCCTCATTCTTCATTATTGGAGCGTATCCGAGATCGGCAGTTCGATGATCCCCATTTGGTGTTGTCCTGAAGAGACACATGCAGCGTGGAGGTGCCAAGAAGGTGACCCTTGATGATGAATGGTGTTTGAGACTGCAGGGGCGAGTTTATGTGCCCAAATGTTGATGGGATTTCGAGAGTTGATCTTAGCGAGGCCCATAGTTCCCGGTATTCCTATTCACGCCGGGTGCCGCGAAGATGTATCAGGACTTGACTTGCGGCAACATTATTGGTGGCGTAGGATGAAGAAGGATATAGTTGCATATGTGGCTCGATGTTTGAACTGTCAGCAGTTAAGTAAATGAGCATCAGAGGCCTGGGTGGACCTGTTTCAGAGGATTTGAGCTTCCCGAGTAGAAGTGGGAGAGAGTTTACTATGAATTTTGTTTCCACTGGACTCCCGTTGACACCGGAAGAAGTTTGATGCGATTTGGGGTCAATTGTTTGATAGGCTTGACCAAGTCAGCGCATTTTGTCCCTGTTGCAACCACTTCTTTATCCGAGAGGTTAGCCGAGATTTCCATCAGAGAGATTGTTCGCTCTTCCATGGGGTGCCGGTATCTATCAATTTCGGACGGGGTACAAAGTTTACCTCGCGCTTCTGGAGAGCAGTTCGGCGAGAGTTGGGTCACCCAAGTTGAGTTGAGCACATCCACCATGCATCCATCCTCAGACGGACGACGTCCGAGCGGACTAATTCAGCATATTGGAAGGACATGCTCCGAGCTTGTGAATATTGATTTTGGAGGTTCGTGGGAATCAGTCTTGCCTTTAGCGGAGTTTTTTTGGCCTACAACAACAGCTACCCAGTCCAGCATTCAGATGGTTCCATTATGAAACGTGTATGGATAGGCCGATGTTTCGGTCTCCAATTGGAAAGGTTTGAGCCGGGAGAGGCTCGGTTATTAGGCACAGATTTAGTTAGGAGGCCTTGGATAAGGTCAGATCATTCAGGATGGCTTCGTTCCGGCTCAGTCGCGGCAAAAGGGTTAACGCAGATCGTAGCTCGAGATGTAGCTTTCATGGTTGGTTGAGAGGGTATTGCCGAGTGTCGCCTATAAAGGCGTGATGAGATTTGGAAAGAAGGGCAAAGCTTACGCCCTAAGGTTTCAATTGGTCCATTTGAAGAATTCTCGACCGTGTGGGAGAGATGGCTTTATAGGCTTGCTTGGCGCTAGCTTGTCCCGCCGTGCATCCAGTTTTCATGTGTCCATGCTTCCGGAAGGTATCCACGGCGATCCAGCCCACGTTTAGATTTCAGCATTGTCCAGTTGGAACAGGAACTGTCTTAGAGGAG
The DNA here is from genome assembly GCF_001879085.1 of Nicotiana attenuata. Taxonomy (NCBI): domain Eukaryota; kingdom Viridiplantae; phylum Streptophyta; class Magnoliopsida; order Solanales; family Solanaceae; genus Nicotiana; species Nicotiana attenuata. The sequence goes on along the minus strand of NC_031996.1, from coordinate 2,761,017 downwards.
GAAGCCCGGTGGCTATTCTAGACCGGCAGGTTCGACAGTTGAGATGAAGATTTTCCTTCAGTACGAGTTCAGTGGATAGGTCAGCCCCCTGAGGCATCGACCTGGGAGTCCCGAGTCGATATGCGGAGCGTTATCCTCAAATCCATTTCGAATCAGGTACTTCTTTCTTTTGTCCGTTTCGAAGGACAAACGGTTTATTTTCAGAGGTTGGAGAATGTGACGACCCAAAAGGCATCAACACTGTTTTCTCACTCATTCTGTGTCTCCGAGCCTTGGGAAAACCTTCATTTTAAGTGGCTTGTCCTCGATATTGCGCGCACCCGATCCAAGCGTAGCCGGAACGCTTAAATATGAATTATGTGTAAAAATTATGAATTTTGATATTAATATTGAAATAAGTGACTTTGGTTAACTATTTTGGGTATAAAACAGGACCGGACCCGTGATTGGACGGTCCCGGGAGAGTCCGTAGAAATTATGGACTCGGGCGTTGCCCGGAATCAGAAATTCGAGAGTCCGACCCAAGAAATTGAATTTGGTAAAGGAAAATTGTTTTTCTAAAAATTTTATGGAATTTGGAAATGAAAATGGTTTAGAAAAGTTTGGGTATCGGGCCCGTTTTTGGTTCCGGCGCCGCGTACGGGTCTTATATGTGGTTAAAGCGGGCTTTCTGTAACAGTTTTGGTTGAAAACGAGTCGTTTTGACGTGTTTTCCGCGACCTAAAACTCTAAAGTTGAAAGTTTATGAACGTGTGAAGAAAAACTAAGTGATTTGAGTTTGATTCCTTGTTCTTGAATGTTAATTTGGCGATTTGATCGCCACGGTTAAGTTGTAGGATGTTGTGAGGTTAGGGTGTGTGTTTGGTTAGAGCCCCGAGGCTCGGTGCTGATGATTGGAGTGTTTCGGGGATGGTTTTGGGCCTAGGAAAAAGTTGGCAGGAAATGTTTCAGTTCTGGTGTCTCTGGTGTGTTGTTTCATGCAAATCGCATAGGGAGCTCCCGGATCGATAGTGTAAATCTTAAATGCCCAGTTTTTATTATATTGCGATCGCATAGCTATTACTCTGCGATCCGTACCTCAGTCATCTTCATTCTATGCGATCGCACCCGCTCTCTCCTGCGATCGGCATGCACAAAAACCCAGCCCCATCATTATCCTTCTATGCGCATCGCAAATTCACAGGACCGCAGGTGACACTGAAGGAGTCTAGAATCAGTGACGGAGGGTGAGACTTAAGAAGGACAAGAACAGAGATCTATGGCTATCATACATACTTCGTGATGAGCGGGAAGATGGAGGCAGAGCAACCGCAGGGTAAGGGGAAAAGGGCAGGCATACGTCGATCGGTGGAAATTACCGGCGTGATCTTTTCAGGTCCAGAGCAAATTTCGCCAGTTATATTTAATTCCCAAAACAGTGTAGTCCGCGGACCATTCACAAAAAACACCCGAGTTTCATATTCTCCAGGTCCTTAGGCGTCCATTGAAGCTCCCTTTCATCAAGACCACTTGGGTATAGTAAATTCCAAACTTGTTTTCTTATTTCCATCAATTTTAATCCAAATTCCTAAGCTTAAATCATGTAGGATTTAGGGTGGAAATGGGGGAAAATGGTAGAGTTAGGTGTTTCTATATTTTCTTGATTTAACCTGTTTTGGGGTCAGATTTGAAATACAATTAATATGATTCGGCTCGTGGGGGACTGGGTGATTGAAATTGGTTCGAACTCGGTTTTGACCAAGCGGGCTCGGGGTCAATTTTTGGAAATTTTGGAAAAGAAAGCTTAAAAAAACTATATTTAGGCCATTGGGTTTGATTTGTTTAGCTTATATTAATGTTGTAAAGTCGTTATTTTCGTAGATTTGATTGAAGTTTAGAGCCGAATTGAAAGGGAAAGCGGTCTTGTGGATTGATTTAACTGTTGGAAAGTAAGGTAAGTGTTTTGATCTAACTTTGGCCTTGAGGGAAATAGGATTAAGAGTATTGTTTTGCTAATTGCTAATTGGTCGAGTAACGTGTATAGGCATGGTGACCGAGTATCTATAACATTGTGTTCTAAGCATGACCGTGCGTCCTTATTTGTGCTTTTCTAAATTTAGTTGGACCTCCCT
>NC_031996.1:2669322-2758881 GCF_001879085.1 Nicotiana attenuata | reverse complement strand
GAGCGGACTATTCAGATATTGGAGGACATGCTCCGAGCTTGTGTTATTGACTTCGGAGGTTCGTGGGATCAGTTCTTGCCTTTAGCGGAGTTTGCCTACAACAACAGCTACCAGTCCAGCATTCAGATGGCCCCTTATGAGGCGTTGTATGGTAGGCGGTGTCGATCTCCGGTTGGGTGGTTTGAGCCAGGAGAGGCTCGGTTATTGGGTACAGATTTAGTTCAGGAGGCCTTGGATAAGGTCAAGATCATTCAGGACAGGCTTCGTTCGGCTCAGTCGCGGCAAAAGAGTTATGCAGATCGTAAGGTTCGAGATGTAGCTTTCATGGTTGGTGAGCGAGTATTGCTCCGAGTGTCGCCTATGAAGGGCGTGATGAGATTTGGGAAGAAGGGCAAGCTTAGCCCTAGGTTCATTGGCCCATTTGAGATTCTCGACCGTGTGGGAGAGGTGGCTTATAGGCTTGCCTTGCCGCCTAGCTTGTCCGCCGTGCATCCAGTTTTTCATGTGTCCATGCTTCGGAGGTATCACGGCGATCCAGCCCACGTGTTAGATTTCAGCACTGTCCAGTTGGACAAGGATCTGTCTTATGAGGAGGAGCCGGTGGCTATTCTAGACCGGCAGGTTCGACAGTTGAGATCGAAGAGTTTTCCTTCAGTACGAGTTCAGTGGATAGGTCAGCCCCCTGAGGCATCGACCTGGGAGTCCGAGTCCGATATGCGGAGCCGTTATCCTCATCCATTTCCCGACTCAGGTACTTCTTTCTTTTGTCCGTTCGAGGACGAACGGTTATTTTAGAGGTGGAGAATGTGACGACCCAAAGGGTCATCACCTGTTTTCTCACTCATTCTGTGTCTCCGAGGCCTTGAAAACCTCATTTAGGCTTGCCTCGATTTGCATGCACAGTCCAGGCGCGTAGCCGGAAAGCTTAAATATGAATTCTGTGTAAAAATTGATGAATTTTGATATTAATATAAATAAAGTTGACTTTGGTTAATATTTTGGGTAAACGGACCCGGACCCGTGATTGGACGGTCCCGGAAGGTCCGTAGGAAAATATGGGACTCGGGCGTATGCCCGGAATCGAAATTCGAGGTCCCGAGCCCGAGAAATGAATTTGTAAAGGAAATTGTTTTTCTGAAAATTTTATGGAAATTTGAAATGAAAATGGTTTAGAAAGTGTTGGTATCGGACCCGTATTTTGGTTCCGGCGCCCGGTACGGGTCTTATATGTGGTTTAAGCGCTTTCTGTAAAGTTTGGTTGAAAACGGTCGTTTGACGTGTTTCGGACCTAAAACTCTAAAGTTGAAAGTTTATGAAGTTTGAAGAAAAACTAGTGATTTTGAGGTTTGATTCCTTGTTCTTGATGTTATTTTGGCGATTTGATCGCACGGTTAAGTTCGTAGGATGTTGTAGAGTTAGGGTGTGTGTTTGGTTAGAAGCCCCGAGGGCTCGGGTGTGATTCGGATGTGTTTCGGGATGGTTTTGGCCTTAGGAAAAGTTGCAGAAATGTTCAGTTCTGGTGCTCTGGTGTATTGTTCTATGCAAAATCGCATAGGAGCTCCCGCGATCGCATAGTGTAAATCTTAAATGCCCAGTTTTATTATATGCGATCGCATAGTATACTCTGCGATCGCGTACCTCAGTCATTTCATTCTATGCGATCGCACCCTGCTCTCTGCGATCGCGATGCACAAAAACCCAGCCCTCATTTATCCTTCTATGCGATCGCATTCACAAGTCCGCGATCGCAGTGAACAGCAAACCTTACCCTATGCGTTCGCAATCCCTTTTCCGCGATCGCATAGAGCAAATTTCGCCCAGTTATATTTAATTCCCAAAACAGTGTAGTCGCGGACCATTCACAAAAACACCCGAGTTTCATATTCTCCAAGGTCCTTAGGCGTCCATTGAAGCTCCCTTTCATCAAGACCACTTGGGTTAGTAAATTCCAACTTGTTTTCTTTATTTTCCATCATTATTAATCAAATTCCTAAGCTTAAATCATGTAGATTAGGGTGGAAACTGGGGGAAATGGGTAGAGTTAGGGTTTTCTATATTTTCTTGATTTATACCTCGTTTTGGGGTCGAATTTGAAAACAAATTATATATTCGAGCTCGTGGGGGAATGGGTGATATGAAATTGGTTCGAACCTCGGGTTTTGACCAAGCGGGCTCGGGGTCAATTTTTGGAATTTTGGAAAGAAAGCTTAAAAAACTATATTTAGGCATTGGGTTTGATTTGTTTAGCTTATATTAATGTTGTAAAGTCGTTATTTCGTAGATTTGATTGAGTTAGAGCCGAATTCGAAAGGGAAAGCGGTCGTTGTGGATTGATTTAACTGTGGAAGTTGAGGTAAGTGTTTGATCTAACTTTGGCTTGAGGGAATAGGATTAGAGTATTGTTTGCTAATTGCTAATTGTCGAGTACGGTGTATAGGCATGGTGACGAGTATCTATACATTGGTGTCTAGCATGGCCGTGAGTCCTTATTTGTGCTTATTCTAATTTTGTTGTGACTCTTCCTTGTGTAGTTGATGATTTCCGTATAATGTGAAGAATATGAGAAAGAATTATGATTTGTGAACTCTTTGGAGCATGGCTTGAAAGATAAAGTAATTATTGAGTAAGAAATGAAAGAAAGAGAAAGAAATGTGATTATTCCCTTGCCGGGCTGTATTCGTATATTGATTTTCTCCCTTGCCAGGATATTGAAATTATTGTTATTGTTCACTTGCCGGGATTTCTATTTTGTTTGTTTATTCCCTCACCCCATTGTTTGTGATTGCTGTTTGGGTGAGGACGAGCGATAAAGCACGAAGGGTGATGCCGTGCACGATTATGTTTTGATTATTAATGCACGAAGGAACATTCCGTGTCATGTTTTGATTATTAATGCACGAAGGAACAATCCGTGTCATGTCTTGATTATTAATGCACGAAGGAACATTCCGTGCCATGTTTTGATTATTAATGCACGAAGGAACATTCCGTGCCATGTTTTGATTATTAATGCACGAAGGAACATTCCGTGCCATGTTTTGATTATTAATGCACGAAGGAACATTCCGTGCCATGTTTTGATCACTAATGCACGAAGGGTCATTCCGTGCCATGATATGAGTGTTTATGTGAGGAAAAGCACGAAGGTTGATGCCGTGCACTTTATTTGATTGTTTTGGTGAGAACGAGAGTAAAAGCACGAAGGATGGTGCCGTGCAAATTGTTAAATTTCCACTCTCGTTGATGTTGTAGTTGTACATTTTCACCTTCTATTGGTTGATTTTTGTTATCCGGATTGTTGCATCCCCTATAGCATGCTCCCCTCCCTCTTGACTTGTTAGATTTCTGTATTTTCTTCTGTTGTATATATATATATATCGAACTGCACAGGTTGGTTTTGGTAGTCCTTTCTAGCCTCGTCACTACTTCGCCGGGGTTAGGCCAGGCACTTACCAGCACATGGGGTCAGTTGTGCTGATGCTACACTCTGTGCATCTTTTTGCACAGATCACGGTGCCGGAGCAGCTTTTGGACAGCAGTAGTTGATTGGGAGTTGTCTTCAGTCTAGAGATCCCGAGGTAGCCTTGCTGGCGTCCGCATGGCCCGGAGTCTCTTCTATCTTTACTTCAGTTTGATATCCTTTGTACCGGAACAAACAGAATTATGTTTTCATTCAGACGTTGTATTTAGCATTCTCTAAATGTTCGTGAGTTTGTGACCCCGGTTCTTGGGTAGAGGATTATGTTAAACTTCCGCATTGTTTTCCGTTTATTTAAATTTAAGACTTCCGCTTTTCTATTAATTGTTTCGTCGAATTTATTAAATGTCGAGGTTTGCTAAAAGAGATAATAAATAGTTGGCTTGCCTAGATCCTTATAGTAGGCGCCATCACAACTCTCGAGGGTGGAAAATCCGGGTCGTGACAAGTTGGTATCAGAGCTCTAGGTTACATAGGTCTCACAACTCACGGACAAACTTGGTAGAGTCTGAGGGATCGGTACGGAGACGTCTGTATTTATCCCCCAGAGGCTGCAGAGTTAGGAAAAACTTCACATTTCATCTTTCTTGTCGTGCGGTTCTGTTTCTCAACCACCGATTGAATTTCTACTCTATTCTTTCGCAGATGGCGAGAACACGCGCTTCCTCATCTACCGCTCAGCAGTCTGAGCCCTGAGCAGCAGCCCTAGAGGCGGAGCCTCGGGTTGAGTTTGAGGAGGAGGTTCTAGCCCCAGCAGTTCCGGTGGGCCCAGCTCAGGTCCCATAGGGGTTCATTGCCACCCCAGTTCTTCAGGACGCTCTAGTCCGATTGGTAGACCTCATAGAGGGTGTCATTCGAGCGGGTTTGCTTCTAGTGGTTCAGCCAGCGGTGGCAGGTCAGCCGAGTATAGTGGCTCAGGCCGGGGGTGAGATCACTTTTCAGGAGGCGGCCAATGTGGGTCGTAGAGTTGAGATAGTTCTGCCACAGGGAGGTGGTCATGGGTCGGATAAGAGGCCCCGTCATGCAGGCAGATTCAGTGGTACCTCGTCAGGAGGTAGAGGTTCTTGTGGTAGAGGCCATCCTTCCAGGCCCTTTCAGTCAGCTCTCCAGGTCACTCATGGTACTTCAGGTGGTCATTCAGGTCGATGGGGTCGGCCTCAGTTTCCGCAGCTACAGCAGTCGCGTGGATGTTTTGAGTGTGGCGAGTATGGTCATCTCAGGAGGGCTTGCCCGAGGTTGAGGGGTGCTCAGCCGCAGCAGCCGAGGTCTTGCCACGCTTGTGGCGACACGAGGCACATTGTCAGATATTGCCCCCGAGTTTATGGTAGCTCTCAGCATCAGAGTTCTCGTGCTATGGTTCAGGCACCAGAGGTTCCACAGCCTGCCCAGCCAGCTAGAGGTGGAGGCAGAGGTCATAGAGGTGGAGCTCATACTGCCAGAGGTAGAGGCCAGCCAGCAGCCGGCCGTCCCAGAGATGAGGTTCAGGGAGTGGGGCCCAACCCCGGTGTTATGGCTCTTCCNTCTTCAGTCTAGAGATCCCGAGGTAGCCTTGCTGGCGTCCGCATGGCCCGGAGTCTCTTCTATGTTTACTTCAGTTTGATATCCTTTGTACCGGAACAAACCGAATTATATTTTTATTCAGACGTTGTATTTTGCATTCTCTAGATGTTCGTGAGTTTGTCACCCCAGTTCTTGGGTAGAGGATTCTGTTAAACTTCCGCATTGTTTTCCGTTTATTTATATTTAAGACTTCCGCTTTTCTATTAATTGTTTCGTCGAATTTATTAAATGTCGAGGTTTGCTAAAAGAGATAATAAATAGTTGGCTTGCCTAGCTCCTAATAGTAGGCGCCATCACGACTCCCGAGGGTGGGAAATCCGGGTCGTGACAATATTATACTGGACCAATATACTTGCTGGAACTCCAGTATATTATGCTGGAGTTCTAGTGTACTTATGCTGGAACTCCATCATATTATGCTGGAGTTCCTGCATACTTATTCTGGAACTCCAGTATAATATGCTGGAGTTCAAGTATACTTATGCTGGAACTCCAGCATAATATACTGGAGTATTTTCCGGGTTTTGAACAGTGTTTTCGCTCAGATTTATCTTTATATAAAAAGTGGCTAAATTTCGATTACTTTTAAAATTGGGCTATTTTTGAACGACCAGTTATAAATCTGGCTATTTTTAAAATTTACTCCCCGAGAATTCATTTTGGGCCTTTTTTTTGCTGGACAGGTTCAGCCGGGTCTTTGATGATGCAGATAAAATAGACAAAACATAAGGGATGAAATCAAATTATCAGCCATAAAACCAAGAATAAAGCTGGTAATTATTGAATTAACCGTTTATTATTTTTAGCTAGTATACATAAATTATACACTAGTTATATACAGTTAGACAGGTATTATGTATAAATTACATATTCACCAGCTAATTTTTGTTTAAATGATTAAGCGGACGACTATTTAGGTTAATTCTTCATAATTATTATTTTTACTCAAAAGGGAAATACATTTTCTTGCAAAATTAAACAATTCAACACACCAACATAGAAAATCTATGTGATAATTTCTCTGTTCCATTTTATGCGAAGGTATTTACTATTTGAGAAGTCAAATAATTCTTCTTTGATTGTAATTTTGTAGAACTCTTTTAACTGTTTTGATTATTAACTATGCTTATTTAAACTCCTCATTCAATTATGTCTTAATTTTTCTTGTTAATTTGTTTTAAAAAAAAGAATGCCAATATTTTTATTCTTAATGATATACTCTTTTTCTGGTATAGTATACACACATTTAATTTAAGTAAAAAATTTCTTAGCATATTATTAAATATTTATCCACTAAAACTAAGAAACATAAAATATAAAATATTATTTTTATATAATTTTCAAATATAGTACTAGTCCATTCGTTTCAATTTAGATGAGGTAGTTTGACTCGATACGAAGTTGAAGAAAAAAAGGACTTTTAAAACTTGTGGTCAGCTTAAGGGATAAAATTTTTGTGGAAACATGACATTTGTGTAGTTATGAAAGTTTACCATTAAGGATAAAATGGGTAAAATGAAGAGTTTAAGGGCGTGTTTGGTATAACGAAAAATATTTTCCGTGGAAAATATTTTCTTGGAAAACAAGTAGTAATCTTATTCATTTTCCGGTATTTGGTACGCAAAATAAGAAAAATGACTTCTCAAGAGTATTCATAAATAATTTAGATATAATAAACATGAAGCCATAAACTTTCGAACCCACAACCTTTCGAACCCACATTTTTCATAAACTTTCGAACCGCTAAACTTTCGAAACTGCGGAATTTCTAACTCGTAAACTTTATAATTTCTAAACCCGTAAACTTCCAAACACATAAACCTCCGAACTCATAACTTTGGAACTTGTAAAATTTTGAAACGAAAAAACAGAAATTTGAAATTGCAATAAAAAAAATAAGGTAAAAAATTAATTTTTTTTTTGCGGGAGGAGGATGGGGGGGTTGGGTGGGATGGAGGGGTAGTAGGGTGGGTGGTAACGAAAAACTGAAATTTGAAAGGAAAAAAAGAGCCTTTTTTGGAGAGAGGGGGTGGGGTGGGGTGGGTTGGCGAGGGTAAGGAAGGTTGAGAATGAATTTTGAAAAATATTTTCCCTTGTCTTGGTAAACAAAATTTTTTTCCTCCAATTGAAGGAAAATATTTTCCTTCATACCAAACACACCCTAAGTTGAATTTTTTTATAAAAATGTGTCATTTTTTTTTGTGTGAATAATACATAAATTATATGTTTTGAATTGTGATCCTCCTATTCTAAATTCCTTCACATAAATTGAAACCGAAGGGGTAGAAAATAACCTAAAATAACCCATGAAAAATGTGCCCAGATACCATATTCTATTTTAGTTCACTGATATTCAGGCAATCTATTCAGACTCTGATACTGGACGCTAAATCGGCTCCTTACATCGAACCAATCAATACAAACATATCCTAATAATACTATTCTAGTACAAAACAAATATGGCAGTAGCTTCAGCAGCTCCATTATTGGCATTGAACGGAGCTGTAAAAATGGCGACAAATTCACAGGCATACTTAGAAGGAACAAAGGTCAAAGAAACCAAGTCGTTAATAGCCGAATTATGCCGCCATTTTTACAATCAGGGTTGGGTTTCCGGCACCGGCGGCAGCATCACCATTAAAGTTCATGATGACTCCATTCCTAAACCTCAACAGCTTATCGTCATGTCCCCTTCAGGTAAGTACCCATTTAACATTAGGGTACGGGAAAAGGCCGCACCTAAGAAGTGTGACGTAGAATGCAAGCATTAGTGGCTGTTTTTACGGTTCCCTTTAACATCTTAATTTACACCAAAATCAATAAATAGTGTCTTAATTAGTTTGTGTTTAGTACTTCTCTTATGCTTCCTCAATTCCAATTTATGTGGCATACGTCAATTTATGTGATGCACTTTCTTTTTTTCGTGTTTGATAGACAATATGTTACCTTTCTACATTTAAAAGTAATTTAACTTCAAAATTCTTATTTTATCCTTAATGGGATGATTTATAACCGGTGGCGGAGCCACATTTGCCGGAAAATTATACTATTTTGCTAGATAAATTTTTTTATTTTATGTATTTTACTAAACGCTGACTCCCCTTTGACTTTTTGATGTATCTAATTATTTATATTTTGACACCCCTTGATGAAAATTCCGGATCCGCCACTATTTATAGCCACACAAATGTTCGTGACTTATGGTCAAATGGCGCCACAGAAATTGGGAAGAAGGGATTAGTTAACTCGGCACAAAATTTAAGAAAAAAATGAGAACTTTTGAATCTGTGTGGTCTTAAACATGCCATACATTTGTGTGACGGTAAGACTTTTGAAACATGTGGTCTTTAAATTTGTCATAACATTTGTGGAACTGTAAAAGCTTCTCGTTAAGGGTAAAATAAGAAGTTTAACTATTATTTTCAAATTTTGAAAGAGATCATTTTTTGAAATGGAGTAATGAGGAAATAGTATCACATAAACTAGAACAAATGAAGTAGTTAAATTAAGTTGGTACTCTACTCAATCTCTATCTTTATTTAAATAAAATAAAAAATTCTGTTCTTTGAGTTCTGTGTGTTTTTGGGTTGTTTGATTAGGGGTGCAAAAGGAAAGGATGGTGGAAGAGGATATGTATGTGTTGTCTTCAAATGGATCAGTTTTATCTGCGCCATTGGCCAAACCGTACCCATATAAGCCTCCCAAGTGTTCTGATTGTGCTCCTTTGTTTTTAAAGGTACAATTGGTCATCACTGTCATGATTCTTGTTTTGAATTTTTGAGGTTGCCCAATTTGCCTAAAGATAGAATCTTGTGAATGTCTACTACCAAATTTCTGCTTTGGTGTTCTACTTTAGCTAGTGTCAGTTCCATTTGCAAGAATTAGATTTATTAGATAGTCAATCAATCAGTCAACTACACCTCAATCCCATATCAGTTTAGCGTCAGCAATTAGATTTATCAGTATCTATGGATAGTGTAATTCATGTCCTATATATGAACCAATACCTGAAGTCAGTGTGCTCGATTTAGAAAATAAGCAAACGCTGTGTAAGCTTTCGGCGGGTGGAGTTACTCGGTATCTGTGCTGGTGGAAAATAGCATGTACCTGTGGAATACTCGAGGTGCCTGAGCTGGACACCATTATTGAAAAGGATGAAATCATCAACTAATTGTCTTGATTCTTGTTTCCAACTTTTAATGTTGACCAATTTGCTGTGTTGAATTGAGCTAAAGATAGAATCCTGTGAATGTCCCCTGCCAGATTTTTGTTTTGGTGTTCTACTTTAGCATGTGCCGGTTCCGTTTGCTAGAATATAAATTTAGTAGTCAATCAATCAATCAACTACATGTCAATCATAGATCAGTTAGGGGTCAGCAACTGGATTTGTCACTGTGTGTGGATTATGTATTTCATGTAATTTGAACTAGTAACTAAAGACAGAGTGGCCGGCTTAGAAAAATGAGCAAATGGAAAATGAATGGATCAGCTAATTTAAGATCTGAAAATGTGCTCTTATATTAGCCAATCTGTGTGCTTGATTCTCCTATTTCGGGTTTGCCGTGGATTCTACCTCCCATAACTTCCACTCCTTTTTCCTTTTTCTCAGGCTTATGAGATGCGTAATGCCGGTGCTGTTATCCATAGTCATGGAATGGAATCCTGTATAGTAACAATGCTCAATCCACTATTAAAAGAATTTCGGGTAAGTATGTGAACTTGGAGAAGCATATAAAGGCTCAAGTTCAACCTGTATCTTCTTAGATAGTCCTCTCTGAGATCTCTTAATTTGCATTCTGAGTATAATTGTTTGATGGTGAATATAGCCTGAGGGTAAAACATATAGTAAAAGAAAATGATAACAAGAAAGTTATAGACGATTCAACTTTATTCTAGAAAATTCTCAGTATTTCTTGCCTGATACCATATCAAGAATTTGACAATATAATTGAAAGCAGTCAGGGACAGCAGTTGAATTATGAAACATATTCAGATTAGTGCCTTCTGACCTTCTGTTCTTTATGGTCAATGATTTTAGCTTTCTTCTTATAGATGCTTTTCGTTGGCTAACATTAGCTCATACTTCTTTGATAGACAAGGGAAGAATAATACGCAAATAGGAAATTCAACCATAACCAGTATAACAGATGAGTGAAGTGGAAATGAGAAACTCGTTAAAGTATAGTTGGTGGGATGGTGTTAATGGATCATAAGCTGCATGAATGAAGACAGTTGAAACTAGAAGTATGAAAATAAGTTTATTAGGATTCCTCTTTTTTGGGAAAGGTAAGGTCACACATGTGCTTGTGGCATAAATATCTTGGAAGTCTAAAGGTTTCACTTTAGCGAATCTACTTGTGTTTGAGACTTCTTAACATTCAACATGGTCTATTATAGGAGACTAGGACAGTTTTCAGAAAATTTACATTTTAAAGACTTTGTTTTCAAACAGTATAAAGAGATGCTTTTGTCTCCATCTGATTCCACAATATATAAGAGCGAAATCTCGTGTGTCCTTTTTTTTAAAATCTCACTCATATTCTTCTTCATTGTAATTATAGATCACTCATATGGAAATGATCAAAGGAATTCAAGGGCACGGTTACTATGATGAACTTGTGGTCCCAATCATAGAGAACACTGCGCACGAGAGAGAACTCACAGAATCTCTTACAGAAGCAGTATGCCCCTGTATCTACTGAAAATCTTGTCTACCAATCAGTGCTATTTGTGCATCATAAATTATGGATATTCATGCATCTGAGATTGTTGTTATCATGGTTGGCTTCAATTCATACAACATATTTGATATTTTAATGGCTTATATTGTATACGTGAATGAATCATGTTGAAAGTGTCAACTTCGTTCCTGTTCTAATTTGGCTGTGATCACAAAGCTTCTAGGTAACAGTTCTCAACTGAAAAACTTAGGAAATGTACTGTATTCTGGTACAATTGTTTCATATTATGCACTTCCCCTTCACTACTGAAATTGATTCAGTACTTCTGAACTATACACGGGAGAAAGAATCCGGGCTTCACTTCTTTTTTCCTATTCCTTTATTTTTAATGAACTGCACCAGATACCCTGATCCTAGAAGAGAGGGAAAAGACATCCCTAAAAGGCTAAAATCATTTGGTTATTTTTCTCATTCATCTTTGGAGCTGATATTCTCCACTTGATTATAGGCTTTTATTTCAAGTGCAAACTAATGTATCTGTGTTACTGGTAATTGGATTCTAATACTCTTCTATAATCGTACACAAACATTATTATTACTGATTTTTTGGATTAGTAAGAATATTATTGGTAAAACTTAACCAACATAAATATAGTGCTGGATCTTTAGAGAAGAGTGGGGGTTCCGTTCATACAAAAGTAGCAAGTGAAATCCAACATGCTTTTTTCCTCATATCCAGTTCAAAAGAAGTTGCACCACAGAGCTAAGAAACTCAATAATCTTTGTAAACAAATACAACTATTAAGTGGCACGAAACAGCAAAACACAGGTAAACGATGTTTACTATTAACAGAGAATCCAAAACTAGCATCTCTGGTTTAAGGTACTATCACACCAATTCAGGTTAGTGAGAGAAACCTCATCTAGTCTGAAAACCCTGGTTTTGTAAACGAAATCAAGATGTTATATACTTTTTGTTTAATGTTTAACTATAGTCTATAAGTCAGTTGTCTATATGCCTAGTGCCAGCCGTCATTTGCTCTCAATCGTTCCCTTTGAAGGAAAATGTATTTGCTTAAGATTTTGATTTTAAGACTTAAATGATTCTTTTGTTGTGTGACACGTCTCCTGGGAGGTAATGATCATTTGTCCATGTTGAACAGATCAAAGCTTATCCAAAGACAACGGCCGTGCTGGTCCGAAACCATGGGATATATGTGTGGGGAGATTCCTGGATCAGTGCTAAAACTCAGGTTTGTGTTGTGAAGCAAATTTGTGTTGATCTTTCGAGGCATGATTAATTCTTAATGTCTAAAAGTAATAGTGATTGATACCTATGGTATTTCGCCATATTATTCTACAACCTAAGTGCTATATTCACATTTTGATTTGTTCCTTCCCCGTACCTCCCTCTTCTTATTTATTTTTTTTTTTTTAGGGGGGGGGGGGGGGGGGGTTGGGTGGGGGGGGAGCGAGAAGGGTTTGCTTCACTCTTATTTTGAACTCTTCAAATTGACATCCTATCCTCCAGGCTGAGTGTTACCACTATCTATTTGATGCTGCAATTAAGCTTAATCAGTTGGGGCTGGACTGGACAACACCAACTCATGGTCCTATTCATAACTCCAATGGTGCTTTAAGCAGTACCCGAAATGTCAAGACGTCTGCAAAAGCAGGTGGTCTTTCTTTGAGTGGCGACATTGAGCCATTACGGGTAAGCATTTGAAAATTACCATTCTCTAGTTTTTTGATATTTTGGTTTAAGCTTCATATGCATATAATTTTAGCTCTTGTTGCATGCTTGCATAGTGATTTTTATAGTTTGGTGCAGCGCTGCGTCGTTTTGGATATTGAGGGAACCACAACACCCATATCATTTGTTACAGATGTTCTTTTTCCTTATGCTCGTGATAATGTGGGGAGACATTTGGATGGAACATATGATTCAGCAGAAACCCAGGAGGATATTAAGCTTCTAAGAGCTCAAGTAAGATAAATCTCGAGCTGAGCTCTAGCTATTATTACTCATCCATTAGATAAGGACCATCCATTTGAATTTTCCGCTTGCAAGAAAATAAATGCTTTTCATAAATACTGACTAGTACGTCATCTTGCATTTTACACTCACAACAATACACGGTTATACATATATCTGATAATAAAGCTAAGATAAACATGCTTTGCCTTTCTGAATTCAATTATACTGGAAAAGAGCAATGATTTAAAGGGTATCTCTCAAGCTCATTTGTGCTGCAGACGGGATTGGATAATGAGGGTATTGAGGAAGGAGTGGCGCTGTTGTCGATGACAGCAGGCATAAAACTAAGATATGAAAACTATAGCTGAATAAAATTAGAACCCCACTAATGTGCTATTCTTGCCAAGGGTCTATTGGAAACAGCCTCTCTATGTCTCTACAAAGTAGGGGTAAGGCTTCGTACACACTACCCTCCCCAGACCCCACTATGTGGGATTGTACTGGGTTTGTTGTTGTTGTAATACTGTGCTATTATTGTTATACCAAAACATGATTCAATATTTTTTCACAAGTAAAAACTGTCTCGTATACATGCCGTACTTAAAAACCTGTAATTCATAATTAGGTACTATGCGGTAAAACCAACTTAATTTTGGCTCCTTTGCTCTTTTCTTTCAGGTACAAGAAGACTTGGAAAATGGTGTTGTCGGTGCTGTACCTATTCCCTCTGATGATGCTGGGAAGGAGGAAGTAATTGCAGCTTTGGTTACCAATGTTGAGGCAATGATTAAAGCTGACCGAAAGATTACTGCCTTAAAGGAGTTACAGGTAAGAGAATGGCATTGAAGTTAATTTTTCCCTTGTCTTATCTGAATATAATTTGTGCTTGGCTTCATATTCTATTGCTCAGGGGCATATATGGCAAACCGGGTTTCAAAATAATGAGTTAGAGGCAGTTGTTTTTGATGATGTGCCCGAAGCTCTTGAGAGATGGTCTGCTTTAGGCCTCAAGGTTTCTCCCATTATCCCCTTGTTTCATAAATTGGACTATTACTAGTATTAAACTATTAATATTAAGGTGAGAATGGAATTTATCCTTTCCGGATAGGTATGTCTCTATGAGCGACTACACCGGTCTTTATATGTCTTGGCCACGTCCCTTTCATAAAGACCTAGTGTTGGATTATGATCAAAGAAATCTCTCTATTATACCTTATCCAAAATCATTAACGACTCGAGCCAGCTGCATTAAATTCTTTCTTCTTCATTGACCTGTCAAGATGTATTTTGAAGTATATAAAATGACTAGTTATTTTGTCCCTAAGGTGTACATATACTCAAGTGGAAGCAGATTGGCACAAAGGCTTATCTTTGGTTACACAAACTATGGAGACCTGAGAAAATATCTCTGTGGATTTTTTGATACAACAGTGGGGTAAATTTCCATCTTTCAGCAGGGCCGACATCTCTGATTTTAAAGCGATATCCTGATATCTTTTCATGTGAAGTAATTGATGTTTCTTCTATTTGTTGTAGGAATAAGAGAGAAACAAAAAGTTACACTGAAATTACGGCATCCTTGGGTGTAGATAATCCATCTGAGATTTTGTTTGTGACGGACGTCTATCAAGAAGCCATAGCTTCAAAGGCAGCAGGTAATGTTCTGCTTGTTTTAGTATGAAATATTCTCTACTTTTCAGTTGCAAGCTATCCCCCTTCCTACCATTAAAAAGGCATCGGCAGTGCACTAAGCTCACGTTATGCGCGGGATCCGGGGAAGGGCCGGACCACAGGGGTCTATTGTACGTAGTGTTACCCTACATTTCTGCAAAAGGTTGTTTCCACAGCTCGAACCCGTGACCTCTTGGTCACATGACAACAACTTTACCAGTTACGCCAAGGTTCCCCTTCGTCCCCCTTCCTACCATTATTCCCATCTTAAAAACTCACATAAATGTAATATAGCGTTTTGTTGGCTACAAACGCACCACATAACTAATGCAGCTTTTGGTTAACGGTATTAAATAATGTCTGCATTAAGTTATGTAGGAAATTTATGTATTTTATGCGGGATAGGATAGGGGTAAGGCCGCGGACATCCTACCCTCCCCAGACCCTACTTGTGGGATTACACTAGGTTGTTGTTGTATAGAGTTAGGGGTGTTCGCGGTTTGACGGAAAACCGAACCAAACCGATTAAGTAAACCGATATTTTTTTTGATTTGGATTGGTTTTGGTTTTAAATTTTAAAAACCGATAATATTTGGTTTGGTTTTGGTTCTATTTTAAAAAACCGAAAAATAAACCGAACCAAACCGATTAATTATATACAAAATTTAATAATTATTTATATACAATATAATATCTTTTTGTTAATAATTTTAATTGTTATTTTGAATTTTGGTTTATCCTGTTATATCTTAAAAGATTGCCTAAGCCCATAACAATAGGATTCGACCAATTTTCTTTTCATTAATAGACACTAATTCTCTAAACCCGCACATACTTTTGCCTAAAAGAAGAGGTAAAAAAAAAACCACCACAAGAGTAAAGAAAGCACATTCAAATTGCAAGACAACAATGGCTAAAGCTTGAGAAAGCAACCTTATAGTTTGTTTTTTGTTCATTCTTTTCATATAAACATGTAAATAAACTTTCAGTTCTCAAAGAAATATATAAAAAGCATAAATTTGGCAAATTATTTTCAGATTGTTGTCTAGCGTTGTTTTAATATTATCGACTTATCATTAGCTTACTAAGAACCGAAAAACCTAACCAAACCGAACCAAACCAACAACAATCAAACCGATGATTTGTATTTAATTTGGTTTGGTTTTGGTTTTAAAATTTTAAAAATCGATTAAATTGGTTTGGTTTTGGTTTTAATCAAAAACCGACCAAACCGAACCGTGAACACCCCTATATAGAGTGTAGAACAACAAATGTATTAGCAATGTGGGGATTGAACTATTTTAAGACATAATGTCCCTTAAAGTAAGTCATCGATGTATAACAATCTCTTAATTATTAATAACCGCATAACGGTTCGTTCATTATTAATTACTGCATAACAAGTTTTTTCATTATTAATCTCCATATATGTATAATCCCTAACCAAATGACCCCCAGTGTGTTATATTTCAATGAAATTTCTCACTTATTTCCTTCATTCAGGTTTGGAAGTGATAATCTCAGTCAGGCCAGGGAATGGACCTCTTCCAGAAAATCATGGATTCAGGACAATCAAATCCTTTTCAGAGATCTAAAGATGGAATATATATTACTCTGTAACATTTTTCGCGTGTTTTATTACGTTAAATAAATAAACAAGTTGGTGAAGCTTTCATAAACCCCCCCCCCCCCCCCAAATGTGATAATAAATTTAAAATAAAAAAGAAGAAAAAGAAAATAGTTAACGTAATAGCTACTTAATCCCAATGTAAGTTGTTATATTGGCGGCTATGAAGAGTGGCGAAGCCAGAAATTCGAGCAAAGGAATTTACACCCAAAAAAAAAAAAAAAAAATAAGTTGCACATATGGAATTTGAATCTATGACCTAACGTAATTTTTGAATCTTTTTTGTCATTGCAGTATAATTTTTTTTTTTTTAATGTTAAAGAGATTCAACAATTTATATATAACATAATTCCAAAAATATTTGAAATGTATAAAATTTTATGGTACTACGGTTATTGCGCATAGAACATAGGGGAGATAAATGGGGAGAAATTCAAAAATAGCTAGATTTACAAGCGGACATTCAAAAATAGCCACAGTTTTAAAAGTAATCGAAATTTAGCCACTTTTTATGTAAAGATAAATTTGAATGAAAACACTGTTCAAAATCTAGAAAAATACTCCAGTATAATATACTAGAGTTCTGGTGTAATTATACTGGAACTCCAGTATAATATACTGGAGTCCCAGTATAATATATCGGTCAAGCATAATATACTGGAGCTCCAGTATATTATACTGGAACTTTCTGCGTGTTGGAGTTCCACCATAATATGCTGGAACTTCATACACAGGTGCACCGATCTCCAATATATTGTGTTGGAACTTTCCGTGTTGCAGCAAAATAGTGACTATTTTTCAATGATTTTGCAAACGCTGGCTATTTTTGAATGACCAGTCCGAAAACTGGCTAGCCCGTGCTATTTTTACGGATAAATTACTTGATCATTCCCACATAGTAATATTATCATTCCTGTTGTAACAAATTTAAAGGTGGCCCGGCAAGGTTTTTCTCTTGAATCTCAATGAACTAAGTAGGCATGTAATAAAAAAACACATCCTTCGGCAGAAAGTTACACTGTGTAGATACGTAAAATAAAAAAAATAAAAAAAAAAAAAAAAATATATATATATATATATATATGTTGAATCCCCTTAGTAACAAAATCTGGCTCCCGCCACTGATTACAAAAGAAACACCCAGACGATATATCCCTAAGCAAATATCAAAATTTGAAACTACACTGTCAAAACCAAAAATGTATAATTACTCTATCTGTAAGTATCTCGGACCTGCCTCATCTACCAGCAAAATTATAACTATCCCATCCCTATAGTCTAGGATGCAAAAAAAAAAATTAAAAATTAAAAAAGGAATAGCTTAAAGTTACTAAACTAACGTTGCTATTGCAATATATCTGAGAATAACCACGTTTTCCCTCTTCTATTTCATTCTAATTTCGACGTCAACAGTATCCTACAGCATATACTTGTATGCCGCGACAAGAAGTAACAACACTACCAGAGCGGCAGGAGCAGCCCACTGCCAGTAGTTTCTTCCCTTTTTGTGTTTTAATATAACTTTAGGAAGCTCGGAGCCTTTTGCACGCGTTGCTCTATGCCTAACGGTGTTCTCTTTGCACTCCTTGACCTTAGGGGCTACCGGAGTTTCAACCTTTTCCTCCGCCTTCTCTTCCTCAGTTGTCTCAGTTGGTTCCTCCATAGGATCCTGACCAGTAACAACAGCACCAGCCTTTTTCCTCGCTTTCTTCTCAAGGTCCTGAAAAGTGTTAAAAGCACTAGATGAGTCAAGAGCCAAAGTAGATTTATACAATATGAAACTAAAAAAGGGCAGCCCAGTGCATTAAGCTCCCGCTATGTGCGGGGTCCGGAAAAGGGCCGGACCACAAGGGTCTATCATACGCAGCCTTACCCTGCATTTCTGCAAGAGGTTATTTCCACGGCTCGAACCTGTGACCTCCTGGTCACATGACAGCAACTTTACCAGTTACGCCAAGGCTCCCCTTCCAATATGAAACTAAAAGAGACAATAATATTATAAGGAATGAGAAGGATAATTTCCTTGAGCTTCTTTTCAGCTTCTTTCTGAGCTTTTAATGCTGCTTTAGCAGCTGCTTTCTCCGCCAACTTCTTCTTCCTCTCCATTGCCTGCCGATTTTTTGCTATTTCCTCTTCTCTCTTCATCTCTCTCAATTTTACTTCATCAACACCGTTCCGCTTGGCATTAGTATCCTCGGGTAGCTTTTCTAAACCATAGACTTCTTCGTTGCCATCAACGAAATCAAAATCTTCTTTCAGAGTACTCGTGTTTTTGCCATTTGCATCTTTCAGCTCCTTGCTATTCTTCTCTTTTTGTACTTTCTGCGTTGCAGAAGCATCAAGTTTTGCGGTAGAAACGGGATCTTCCTTTGGTGGATCCACATTAGTTTTTGGTGCAACCTCTGTCTGTGACGCAGTCCGTGCCTCCGGTGACACTAGAGGCTTCTCATCAGGGTTCCTCATCCTGCCATCCTTGCTCAACTGCCTAATGTCAAGCGATGACAAAATTCTCCTCTCGTAATCATCTCTAAAAGCCTTATCAACACTCCAGAGAGACATGAAGTTCTCGGCCTAAAGACGTAAAAATAATTGTCAACACAAACACATGCAAAGCAAAAACTTTTGGGATAATTACCTTATTGGGCCGACCTCCAAAACAATAACCGGCAAATGTATATGTTCTGTATATTAAGTATAAACATACATATACCACACATAAATATACATATAATATACATAAATATACATATAACTTATATATTATATACATAATCACCCATCATACCTCCATCAGTGACAGTTCTTTAAGGGCTTCAATATCCTTCTTATCCGCAAGCTGTTTGGCTTTCTGTAACATTGTGGAGTTTTTGTAGAAAGGAGAATTCTGGAGAAAAAAAATTGAAGGACACTTATCAAAATCAATCCAGATACACTTATTTATCTACAATGTTGCAGCAAATGAAAACCATATTGATATTCAGATTATCAAATGAATTAGATAATTTTCTGATGGATGAGATGAATATGAAACAGTGTATTTGTGTTAAAAAATTCATTAAATATAAACAAATATTAAATTTAGAACCCAGTTATTAGCACTTGAAATCATCGTCCTGAAATCTAGAACCCATAACATTAAAATCCTGGCTCTGCCTCTTTTATAATGTTAAAGGAAACTGCAGATTTTCTATTTAGATTTCCCGTGTTGTCTTCACCCATGGCGCAGAATAATACATAATGGATAACTAAACATCATTTTGACCTCATAAAAAAAGTTTTTGATAGAACGGTATACAATTCATAAAATACTCATAAGCTCGTAATCACGCATATGTTTAACATAAACCAGTAGTGACAGGATATTTCAGTCAACAAAAGAAAACAGAAAAGCATACCCCTTCATCACGTTGTTTTCTCAATTCAAGAATATGTTCATAAGTGCTTTCTCTCTTTTTTACAATTTCCTTCACTTCCTCATCCAATGACTTGATCTGCTTTGTTATGTCATCGATGTGATCGTCCAGTTTCTTAAGCTTGGCCTTTACCGCCTGTTGCTCCTTACGGACTCCGTCCAAGTCAACACTTATAAGCTACAGTGGATGAAGTATTTGAAGAGTTATTAGTTATAAAGGCACACCAATAGAAAGGCCAAAAAATAATAGTCGGCAAATGTATATGTTTTGTATATTAAGCAGTGTTGTCAAAGGCTCATTTAAGGCGCGCTTAAACTCTGAAGCTCAGAAAAGCTAGGGAGCGCGCTTCGCCTCGCTTAATCAGCGCTTCAGTGTAAGCAAGGCACTAAGGCGTGTGCCTTATTTCCCATGAGTTCTATCTTGAATCGGGCAGTATTAAACTGCAATAATAATCGACAAATAAGTGTATTAGTTGTTGAGCAAAACATCATGAGTGAATTTGCTACTCTTTTTCCTTGAATTACATATATATTTATTTTTACCCTTCATTGCGCCTTTTTTTAAATAGCCCACATTTTAATTATGCTTTGCGCTTAAAGACCCAATAGACCTGGAGCACTTTTTAGAGCTTTTCGCTTTTGACAACACTGATATGAAGTATAAATTACATATAATATACATAAATGTACATATAATATTACATAATCAGCATATATGTTTTGTATATTTGGGCTAGCGCCCGTAGTTATTTTCGGCCGACGGGTCAAAAATGAAAAAAGCCCTTTATTATTTAGGCCAGGAAACCAGAAATTTTGCTACCGTTAAGCAAATAAATTTCAGAGCCTTACTTTGACCTGGTTTTGAATTGACTCCTTGTCACCTTTCGATTCCAGAATATCTGCTCTCATAGCAGCATTCTTTTTAACATTTTCCCTTGTTCCTTCAAGTTGCTTGATTTCCCTGAGAATTTGCTTCTCTTCATTCAGAGGAATGCTTTCATGTTGAATGCGGTACTCCAGGCTTTTGATCTGATGAATTTCCAAAATTAAAGAAAAATATTATTAACAGTATGTGCTTTTCAATTACTCAGCTTGATACAGGTAAGTAGAAGTGGAAGAAAAAAAGCGAAGAAACTAAAGCTTACAAGATTGTTAAGCTCCTCCTCAGATGAACACAGACTATAACCCCTCTCTCCGCCAGTATTTCTAGCACCACGGAGCTCGCCCAAGGCATCGTGCAGCGGTTTGACTTCCTTTCTTTTCTCATCAATCTTTGTCCAAAACTGCTGATTCTCAGCACTTAGAGATTTCCTTTGCTCAATGAGCTGCGCTCTATCTGCCTGCAGCCAAGGACTTATTTCATTAGTTTTACAATACCCTCTATAAAGAAGAGTTCGGGCGAACCTGCAGCTAACTTAAGAGGGCCTGGTATAAAGGTAATATATAACATGCTATGTCTGAAAGTTCATCAGCGTTAAGCCGTTAAGGCAAAATTAAAGTGCATGATTACCTAACATTGATATTGAAAAGGGATTAATATTGAATACAATGTTTTTACACATTTATAGAAGTATTCACATCCAAAGTATCAAATCTTCAGCCAAAAGCAGATAATAGTGACACTCACCCTTATGAGCTTTAATTTTTCAATAATCTGCGATCTTGCTTTGTTCTTTTTCTGTAGCTCAATTTCGGCCTGTTCTATTTTGGACTTCAGCTTTTGGTCTTCAAATCTCCGATATTTGACAATGTAGAAAGAATGGACCTGTTTTTCTTGAGGCCATTCATCAACCGCATTCTCCCGGAGGCTGATTAAAGGATCTCTCTTCCTTTCCTCCTTAATTGGTTCTTCAATACCATGAGAGCCAACTTTTATGGGATCGTTAACCCCTGCAACATTATTCATTCTCCCATTGTCTTTCAGAATCTTGTTCTCAACTGAAACATGGGCTAACTGAGATTCCACATCTATACCCATGATTTCACTAAGTACAAACAGAAGTTGCCTTCAACAATCTCCGATCCTGAAGTAAAAGGAACATACTAATTATGAACTAGCATCAGAGCAGTAATGTCTCCGGGATATACAGAAGAATTGACAGGACAAAAGATAAATGTCAATTGGCGGAACTTTACGGTAAAAAAAAATACCTAGTTGACACTAGATTGTGATGTGAAAATCAACTACCGTGATTCTTCCCACAGAATCCTAGTACAACCACCTAAAATAACTACTCTCTCCGTCCAAATTTATGTGGCAGTAGTCAGATTTCGAGGGTCCAATAAGTTTTTCTTGACAGCGATTTTTTCATGTATTTAAATATTTTAAATTATTAATTATTGTGACTTATAGTACTTTTTACGTAGTTATCAAATATGCAAATTTTATTTCAAAAAATCAAAGATCCTATGTCGGAATTCACGGTCAAATAAGAAGTTTGACTCTCGAAATCCGAACTATGACACATAAATTGCGACAGAGCGAGTGTGTGATATAAATACAAATTGAATAGACCTTTGTGTCAGACGTGCTCTAACTATGACACATAAATTAGCTGAGATACTCACTCTATGCCGCATTCTCTTTGAAAAAAATATTAACACAATCGGGTAAATTTTTAGGTATTTGCAGTTAAACCTCTTGATAATCATTAATTGATAATCTAGTAAAAACAGTAACTAACCTACTATCACAAGCTAATATTCATTAGCGCAAAGAAAATAACTTAAATCCTACTGTCAGTATATATAATTTAAATCCTACTGTTAGTATACAACAACAACAACAACACACTCAGTATTATCCCACACCGTGGGGTCTGGGGAGGGTAGTGTGTACGCAAACCTTACCCTACCTTGTGAGAATAGAGAGGTTGTTTCCAATAGACCCTCGGCCGGCTCAAGAAAGCATAAGCACCACATTAATGAAAATAGGAAAGTACCAAAAAGCCATATAATAGCACATTAAAAACAACAAGATTCCTACTGTAAGTATATATAACTTAAATCCTACCGTCAGTATATATAACTTAAATCCTGTTGTCAGTATATATAACTTAAATCCTATCTGAAATAGCAAGTAAAGATTAGAATTTTAATAAAGAACCATCCATAGAATCAGCAATTACACATGCAGTGATTCAAACAAAGGCAGAAAGCAATAAAAACAAGTTTCAATTGGCAATAATAACACAAATACTACTAAATACTCAATAATTCCCCTGAATTCAATCGAAAAAATAGACCCTTATTTCAATTGTTTGAAGAAAAAAAAAAAACATGAAGGGCGGAGACTTACCAGTAATCGGAAAAAATAAGGCAAAAGAATCTTAAGAAATACTCTCAATTGGAGAATGCCGTGAGAAAGAGAAATTAATGAGACAAAAATAACTAAACAGATTTTAACTATTTATGGAGATTATTATAGACATTGTAGTCATGTTGGAATAGGAATGTGAGAACAAATTTTTTGTTTTGTTTTTATTTTTGGTTAATCCAAATTCACTAAACCAGATTTTTCTCTGTCGCGGAAAAGCTTATATAAGTGGGAATTTGTTCCTACCGAAATTTTTTAAGAAATTACATTGGATATACTTTTTAAAATTATTATTTACATTTTCATCCCGTTAAAAAATATTTTTAAAAAATAGCTCTGCATGAGAATATTAAGCATAGTTAATTACCCGCTTTTACCTATTCTTAAAATGGTTACACTATACACCTGGCCGACCAAAACTATTTACCCGCATATCCATTTTTCTTATTTATTCTTCTACTGCAACTATGCAGTTTAAAGTTGCCTTGTACTTTTTCTCTATATTTTTCTTCTCCCTTTCTCTTTCTTCACTTTCTCTAATTGGATTATATCCCTCCCTATAATCTCTGATCAATCTACTTTTTCTATCTTCTCTTTTTCATGTATGCCAGAAAAACAAAGCTAGAAAGTAAATCTATAAAAAAAAATAATTAGGGTTTCAATAGTTTCTTCTCAAAATTCTCAATCTCGTTGAATTCGATAGATTTTGGCTTTCTCTATATGAGATTTTTATTCAACGTCACGCGTGATCCTCGTACTAATCACCTAAAAACACCCGATTACTTAATTGGATGTTGTGTTCAAATACTTTTCTAAATGAACTATTTAATGGATTTCCATGGAGGTATTATTCATTGCATAAGCTCTCATTGAGTTAATTAGATTATGAGACAGCTGATATTATTTCAGTTTAATAATTGAATTAAAAAAAATTAAACTCTTTGCGTACAATTTTATACTCTGTTGGTATAGCTATATACTATACCGGTATCATATGTTAGTTGAAATATTTTTTGGTTGTATTAGCTACATTTAATTGGTACACTATTTAATTTTTCTTTAGTAACAGTAGAATAGTATACTATCTTGAATTTTTTTTAATTTTCCTTTATGCATGTGTATTATGTAATTCATTTTGATTTTTTCTTTATGCGTTTGTTTTATATAATAGTACTATAGTACAATATCTTGAAATACATTCTTATATTAATATGTGGTACACTATTTTTTGATTTTTCTCTTTATGCATATGTATTATATAATAGTACTATAGTCACATATAGTTGCCTGAATTAATTAGTAGAATTGTATACTCTATTGGTATAATTATATGTCATATTGATATCATATGGTAGTTGGAATAGTTTTGGTTGCTTTAGCTGCATTTTTATGTGAATTTTATTCTGAAATAATTTATAAGATCATGTTTTGCTGTATTGGATTTTCTTGTACCTATGGATACAGATTTTATAGTTATGTGAAGTTGTTGGAACGACCCCGTACAACTATATACCCTATTAGTATAGTTATATACTATATTGGTATCATATGATAGTTGAATCATTTTTTGGTTGTATTAGCTGCATTTAATTGGTACACTATTTGATTTTCTTTTAAATATAATAATATAGTACAATATCTTGAAATACTTTATTTTATTAATATGTGGTAGACTTTTTTTTTTCTCTTTATGCATGTGTGTTATGTAATAGTAGTATAGTCATATAATTGCCGGAAATTAACCAGTAAAGCTGTATGCCATGTTGGTATAGTTATATACCATATTGGTATCATATGGTAGTTTGAACACTTTTTTGGTTGTTTTAGCTACATTTTTAAGTGATTACTATTCTGAAATTATTTGTATGAACGTGATTTGCAGTGCTAGAATTTTTTTGTGCCGATGGACATAGATTATGTGTATTATATAATAGTTTGTATAGTTATAGGCAATTGTAGGAACGACCTCATACAACTATATACCCTGTTAGTATACAGAATGAGCAAGTTGCTTTGCGAATATTTAACTTGCAATGCGAGCATGTAATTTTCTCATACTTTTATTGCATCCTTTAAAGTTTTGGTACAGTAGTATAGTCGTAGATAGTTGTAGCAATATTCTAGAGCAATCATATACTCTGTTGGTATACATGTATACCATATTGGTATCATGTGATACTAGAAGTCTTTTTTGCTGCTTATACTTTTATTGCATTTTTTAATATTTTAATCATTTATATTCTAACTAGTATATATAGAGATTTGGTGGTCGTAGATTATGCTTTCTTGCTCCATAACTGGTTGTGTTACGGCTAATGGTAGAGTGTGTACTGATATTTGTAGGGAAGGAGGTCAAGGTTTGCATGGCAATCACGTGTTGATTCTTAGAATCTGATCATGTAATTTATGGTGCTCAGCAGCAGTCAGTGTGATATTCAGTGAATTAGATGAAGTGACAACTCATATTATTTCAGTTTAATAATTGAACTAAGAAAATAAAAAAAAAGACAAAAGGTATATTATACTAGTTATATTAAAAAAAAGGTGAATAAATATTTTCTATATCAGTTATTTTTTTATTGTATAAAAATAAGAATAATAAAAAATAGTGAAAACAGTAAATGAAATTAGATTATGAAGAAAAAAGAAATATAAAAAAAAGAAATTAAATGAAATTAGAAAAGGAAAAAGAAAGAAATAAGAAGAAAACGAGAAAAAAGAAAAGGAGAAAAGAAAAAAAAGAAAAAGAGAAGAAGCATATAAATAAAAAGAATTGGAGAATAAAGAAAAATTTTCCCACAAAAACTACTATGGGTAGGAAATGTAATTAGTTTATGGGTAGAAAAACAAATGGATAGACAAGGGTAAATAATTTTATTTTTGTGGGTTGCTGTGTCATTCCCCGTAAAAATATCTTATTCGTGCAAATCACCAAAAAATATCTTCGTTCTCAAATTTCAAGCTCGAAACTTCTAATTCAAGTATTTACAATATGAAAAATAGTTACACAACTTAAATACTTGCTATTTTTCAATTAGTCGCTTTAAATAGTTTCATATAATTGATATATAAGTTTAAATTAGGTTTAAATTTCAGGAAGAACCATCATCTCTTCTTTCTTTTCCTTCCTTTTATTTACGGGCTCAATTTATTTTAAAAATACTAGTAGTCGTACACGCGCGATGCGCGATCAATATTAAAAAATATTAATTAAATTGTATTATGATCGGGCTTGTTTGAACATATAAGATCGTATTACTTTAATATATTTCAATTGCAGATTTATTTGTCAATATGATACACCCAATAAGAAAATCTCTATTAAATTAAATGGACTTATATAGTCACTGAATAAATTTTTAGTTCTATATTTTTCTTTATTCTATATCAATGTTTAGTATTTTTATATTGTAAATAGAAATTTTTATTAGCAAATTACTTTATTTAATATTTATCTACTCGTTTTTTTTTGTAATATAAGAGAAGATATATATTTATTAATCATGAAATATTTTTTATTTTAAATTTTATTTTGTTGTTGTCAATAATATTATCTGAATTTTAATGAATAAAATCTCTATTAAATCAAGGGGACATATATAGTCATCGAATAAATTTTTTGTTATGTATCTTTCTTTATTATATAATAAATATTTAATATAATTGCATTGTTAATAAAAAAATTATTAGCATATTAATTTGTTTAATTTTATTAGCATATTAAAAAAACTTATTAAAGTGATTTTTTATTTTATGTAATTTTAGGTTTTTATTGTAAAATAATTTAAAAACTTCAACCTGAAACTACTCTCCAATTTTTATGGCAATTTTTTTAATTTTCGTTTTTTATATAATATATTTTATTTTATTATTTTATAGATATTTAAATTCAAAAATGATAATCAATAACTAAATGTTAACTACTTATGCCATGTGGCTTTTTTTTAGACTACCACATGGCTTAAGGAGATGACTTTTTCCTCTCATTTTAATAATATATAGATTACAAACAAAAAGTGTATAAATATGATTGCATTGCAAAAGTATTTATTCATACAAGTGTTTACCCTAAACGAAGTAATTAAATTTTAGAAGTCTCAAAATTAAAGTGTGATGAATACTCATCACTTAATTACAATTAAGTAACAAAACTATTTTATGAATTATATATATCTAGTAGTCAGTATTTGATGTAAACACTCGATACTAGTAAGTTTTTTCATTAAAGTTACAATTGGAATTGCAACTAATAGGTTCCCATGGAATGATTGCTAGTTTGCAACTCCACTCCTTAGGTACATGTTTTTACTCCTACCAAATGTCGTTCCAAAGTTATCCACGATTAAGGTATGCATGGTTCGAGTTGGATCGATTATGATTAAAATTAAAACCTTACTAGTTTACTATGTTTATTTTAAGGAATTTTTATCTCTTATAGCAAATGTTAACAACTTATTTATTTTAAATAAATACCATTTAAAAAAAATTATATTCTATAGATACCTTTTAAGGTTTATAGCAAAATATTTAATTTGGTTACCTCCTATCCTTAAGCCATTGAATATGCTAATCAGTTACACTTTTTTTTCTCTCTCTACTTTGATACATCTCATTCTCTTCCCCCATCCCATTAAAATTTCCGATCTCCTCCTGCTTCCACCGGAATTCTTCAGCTCTTTGGTAATTTGTGCTTCACGAAATCTTGTATTTCACCTTTTTAAATTGTTCTTTCCCTTTTAGTCATCTATGTTGTTTGCACAGCCCTGTGCTTTGGGAGCATCTAGGTCTAAAAATCTTGCTGGTCCATCTATAGAGATCCATTTTGGCTTTTCACTCTTTCAAATAGACAGCAAAGGCAGACTCCACAATAACCAACAACAAAATTTAGATTTAGGTTTAACATAGGGTAAGCAGCTTTTTATAGTGCAAATATTATTAGAAAAAATTTAGAGATGTCTGACTTCATGCATTAATGACGGCGTAGCAGTGGGGAGATGACGGCGTAGCAGTGGGCTTGGGTTTGACATTAAACTGATTTTTGTGCAAAGCCCCCATCCCATTACAATAGATGCACTGATTCTTGAACAGCAGCCGCCGACATATAATCCGGTTGGTTTGTTCTTGAACAAAGACGATGGAGTTTGGGGCTGAGCAACTTGATTTTCTGTTAACATATTTCAATGTATTTTCATGTATTTCATTGTATTCATTGTCTTTTTTTTCATTGTAATTCAATGTGTCTCGTAGTATTCCATGTATTTCATTATATTCACTATCTTTTTTTCTCATTGTATTTCAATGTATCCCGCTGTATTCTATATATTTCATTGTATTCACTGTCTCGCTATATGCCATGAATGTATTCATACGTTTTTTTTAATTAATATAATTTATGTATTCAAATGTATTATATAATTTCTCTGAAGATTGCTATATTTTTGGGGTATTTTTCGGTTGAGAATCTTTTTTATAACTGAAAATACAAAATTTGTGTGTTATAATTGAGTTTGTTGAGTTATATTAGGAGTCTATTATATTAATTGATTCACTTTCCGTTTTAAAAACAGTGTAATCCCCTATTTTACGCCGTGAATACAGTCGAATACACTCGAATACAATAATTTGTCCAGCTGTAATCCCATGTTTCACTCCATGAATACAGTCGAATACACTCGAATACAACAACTGATTAGCTGGACTTCCCTGATTCACGCCTATTTTTGCTACTGTATTCATGAATACAATAGCTTAAATACATCAAATACATTTATAACCACATAAAAGGTATCTATAATTCGTAATATAGTAAATGTTATCTATAGATGGCTAATTACTACTAAAAGATAATATGAAAATTTTCCTTATTTTAATCGGCTTGATTTGATACAATGTGTCACGATCCAAATCTCATTGGGCCATGATGACACCCAACCTAGTAAAAATTGCATGGGGTAGCCATTATTTCAAGTGGTATTTACTTGTTATTCAGCATTTTTAATGCTGAGCAAAAGTAGCCACTAGTCTATTAAAATTAATATGAAAAGACTGAGTTACCCTTTCCTTCCCAAACGAAAATACAGTGGGTTGGAAAGACTAGGTGGGTGGAGCTAGACTTGGTGGCGATACACTATCCTCTTCAATATGGGTGATTAATTAGCTTCGATATTCTCGCGTCATCTCTTCGTTTTGTTAATCTCTTTTTCTTCTTTATACTCCTACTAATTGGCTTTGACCTTAGTCTTTCAATTGTTATTGCACGGTGTTGAGCCAACTGAAGTTTCTTAGCCCCTTCGATGGCTAAATGAGAGAATTTCTGTTCAAAAATTTCTATTTAAATTTCTCTCTGTTATTATTAGTTGAATTTGTGTTCTGAAGATTAGCCTTTTGGTTAGGCAACATAAAAAAAATTATAAAGAAGAAGGAAATCAAGGAGTAAGGTTTAGACATTTGGTCCTCAACTTAGAGTTGAACTTAGAGTTGGAAGTTCAAAAATTAAGGCCACTTGGTCCTTAACTTCGAGTTCCAATTTCAAAAGTTAAGGATACTTGGTCCTGAACTTAGAATTATAAGTTCAAAAGTTAAGGACACTTGGTCCTGAACTTAGACTAACAAGCTCAAAAGTTAAGGACGATAGGTCTTGAACTTATAGTTACAAGTTCAAAAGTTAAGGACAATAGGTCCTGAAGTCCTGAACTTAGGCTAAGAAGCTCAAAAGTTAAGGACAATAAGTCCTGAACTTAGGCTAAGAAGCCCAAAAGTTAAGGACAATAGGTCCTGAATTTAAGCTAAGAAGCCCAAAAGTTAAGGATAATAGGTCCTGAACTTAGACTAACAAGCTCAAAAGTTAAGGACGCTTGGTCCTGAACTTACAGTTACAAGTTCAAAAGTTAAGGACATGTAGTCCTGAAGTCCTGAAGTTAAGTTTAAAAGTTAAGGACATGTAGTCCTGAAGTCCTGAACTTAGAGTTCCAAGTTCAAAAGTTAAGGACATGTAGTCATGAAGTCCTGAACTTAGAGTTACAAGTTCAAAAGTTAAGGACATGTAGTCCTGAAGTCCTGAAGTTAAGTTCAAAAGTTAAGGACATGAGCAGAAGGGTATTTTCGTCCGGCCAGTTAAAGTTTATTAAAGCAGTGGCTAAAGACTAAAGACATTTTAAACGGTGACTTAAAAGTAAATACATATGTTATTAGTGGCTAACCGTGCAGCTCCCCCCCCCCCCCCCCCCCCCCTCCAACCTAAGCAGCTAAGCAAGTGATCCAACAGGAATATGATCCACACTAGAAGATATTATATAATAAGAAATAAAAGGCGTTATTAATATAAACTATCTCAAGAACTGATGTCACAAGTCTTCATCGACTAAGAAATGGAATTTAACATTGGAATGAAGAAAATACATTACCTGTTTGAATATACATAAATAGAAATACAAGTTCTAATCTACCATGAATAGCTCAGCTCTAAAATTTGCACACAAGAAGTGTCAAGACTAGCCTCAACAAAATGATTTTAACCTATGGTTGATTTTTTACATAATCGTGAACACCCCTAACCCACGATCCATCTCACCCCAAATAAAAAAGTTATTAAAGAAAAATTTTAGGCCCCGTTTGTCCTAAAACAAATTCCTTTTTTCAAAATCTTTTTTTCCAAAAATGTGTTTGTCCATAAAATTTTACAAGTTTTTGGAAATTTTTCGTAAATGAGTTTTTCAAAAATTTTTTTCCCCACTCACAAAACTTTAATATTTTTCAAGTGAAATACATGTCCAAACATAATTTTAAATTTCAAATACTATTTTTTTTTCCAAAAATTATAATTTTTATGTCCAAAAGCCTTCCTAGTTAAACTTTAGAAAGAGTAAAAAGAATTATTGAGAAAGTGGGATGGTTTCCCGGAAGTCAGTTAACAGAAAAGCTCAAACAAAGCCAAAAGGAAGAAGAGGCTCTATTATTTCACGTCCACTGTCCTTATTCTTCTTCTTCTTCTTCATTCTTGGACGTGTACAAAACAAAGGATCATCTTTTTCAAGCTTCTCAAATGTACATGTAAATTGTATTCTTACTCTTTTATTATACCTTTACATGTTTTTTCATAACGGCAGAGACGGATCCAGCATATAAACAATAAAGGGTATAATCAGGGTCGAGTCAGTACCGAAGCCAAGAATTCTAACATGGGGTTCAAGAATATACATAAATCTCATACCTGAGATTTGAACCTATACGCTTCTTTTTTGAGCGATTCAAAAAAATTTAATTTTTTTTACCTATTTATGCAGCATAACTTTTCGACGATTCATTGCATGTGGCTCCGCTACTGACTAGAGTTATATATATGCATGTAGAAAAAATTAAAAATATGTGTGTATATGTGAAAAGGTGAAACCATTGCATTTATGTATATTTAATCAAATTAACATGTCACAGTCAATCAAGAGAGTTAAATTTTTTTTAATAATACAAAAATTTATTTGTCTTGCTGCACAGAATATATTTTTTTCTGGCATTATTATATTAGATTCTGTTTTTTGTGCTCCTTTTGAGTGTTTAAGATATTTGCAAATCAAAATATTGTGAATGCTTAGGACAATATTATTGGCCTATGATTTGGTCTCTATCTGGTTATTATTATTGCTTTTCATCTATTTTCTGGTTCTTATGATGTTATTATTTCTAAGGTTTCTGTTGATGGTACTGATATATTGTCTCTTTTCGTCTTCTTGAGCCGAGGGTCAGTCGGAAACATGCTCTCTACTCCCTCGGGGTAGGGGTAAGGTCTGCGTACACACTATCCTCCCCAGACCTCACGTGTGGGATTTTACTGGCTTGTTGTTGTTGTTGTTGATTTGGTCTCTTTGATACCAAAATGCAGTCCTGATGTAACATTCTTGGCCTTGTTCTGCTAAAAAGATTCATTTTGATGTTTACTTCTGTTTGTTTCCCTTATCAAAAAAGATTCATTTATATAGTTGAACATTAGCTTGCTTACAATAGTAGGAGTCTTGTTTTGTCTTTCTACCAACTTTTAGCTCAAGATAGTCTAATCACTATTTGAGAATTTTCCATGGCTCTCTTCACTGTTGTTTCTGGCTGTTTTCTTTTCGTTACTGTTGTGCTTATGCTTCATTGAGCCGAGGGTCTATTGGAAACAGTCCTTCTATCTCTACGAGATAGGGGTAAAGTCTGCCTACACATTACCCTCCCCAGACCCTACTATGTGAGGATTACACTGGGTTTGTTGTTGTGTGTTGTTTGTACTTTAATTTAAACAATGCTGATGTTGACCTTTGATTTGGGGCTTTTGATTCAACAGAATATTCAAAGAGTATAAAATCGAAGATCAATTTGAAGAAGGCGATCCTTGATAACCAATAACTACAGGCTCGAGGGGCCTTTTGGTTTTCGATTGCCTGGTCGATGAGAGTTAAGTTTGATTGGAGGCGGATATTCCACTTCCAATGTTAAGATCACGGAGGCGGATATCCCACCAATTGTCAATCGTTCCTTCAGGGATATACTGAAGGGGCCGAGTGGTCAAAAGCAGCAGACTGTAAATCTGTTGAAGTTTTTCTAGGTAGATTTTATGTTAAGATTTCGGAGAAGAGAAAAGAGACATTCGTTAGAGTACATGATAAGGTTTAGCAATGAGGTCCTTGAATGTGGAGAAAAGATGGGTATTTCCTCTAGTTATGAGCTCACTTGTGTCGATTTTCCTTCTTGCTACCTCTTTCGACATGGGCCTCATTTCTTCATTGCATACAATCAATTCAGTTTTCTCAATTTTCCCATCTCATGTTATAACAAATCAAACTAGCTTGTATTTAGCCGAAGCAAAGATTAAGCAAACTCCAAGTCCTCCTCCACCGCCTCCGCCTCCTCCTCCTCCTCCTCCTCCTGCTGCTCCTCCTGCACCGCGTTTTGCTTATTTGATATCTGGATCAAAGGGTGATTTAGATCAACTTTGGCGAACATTGAAATCATTGTATCATCCGCGGAATTATTATGTTATTCACTTGGACCTAAAATCATCGGTAGAAGATAGACTAGAGCTTGCTTCTAGAGTTGAAAAAGAACCTGTTTTTGTTAAGGTTGGGAATGTACACATGATTAAAAAAGCAAATATGGTGACTTATCGCGGTCCGACTATGGTCTCTAACACTCTTCATGCCGCGTCTATTCTCCTGAAGAAATATAAGCATTGGGATTGGTTTATTAATCTGAGCGCGTCTGATTATCCTCTACTAACTCAAGATGGTTAGTTCTCTTGTTGTTTAGCAAATATATTTTGGTCCATTTTCTGCTTCTTTACTTGAAGATGTTATTTGAGTTATTCATTTGCTTTACAGATCTTCTCTACACATTTTCTGAAGTAAAACGCGAGTTTAGTTTCATTGAGCATACAAGCAGGCTGAGATGGAAAGAGTATGTTTCTCCTTTTTCCTGAGTTTCTCATTTTGTGCTTTGGCTGTTTTCGCAGTTCATTCTGTAGTTTTTATCTGTCCTTCTGCAGGTCACAGAGGGCAATGCCGCTTATTATAGATCCCGGGCTTTATCAGAATACTAAATCTGATATATTTTGGGTCTCGCCAAGGCGAACTCTTCCCACTGCCTTCAAACTCTTTACCGGTTAGATATCATAACTAAATCTGCATATTTGCGTTGCCGTTTGATGAATTGATCATATATTTTGCATCAGTGCAGCTCAATATGCAAAATGTATTTCAATACTGAAGTTTCCTGTCAAAATTGTTGAATCCAAAATTTTTATGGCTTTTTTCCCTTAGAGTTGAAAATTGGTCATGGTTATACTTGATACCATGTACTCCACTATTTTGTTCCAAAACATCATTAAACAAATTTACCAATCTTATGGAGAAAAGGAAATGACTTTGTCATGTTCTGACCTTATGATGTGGTATATCTAGGAACAACTGTGTTGTTCGGACTCTCGAAAATGTAGTTGGGTGCGTGTCGGATCCTCCAAAAGTAGTGTCTTTTTGGAGGATCCGACATGGGTGCAGCAACATTTTGGAGTATAGCACATCTGCACTATCTGCCAGGACCTTAGTTGTCCTCTATTCCTTCTTGCTATTATAAACAATAAGAAGTACGCCTCAATCCCGAGCAAGTTGAGGTCAGCAGTATGAAGCGGCATATCTAGAAACTGCTACGTTGCTTGGACTCTCCGAAAATGTCGTCGGGTGCGTGTCGGATCTTCCAAAAGTAATGTATTTTTGGAGGATCTGACACGGGTGCGGCAGCATTTTGCAAAGTCCGCGTAACATTATCTAGGAGTATAGCGCAGCTGCACTATCTGCCAGGACCATAGCTGTCCTCATTTCCTTCTTGCTATTATAAACAATACCGTAACAACTATGCCTCAATCCCGAGCAAGTTGGGATCGGCTCTATGAATCATCACTGATCATGTTAAAATTTTGAATACAGGCTCGGCTTGGACAGTCCTCTCGCGTGCCTTTGTGGAGTACTGCATATGGGGTTGGGATAATCTTCCTCGGACTCTACTTATGTACTACTCAAATTTCGTATCCTCTCCTGAAGGCTATTTCCAGACAGTTATATGCAATGCACCTGAATTTTCTTCAACTGTTATAAACCATGACTTACACTATATTGCTTGGGATATCCCTCCTAAACAACATCCACACATTCTTTCCCTAAATGACATTGGAAAAATGATAGCAAGTGACGCTGCATTTGCGCGCAAGTTCAACAAAAATGATCCTGTTTTAGACAGGATTGATCAAGAATTTCTACATCGCAATAATGGTAGTTTCACACCAGGAGGTTGGTGTGCTGGAAATCCACCTTGTTCGGACGTTGGAAATCCGACTAAGCTTAGACCAGGCCCCGGGGCGCAAAGGCTTCGACGTCTTATTGAAAAACTAGTTGCATCTGCTGCTCAAAAGCAGTGTAAGTAAGTAGATTTTTGTTGTACTTTTTCTGGTTCTTGATTGAAAGAGTATTTATATAGAGTTCATTAAAAGATCCAGTCAATAAAAATATTGACATTGTACTAAAAAATTTGTAATTTTGGTGGTGCTGTTTCTGGAACTACACTAGTCTAAAGAAACTGGTTCATCCTTGATGTTTGACCTCATATCTATTGTAACCGCCCAGCTCACTCACGGCTTTAAAACGCGTCACTAGAGTCTAAGGCACGTGTACTTATATATCCAACATCTCTTCCGTATTTTGTCGATGTGAGATTCGCCTAGTGTATCGCATACACCCCCCTTAGGGACTCAGCGTCCTCGCTAACGTTTGCCCCATCATCGTTCAAGGTTGCACGCGGAGTGGCTCGAATACCATATGTAACAGCCAAGCTCACTAGTGATATTGTCGCTTTGGGCGTTGGCCCGCACGACATTAAAATGCGTCACTAGAGACTAAGGCATGTTTGTTTCGGGCCTTGGCCAGCATTTTTCCCGTATTTTTCTATGTCACATCTATGGCATCTTCATCATAAGTTACAGTACTGCAGTTAGTTGAAATTTGTACCACAAAATGCCTCAAATGCTATTACTATGTATATTTGCTTACTTTCTACACTTGTTTTTGGATATTGGGTATTCGGAAAAAAAAAATTAAATTCAAATATTCTCGTGTACTTCGCGACATGCCCACAATAAAAGGTTACGATCTTCACAAGGTAAGATTTGCGTACATACTACTCTCCGCTGACTCTACTTGTTGTTTAACGAGAGGTTTAGTACTATAGTATAACATACACATATAAAGGGTTTATTGTATGTAGCCTTAATCTGCATTTAAGCCAGAGGTTATTTCCACGGCTCGAACCCGTGACCTCATGGTCACATGACAACGACTTTCCCAGTTACGCCAAGGCTCCTTCGACGTACAGATATATAATACAAATTCATTTATGCCCACGCCAGAAGCATTTTTAACCAACCATAGCTTACATATATAATACATTCATTTATCCCCACATTAGAAACATTGCTAACCAACCATTTCTAACATGTACAATACATTCATTCATTTGGGTCACTGGGGCTTTTGAGGGGTTTTGTAAATGAAAAATAGTTACATATTCAATAGTCATTAAAAATAGTTAATTTTTGGAATCCATGGCATTGTGATAGATTTTGAATTTAAAAATGTAAACTCCATAGTATACTTGACGAAAA
The DNA here is from genome assembly GCF_001879085.1 of Nicotiana attenuata. Classification (NCBI taxonomy): domain Eukaryota; kingdom Viridiplantae; phylum Streptophyta; class Magnoliopsida; order Solanales; family Solanaceae; genus Nicotiana; species Nicotiana attenuata. Next base: position 2,722,981 of record NC_031996.1, on the reverse strand, counting down.
TCCATGACACTGTCATGGAGTTTCATATTTTTAATAATTTCGAAAAAATCATGAAAATCTTTGTGTTTACCCTAAAAATTGAGTAACAATTAAATTTACATTGTGGTTTTAATATTGCTTTGATCTGTATGAATGTAAGGTCCCTACAAATGATGGGGACTCCCCTTCATATACTAGAGGAATCCTAATTATGGTACAATTCTAACTACGGAAGTAAATCCCATGATTCGTACAAATAACCACCCTTGATTTGATCTATTCCGGGATTTCCGTCGTGATCTTCGACCAGTTACGGATATCTCGTCTTTCTGTTATTGCACTTCACTCGAAGTCGGTCATATTTAGTCTCGATCTCTGCTAGCCTCGTCTTCGACGGGTACCTCAATTCTTTAACTTGAAACCCCGTCTTCGTACTCTGGCCCGGTCCACTACGAGGCTAACCCTCATCGTGATTTCCCGGTCTCGGTTGAATAAAAAAATCGGGCCAGCCCGATTTTAACCATATACAGATAGTCCCCTCGTTTCTTGTAGAGTAACGAGAATAAATGAACCGAGCCTTTGATTTTGTACCTCGACCAATTATGAGGTCATCCTCATGACATAAGCGACGGAGGCGACCGAAGCGTCGTGTCTGCACAATTCTTATGATCATTAATTAGTGCCACTTGACGGTCGGCCACTAATGCCTTTGAACCGTCATATCAAGTATTATAAATAGATCATCTTCATAATTTTCTCAAACTTTACTTCCAAAATCTCTTCTAATCTTCAGAGCACTTCTTCTTCCTTCAAGTTTTCTAAATCTTCAAATCCCGTTTGCCAACCTTCTCTTCAAACAACAAATTTTACCTTCTTCATTCTCTGAACTCGTATAAAAATGGCGAAAATATCGAAAATCGTTCCTCAGAAGGAAAAAGCCTCTTCTTCGCGGCCGACCGACGATAAAACTCCGGTGGAGCCACGCATTGAAGAGTGTGTTCCTGGGTCATGCGATCTTACTTCTGACTTTAAGATCGAGAAAACCTCATCGATCCCTGGCTGATGTGAGCCGATGTCGAGATATATATGCTCGATAACTGAGGGTGACCTGAAGCAGGTGAAAAAAGATTGTCATTGGGAAGGCAAAGAGGTGGTGATTCCGACCCCTAAAGAGGACATCACCACCCACGTAAAAGGGTTCTTGAATGTTTACACTTACCCTTTTGCGCTGGGTCTCGTTGACCTCGTTATCCTCAATTTCTGCCGCCAATACCAAATAACCCTGGGCCAAATCCATCCTTCCTTCTGGATCATTGTTATTTTGCTCCGATTCTTCGTGACCATAGTCGAGGGGATGCCTTTTACCTCGATCATCTCATTAGAATGTACAGGCCCCGTCTTTATCGAGGCGGACTAATAAGGCTTCAGCGTCGGGCCGCCAAGCTGCTGTTCTCGAGCATAGATGAGGACAAGGACCGAGGATGGATGGGCCGGTTTATCCGAGTGAGGACTTCCGACATAATTTCGGCCGAGAAGATGCCTTTCCCTGAAGAGTGAAACATGAAGCGTAAGTACAAATCCACCTATAGCTTCTGTTTACCGTTTTGTTTCTTTTGCCTTTCCGTATTGACATCCTTTCCTATGATGCAGTGGTTTCTTGGGCGCCCGGTGCAATCCCGAACCTTGAAGGCTGGGTTCGGAAACTGGCCTCGACCTCTTCGTACGATGAGCGCTCGTGGTGCAATTTGGCAAGGGGACGATAGGAGGCCAAATATCACGGTTAGCTTTTCTGTCCGTGTTTGATGCTCTTCTGTGAAATGTTTCTTTTTTATCTTTACTCGATTTCCCCCCGTACAGGTCTCGAAGATAATGCTGTCATGAGGCTGCGCCCACCTAGGGAAGAGGAGACCCCGAAGCTGGCTATGGATAAGAAGAGGAAAAAGGTCTCGCCTTTCGATGCTCCAAAGACCAAGAAGAGCAAGGATCGCAAGTCGAAGAAAGATACCGCCGCCCTTCCTGAAAACGTGGTTCAGCAGCTACGAGATGAAGAAGAGGAGAATGAAGATGCTGACTACGAGCTGGTGGCTCAAAAGAGGAGCGCCGAGGTCCCTAAGGCCGGTGAGCCGGTGACGATCGAAGAAGTTCAGCTTTGGGCCGAAGGGATTTCGGAGGGTGGCCCGAGCAAAGTCCCCGAATCATCGGAGGCCGAAGATGTCTCCTGCCGTGATGGGCGATCAGTGGACGTACCTGAAGGGGCCAGTTCTGAGGCCTTTCAAAACAAAGAGAATGCCCCAAGTGATCCGCTTGGGGCAATAAATGTTGACAATTCACCGTCTCTCCCTTCATTTTCCGAAGGACAACTTCGTGACGCCCAGGCCATGGGGACCCTCGAGGTGGGAACGACCTACGAAGGGGAAGATCTTTTCCATGGCTGCTTCATGGGGGTCGAAGAGACTTCCGATCTGGGCGATGCATCGAGTATCTTCGATGAAGCCCATCGACTTCTGAGTCAGGTAAGCCTTAGCTCTCTTTGTTAATATTATTTTTGTCTTTATTTCTTCTCGTCTGATTTCCTTTCCTTCTCCATAGGCTTTGACGCTTCATCGGGAAGCGTTTCTAAATCCCCGGCAGAGCTGGTCCGGTGTGAGGCCGATCTCAAAAAAGCTTACGGAGGATAGGGATGCCCTAAAACTCCTTACTGGGCAAAAGGAAGAGGAGGTCAAGGGCCTTAGAGCTGAATTAGCAACAACTCATAAAGGGCAAACCGACTTGATTGAGCGGGTAATTAATTTTGGAAGCTCGTTTTATTAATTCGAAGACGACGGCTAACACTTCAATCTTGCAGGTCCAGCAGAAGGCCGAAAAGATCGAGCAACTTTGCGAGGAGGCCAAGATGAAGGAGGCAGAGACCTTGGGGTGGAAACAAAACATGGAACGCCTTACCTCGGAGAAAGACACTGATCGGTCCCACCTATCTTCGGCCGAACGTCAACTCCAAAGCATGAAGGATGAGAGCTTGGCTCGAGCCAAGAAAATCGAGAAGCTTGAGGCTCGGTTGGTTGTTGAGCTTGCGAAGGCTGCATATGAAGCAGAAAGAATAAAGGCCGATGCAGAGGCGGTCGTGGCTGTCTATCAAGATGATGCTGAAGGCGCTCACGCTCGAGCAAAGGAAATTTCCGATGCTGCTCAGGTTCGATGATTCTTCGTTGCCGAGCATGCCAAGTCCCAGTACCGGAGAGAGACTCTCGAAAAAATTCATGCTTGTGGTTTTGACCTCACTACCGATATCGAGAACGCAAAAGTGCTCGAGGCCGAAGCCAAAGCTTTGCTCTCTGATGATGATGACTCCGGGAGCGCAAGTGGATCCGAGAGCGGAGAAGATGAAGATGGAGCTCCCGGGGAAGATTAGGCACTTAGAGATTTTTCTTCTTTTTTGGATTTTTTGTGTAAGACCTTGAGTGGTCTTTGTAAATACCTTTGTATATATGAAAGATCCTTTCTCTTTCCGATTTGTCTCTGATTTCTATTTCGTGAAAACTCTGTTTTGCTTTCGCCTTATGATAATTCTGATATACTTTCGGTCTTGTGAGAAATTTTGTCGAAATCGGATTGGTATAGTTTCTATAACCGAGTGAGTACTTGCTCGAACTCAGAGTAGAAAAAAAAGCCTTAGGTTATTTGGTTAAGCGAAGGCGGGTCCTCGAGCTCAATAATGTAATGGCCATTAGGCTCTTGAATCGGGCCGGTATGGCCTCAAAAGAGTGGCTTTTTCCCTTTTTTCGGCTTAAAGGTTTAATCATATAAGAATTTGTTATGCCTTAGCATAAGATAAATCTGTACCCTTTAGGATTCAGTGTTATCGAAAAACTTTGTTATGCCTTAGCATAAGTTTGTTCAATTTGGTACCTCTTAAGGTTTTCGAGGGTTGAAGTTATCGAAACCCTATGTAAATTTGCCAAGGGTAGCCCTTTTTTAACCGGTTTTATGAAAATACTCCGAATCGTGTTAGTTTGGCCGTAGCCTTTAACTTGATATATGCCCATTGGGCTTGTTTCCCGATTATACTTCAAACTTGTTCGAAGTATCAGTCCCTGAGTGGGGTGGTCGTGGCCTATAAAATCGAGGGTTGCCTTTTTAAGGTCTTAAGATTTCGAAGTTTAATAATTCGAGCATGTTGATTTTCGGACGGCAACCCCCGAGTACGGGGTCAATTGCTCGAGCTTTAGGTGTGATTAGCTCTTGAGCCAATTTCCGTAATATATCGTAAGTACGAAACTGTAAAGTAGAAATCTCACTAAGGCCTGGAACAACTGATAAGGAAAAAGTACTTCTTTCAATAGATCATTCATGCGTACATGTTTTGTCATTAGGGCTCGGGCAATCTACATGGGCGCGGTTCATTTGACCGTTTGGCCCTTTACAAAATTTTCATATCGAGATCCTGTTGACACGAAGCACCTTCATTGAAAACATAACATCCAAGGGTGATGCCCCCCAGTATTCGAGGTTGATTGTAAAGAAGCCTCGGATAATGTTGGATTGTCCCCAGGTAGCACAGATAATTGTTGCCTTGTTAAAAACCTCGCCAGAAAAACCCATTTTGGACAAAAACCGATTTAAGGGAAAAAGAGTGCAACACGTGCTTTAAAACCTGAGGTCCTTCTGTTGAAGAATTTTTCGATGTCTTTGATCGAACACCTGTAACAAGTTAGTATCGAATATAAAAGAAAAGGGAGAGAGTCATACCTTAGAAATAGTATCGTTTGAGGAGTGATATGTTTCAATTTTTTGGCAGTTGTTCGTCGTTCATCGTGCCAAGCTTATAAGATCCCTTTTCAATGACACCGAGGACCTGATATGGTCCTTCCCAATTTGGGCCGAGTTTCCCCTCGTTTGGATCTCGAGTGTTGAGGGTGACTTTTCTCAGAACTAACTATTTTGAAGTGTCGAAGGTTGGCTCTTCGATTATAGTATCTTTCGATTAGCTATTTCTGGGCGGCCATTCAAACGAGGGCGGCTTCCCGTTTTTCGTCTAGAAATTCGAGGCTTGTGTTCATAGCCTCGTGATTTGATTCTTCTGTTGTGTATCGAAACCTGATGCTTGGTTTCCCGACTTCGACCGGGATCAGAGCTTCGGTGCCATATACTAAGGAGAACGGTGTTGACCCTGTACTGGACTTTATCGTTGTCCGATAAAATTTGCAAGGGCATCGGCCTCACCGTTCTGCTCTCGAGGTACATGGTGTAGCGTCCATTCTTTGAACCAGTGTAAGGTTACCTGCAATTTGTCCAAGTACCTATGCATTCGATCTTCTCGAACCTTGAATGTTTTGTTGACCTGGCTAACCACGAGTTGGGAATCACACTTGGCCTCGATGACCTCTGCTCCCAAACTTTTAGCCAGCTCGAGACCTACAATTATGGCCTCAAACTTGGCCTCATTGTTAGTCAACTTAGGGGTTTTGATAGATTGTCTTATTGTATTGCCTGTGGGTGGCTTCAAAATGATACCTAGCTCGGACCCTTTCACATTCAAAGCTCTGTTTGTGAAAAGGGTCCACACCCCTGAGGATGTACCTGGATGTAGCAATAGTTCCTTTTCGACCTCGGGCACGAGGGCTGGTGTGAATTCGGCCACAAAGTCTGCTAAGATTTCAGACTTGATGGCCGTTCGGGGTTGATACTCGATATCGTACCCACTGATTTTGACGGCCCATTTGGCCAGTCGGCCCGAGAGCTCGAGCTTGTGCAAAATATTGCGAAGGGGATAAGTGGTTACAACATAAATTGGGTGACATTGAAAATACGATTTTAATTTCCTAGAGGCGCTTATTAGAGCAAGCGCTCGTTTTTCTAAGTGTGGGTACCGGGTCTCTGCTTCACCTAAAGTTCGGCTAATGTAGTAAACAAGAAATTGCTTACCTTGCTCTTCTCGAACTAGGACACCCCTTACCGCGACCTCCGAGACTTCCAAATATAAGTAGAGTTGCTCGTCCGCTTTTGGAGTGTGAAGCAATGGTGGGTTCGAAAGATATCGCTTTAATTCTTCCAATGCCTGTTGGCATTCCGGGGTCCAAGTGAAAATGTTCTTCTTTTTGTGCAGTGAGAAGAACCTGTGACTTCGATCCAAAGACCTCGAGATGAACCCGCCTAAAGCGGCTATCCGTCATGTTAACCTTTGTACGGCCTTAACATTGTCCACGACTGTGAAGTCTTTGATTTCCTTGATTTTATCGGGGTTGATCTCGATCCCCCGACTTGATACCATAAATCCGAGGAACTTGCCTGAACCGACCACGAATGCACATTTCTTGGGGTTGAGCTTCATGTTGTATTTTCTCAATATGTCAAAGGTTTCCTACAAATGTGCCAAATGGTCCTCTGTGTGCAGGGACTTAACTAGCATGTCATCAATATAAACCTCCATTGATAGGTAGCACCAGTATTTTTTAGCCCAAACGACATTACATTATAGCTATGAGTACCGTAGTTAGTGATAAATGACGTCTATTCCTGATCCTCCGGGTTCATTTTTATTTGGTTGTACCCGGAGTAGGCATCGAGAAAGCTGAGGGTCTCGTGGCCGGCCGTGGCATCGATCATGCGATCGATATTCGGCAGCGAAAAAGAGTCCTTAGGGCATGCTTTGTTTAAGTCTTTGTAGTCTACACACATTTTAAGTTTATTCCCTTTCTTGGGGACTACAACTACGTTTTCTGACCACTCAGGATATTTACTTCCTGGATGGATCCTATTTTGAGAAGTTTGGTTACCTCGTCCTTGATGAATGCATGCTTTACCTCGGACTGTGGCCTTCTCTTTTGCTTTGTCGGCCTGAACTTCAGGTCTAAACTCAATCTTTGAGTGGTGATCTCTCGTGGGATCCCTGTCCTATCAAGGTAGGACCAAGCAAAACAATCCATATTTTTAATAAGAAATTTAATGAGTTTTTCCTTGAGCTCGGGAGTTAACCCCGTGCCCAGGTATACCTTTCGATCAGGTAGATGCTCGATCAGTATGACTTGTTACAACTCTTCTACTGTTGACTTCGTGGCATCAGAATCATTAGGGATCATGAAGGTTCGAGGTATCATGCAATCATCCTCCTCGATAATTTCCTGTTGTTCCGATCTGGTCGAAGCCGGCGACTGTGGTTGCTATTTGACCTTCTACTTTTCCTTTGATTCTGGTCCTTTTGTTGATGTTAGAGTTAACACTGGTATCACCTCATCGATTGCAAACATCTCTTTGGCTATTGGTTGTTCGCCGTACACTGTTTTGACTCCTTCCGGTGTTGGGAATTTCAAGACTTGATGAAGCGTTGAAGGTAATGCCCTCATATTATGGATCCAAGGTCTTCCAAGCAGTGCATTGTACCTCATATCACCTTCGATCACATGGAACTTCGTTTCCTGGATAGTTCCGGCCACGTTTACCGGCAACATGATTTCCCCTTTGGTGGTTACACTCGCCATGTTGAAACCGTTGAGCACTCGAGCTACAGGCACGATTTTATCCTGAAGGCCGAGCTACTCCACGACCCTCGATCAAATAATATTTGCCGAGCTACCTGGATCAACCAACACACGTTTAACTTGAATTTTATTCATTAGGATATATATTACCAGTGCATCGTTGTGAGGTTGTTCGAACCCTTCTGCATCCTCATCGTTGAAAGATAGGGTATCTTCTAGTAAGTAGTCCCGGGTATGCTTCTCCCTTGTTATTGTGACTTTGGTGCTTTAAATGTCGGGCCCTGAGGGATATCGACCCCACCGACGATCATATGAATCACGTGCTGCGGTTCCTCCTATTCGTTTTTCCTGTTTGCATCCCTGTCTCTGAAGTGATTTTTTGCTCGGTCACTCAAGAACTCTCGAAGATGACCTTCGTTGAATAAACGAGCTACCTCCTCCCTTAATTGTCTGCAGTCCTCGGTTCTGTGACCATGGGTTCCATGGTACTTTGATGAGTGGTAATTTTACCACTAATTCTAGTCTCTTTTCTTTAGCTTTTGTGTCCTTTAACTATAATATGAGGGCGTTTATGGTGTGTATTGTTGAATTTTCTGGTAAATGATGCTATGAAGTGATTTGAATTGAATTGAAGTGGAATTGAGCAAAAAAGGGGTGAAAACAATGCAAAAATCTCCAGTGATTCCGCATCTGCGGAATAGTGGTCGCAGAAGCGACCCCGCATTTGCGGGAGTGGGAACGCATCTGCGGAGCTGGGCCTTTTGCCAAGAAATTGCTTCTGCGAGTATATTTCCGCTTCTGCAGTAGCGCATCTGCGCTTTGGGATTCCGCATCTGCGGTGTCAGACAAACTTCAACGTCCCGCTTCTGCAATAAGGTATCCGCATCTGCGAGAAGGCATCCGCAGGTGCAGTCAACGGGCATCAGACCTGGGCAATTTAGGCATTTCACATGTTCTCATTTCCAAACCCACAGATACTCGACCTAGCAGAATCTTCTGAAGATCTTTAGGCTTATTTTTCAGTTCCTAGAACAAGAGAGAACAAGGTGGAAGCTAGGGTTTTTGCACGCACACTTGGGTTTTGAAGATTTCAAGCTTGTGGTTAAGGATTTCTTACTATTCATGTTTATTTCTTCATTTCCTTGCTTTGTATTGAATATTTAAGTGTGTAGTATTTATTTCCAACACTTGAATCTTGTTTATGAAAATATTCATAATTAAAGTGTGGATTAAATACCTTGTTGTGCTTATGTATTGAATGATTTTCATTTATTTATGAAGTGAGTTGTTGTTTCTTTAATTATTCTTGTTCTTTAATGTTTCCAAAGGGATTAGCTAAGCCTAGGACTCGCCCATTTACTCTAAATTAATTTTGGAAAAGATAATTTGGGGTTGGGAAAGATTAATTAACAAGAACTTGAGGCGTTAACCCTCATTTTATAGATTCTACCTAGGGATAGGATTGAACTACATGTAGCCATATCCGGGGGTGCTTAATCTCTTAATTGTTTTAGGGATAATTCAATTAGGAAGTCTTGTTAGTCTTTTGAAGAAGCTAATATAGAATTATTACTCGTGGCTAATTAACATAAACTCGCTCATATTTGTTAAATCATGAAATACATTGGGTCGTTACTTGAGTGTAATTCCCGATGCATCCATACTTGTAGCCATTGATCATTTTACTTGCTTTCTAGGTTAGTTTACATTTCCGCATTTAGGTATAAATATTTTCTCAAATTAATTCTAAGTGTTTGGCACTGCATAACAAGTGATAATTCTCTTACATTCCTAATCGCCTACATATTGTTCTCTGTGGGATTCGACCCCAACTCATAGTTGGGTAAATTATATTGCATGCGACCGTGTCCATTTACTTTTTAGTAGTGGATTTGGACGTCACCAAAATTGGCGCCGTTGCCGGGGAACAATTTGGCGTAATTTAGGTTGTTTGAGAAATAAGCATAAGTGCTTTGGTCCAAACTTGTGAATATTTGTGTAATTAATTTTTCTTACCTTGGTCTATTTTTCTTGTTGTTTCTTGTTTATTTTCTTATTTTTGAAAAATGGCATCATATAATAAAAATTGGTCGGATGGTAGTTGTTCATACTTTGATGACCCTTGTCCTTATTGTGGAGGACCACACTCGTGGCAAAATTGTTTTAATTCTCCCGGGGGTGGATTGTGCGCACAATCTCAAACCCATGAGTGGAGTATTTGTGATAAGTGTGGTTGTCAAAAGGGTCATTGGGATACTTGTGCTTATTTGTCCTTCACTTCCCCAAGCCCCCGCTAAGATGATTCTACTTTTTGTGATGAAAATGATAGGGCTATGGAAATGGAAGAAGTTGAGCATGGCCGAAATGGAGAGTTCAAGCTCATGTTAGAATGCCTACTTGAAGGAGGAAATAAAGAGCAAAGTGCCTTGGAGGAACTTTTGGAGAATAGTCTCCAAAATGACTTGGCACTTGAAAGGTTGCACTCGCGAATGGGAGAAATGCTTGAAGCTTTAGAGGTCCAAAAATCCTCGGAAGTTAATGATAGCCAAGAATTTTTCTTAGATGTGGAAGCCGAAAATCCTTCCTTGGCACTTGATCAAAACCAAGAAGATCTCTCAAATGCTCAAAATGAGAAGATAATGCTCATGTTGGAGACCATTCTTGCAAATGAGGAGAAGCACAACTTTGCACTCGAGGACTTGAAATAAGGCTTGGCTTACAATGATGAACATATCCGCACTTTGGAGGAGCAAATGAAAATATTGGTTGAGGCTCACTATGCCCACCAACTTGAGAGTGTGGAAGGAAGTCAAGAAGAGTCCGATTTCGAGGAGGAAAGTGAGCTCTACTTTGAGGAATCAAGAATTGAACATCCGCCAACCGACTCCATGAGTGTTAGTGATGCCAAGAAAAATATGGAATTAGAGTCATCCGAAGTAAATGAAAATTTGGTTAAGATTGACTCTAGTCCGGGGGAAGAAGAGGATGTCAAAATTCGAGAAGAATTGCAATTTGGAGGGTTGATGTCACATTCCAAACATTTTTCAACATTGGAATTGTGTGGTGATATGGGAATTGAACTGCACGAGTCAATGAGAGAATGCGAGGAGGAACTACAGCAACCATACATCTTACAATTTGAGGGAACAAGAAGGCAAAATGACATTCCTCACATGAAAGCCAAGAAGTGCAAAATGAAGAATTTAAGGCTTGGCTTGATCATCGACTTACCAACCCCCATCGTTCGTGGTCACAAGCTTGATTCCAAGTTGGATTCCCAATTCATATCGTCCAAGTGGCGCGAAAAGTGGTAAAGTTGTTTTGCGTCGTGCCACAACGTTAAATGGGGCGCTTGGTGGGAGGCAACCCATCATTTTCAAAAAATTTGGTCGTTTTTGAAATTTTCTTTTTTAGAATAGTTTAGTATATTATTGTTGACTAATCTGCCAAGTTTTAGATTTTTTGGAGTTGAATTAAGGAGTTCGGGACATTGGAATGGCACAAAACAGTGGCTGAAACTCTAGGCACCAGTTATCTGGTGTAACCGCATCTGCGGATTTTTGATCACAGATGCGCTCATGCAGAAGCGGGTTTGGTAACGCAGAAGCGGTAGTCTCCGCAGAAGTGTGTCATTGGCCGCATATGCGGCGCCGTAGATGCGGTAAATTACCGCAGATGCGTTAATCGAGCAGGTTTTGAAAAAATAGAAGTCTCATTTCATCAGGTATTCTCTGCATACTGCTCTTCTCCCAAAACCCCAAACTCCCCCATATCTCACACTACTGCACTGATCTCACTCTACTACACTTGCACAAGACACCACAGGTATCTCCCGTCTACTCCTCTCTTCTATTTCTCTTTGCTTTTCTTTTCTTTCTTTCTCTCTTCTTCTTCTTCATTGCAACAGCCCCACATTTTTTTATTTTTTTATTTGATGTTTCTATTTTCGATTTAATTGCTGTTAGTTTTAGGAAGTGAGGGAAATTGGTTGAGAGATTCATGTGTGTGTGCTGCTATTGTTGAATCAAATTTGTGGGAAATCTGAGTACCCAAATTGCGTGAAGAAGAGGCCTTTTTAAACTGCTTGCAAGGTGTTCGACAAAAGGTTTAAAAGAAAATTTCTTGCTAAGTACCACAAAATCGGTCTCAATAGAACCATAATTTCATGTAGTGCACTAATTTAGAAGTCTTGAGTATAAATTAGGTGCCAAACTTGGGCTAAAGAATTGAAAAATGTTGAAAAAAGTCTGGGTGTCTGAACCCTTGCTCGAGCACCGCAAATGCGAAACTTCTACCGTAGATGCGGTATCGCACCTGCGGTTGTTTGTCCGCAGATGCGTTTTTGCAAACCTGAGCAGAATCGCAGATGCGATAGAAATTACGCAGAAGCGGAACCGCTCCTGCGGTTACTGTTCCGCAGATGCGAAAACTGGGCAGAACCGCCAATTCCAGTGGCTTTGCAACAGGGCCTTCCCGGGCCCGTTCAAGTTGATTCTTTGGCCTAATTGTAGTGTTTGAACTTGCTTAACGTGATTCTGTTGCCCGACTGACTTTGTTTTGATTTTATGAAGGTACTTTGAGCTAAAATGGACCCGAACATGAGCGACAATGCCCTACAACAACATGAAATTAAGGAGGAGGTTGAGGAACCATATGATAACTCGCGTTTCATGTCAGCTGACTGTCAGCGCAGATACTATGACAACCTTGTCACCAAAAAAATAGTGCTTGAAAAGGGGATCAACGAGGAAAAATTGGCCGAGAAGCTCCCAGATTTCTATACCCGTCTCCATGCCTCCGGATGGTCATGCTTCATTCCCACTCCATGCAAAGCTAATGCGGAGTGGGTTCGCGAATTCTATACTAACCTTAAGCGCACAGACTTTGCCAACCCACAACTTATCATTAGAGGAAAATTGGTAAGGTTCGGGATAGAACAGATAAATGACACCCTTGGGATTCACAACTATCCAATGGAGCCGGTGCGATAGAAAGATCAGTGTGACAACGGGGAATGGCTTGTCTCCAAACTCTACCCTCCAAGCCTGGAGCCAAATGGGGAAACAGAAGGAAAGGTTTGCGGTCAATTAACTTCACAACTGAGGCAAAAATGTGGCTGTACATCCTATGCAACAGGGTGTCTCCTTGTGGAAACGTCTCAGATGTCTCCTACACCAGGACATTGATCATTGCATGCATCCTGGACGGCATTCCTGTGAATGTCGGTTACTATATCCTGCGGGAGCTGAGGGAGTATTTGCGGGACAAGGACGCAGGGTTGATGTTCCCTTCATTGATCACACAGCTATGCATGAGAGCAGAGGTTGAGGTGTGTAGCACCGATCGATGGTTACCAGCTGATAAACCTTTTCACCCACAGAGAGTGACAGGAGAGGGTAGTGCAGTCAAAAGCAAGAAAAGAAAGGTCACCACTTCCGTTACCGGTCCAGAGTCTTCATCACAGGCAGCTGCACCTGAGGGACCATTTGGGGTGCTAAACTCCAAGCTTGCATCCATCCGGGAGTTAGTGTCACAACTTTCGAGTGGGCCTTCATCCTCCCAGCCTGGGCCCTCATACTTCTCCAAGGAAGAAATGAAGAGTTACTTAGATGCACAGAAGAGTCAGAAAGAGTCTCATGAGAAGATGGTAGCATCAGTGACCAGACTAGAGGCAGCCTATGGCACTTTGGCCAAGGCCCATGCTGATCTCCAGTGAGACTTCGTGAAGGAGAAGGAGAAGAACAAAAAGAAAAGCAAATTCATGAAAAAAATGTGGAGAGGCATAAAGGCCATCTTCAAATGAGGAAACCCAGGCAAGAAGATACCAGTGGGGGACAAGGATGATAGCGATGAGTACTCCTTTATGTCAGAGGCTGGTGATGGTGATGGTGATGATGATGATGAGACCGACGATGATGAGGCTACGAGTTCAGCACAGCATTGATCAGCCTTTCTCCCACAGTCTGCTAGTCTGATGCAGACCTCAGGGAGACCCTCAAACTATTTGTGCTTTATATTTGATATTGTGCACTGAGTACATTGCAATGTTTTTAGTTGGGGGTGGCTGTAGGAGTATACTTATTCATACTATGATATTGAGTGCCCTTGTCGGGCTTATTTTGTGGTTATGGATATTGTGTGCCCTTGCCGGGCTTACTTTGTTGTTTTGGATATTGTATGCCTTGCCGGGCTACTGTGTGTATCAAGTGCTCTTGCTGAGCTTGTTGTGATTAGTCTACTTTTAGCTTTCTTTCGTTATTTATTTTCTTTAGTAGCTTGTTGTTATTAGTAGTGGTCGCTTTTATTTTAGTATCCTTTTTAGTAGTTTTGTTCTTTTATTTTTTTCCTTAAGTAGTATTTCCTTGGGTTTTCTTCATGCTACGGTTCTTTTTCCAAGGAACATTTTTTGAAGTGAACCGGGTGACTTTTCCCTATGATAGATGGCGTGACAACTTTCTTAAGGGAGTTAGTCTTGTTTTGCTAGGAGGAGACTATTTGATTATTTGGTACTAATAAAATTAGTCTCTTGTATGTGAAATGTGAATTAAATACCCCTCCGAATTTTGGTTTTGAACTAAAACAAGTAAGTTGTATGGTGAAGAATAATTTTTGTGATAAATTTTTGGCTCTTTTAGTGACTCTTTGCCCACTAGTTTAAATAATATTGCTCTAGATGCTCTTATTAGAAAATGAAATTAATACATCTTGATTAATTCATGTGCCATGTGTGTTAGTGTTTGTACAAATAAATCTTGTGTTTACTTCTATCATCTAGAACTTGCCCGGTTGGTCTTTCAACGCTAATGATAGTATGTTTGGTTGGAGGGATGATCTTAGGCATTCTTTGTGTTATTTGCAAAACCTCTTTAGCCTTTCAAGCCTACCATTGCATAAATAATATCCCTAGTACCCTATTTGAGCCTTTAACCCTTTCTTTGGCCACCTCATTACAAACATTTCCCCTTTTGTAAAATAATTCCCTTTTTTGAACCTGTCCCTCCTTGAACATTGAGAATGAGGCTAAAAGCCTAAGTTGGGGGTGTGGTGTCAAAGGAAATTGGTAAGGTTGTACATTGAGTATTGGACATATACCTCAAAGTGTTCATATTAAATTATTCAAGCTCCAAAAGAAAAATAGGTATATAAAAAAACAGAAATATATGTATGTATATAAATATGGAGCCTTGAAGAAAATTAGAGAGGTATTTAAGGTGGTTCTATGTTGGTAACTAGATGCCAATGAGGCTATGTGGTTTGAAAAGAAACAAAGTGCAAAAAGAAAAAAAAATGTGAGTAGTGTTCAAGGAGGGTGAAGTCACTTGTATCCAAATGCTTATTCGACCCTTCCCTAAACCTACATTACAAGCTTAAAAAAGTCCTTATGGGACCTCTAACCGAATGTTCTTGATTAGGCGATGAATTAAAATAAGGGCAAGCTTATGGTATGAGATGTTGTAACACTTGAAATTCTTTATGAGAGCGAGTGTCTTTGTAAATTTGTCCCTTATGTTGTATTGTAAACATAGTGATTTTGGGACTTTCTTTCTTGTGAGGGCACATGAATTAGGAAGGATTAATGAAATTGAGTAAGTTGAGCATATGTAGTGGACTAGTGCTTTTGAGTCACTTCTTGAGGCTTATTCTTGTCACTTGATTATTTTGAAACTCCCTTGCACATTCTTGAAGTTGTTTTTAAATGAGAGAGTCATTCGGAAAAGATGCACATACTTGACCCTAATTATTAGTACCAACCAAATCCATAAGTATAGTGCTTAATTCGAGAATGTGATTTGTAAATAATAGCAATACCACTTGTGTTTTGAATGATAAATCCTCATTGAAGTGTTGGTTTTGATTTGCTTGACGACAAGCAAAAGCTTTAAGTTGGGGGTGTTGATGAGTGGTGATTTTACCACTCATTCTAGTCTCTTTTCTTTAGCTTTTGTATCCTTTAACTATAATATGAGGGCGTTTATGGTGTGTATTGTTACATTTTCAGGTAAATGATGCTATGGAGTGATTTGAATTGAATTGAAGTGGAATTGAGCAAAAAAGGGGTGAAAACAATGCAAAAATCTCCAGTGATTCCGCATCTGCGGAATAGTGGTTGCAGAAGCGACCCCGCATCTGCGGGAGTGGGAACGCATCTGCGGAGCTGGGCCTTTTGCCAAGAAATCGCTTCTGCGAGTATTTTCCGCTTCTGCGGTAGCGCATCTGCGCTTTGGGAGTCCGCATATGCGGTGTCAGACAAACTTCAACGTCCCGTTTCTGCGATAAGGTATCCGCATCTGCGGAACCGCATCTGCGGGAAGGCATCCGCAGGTGCGGTCAACGGGCATCAGACCTGGGCAATTTAGGCATTTAACATGTTCTCATTTCCAAACCCACAAATACTCGACCTAGCAGAATCTTCTGAAGATCTTTTGGCTTATTTTTCAGTTCCTAGAACAAGAGAGAACAAGGTGGAAGCTAGGGTTTTTGTACACACACTTGGATTTTGAAGATTTCAAGCTTGTGGTTAAGGATTTCTTACCATTCATGTTTATTTCTTCATTTTCTTGCTTTGTATTGAATATTTAAGTGTGTAGTATTTATTTCCAACACTTCAATCTTGTTTATGGAAATATTCATAATTAAAGTGTGGACTAAATACCTTATTGTGCTTATGTATTGAATGATTTTCATTTATTTATGAAGTGAGTTGTTGTTTCTTTAATTATTCTTGTTCTTTAATGTTTCCAAAGGGATTAGCTAACCCTAGGACTCGCCCATTTACTCCTAATTAATTTTGAAAAAGATAATTTGGGGTTGGGAAAGATTAATTAACAAGAACTTGAGGCGTAAAACCCTCATTTTATAGATTCTACCTAGGGATAGGATTATACTACTTGTAGCCATATCCGGGGGTGCTTAATCTCTTAATTGTTTTAGGGATAATTCAATTAGGAAGTCTTGTTAGTCTTTGAAAGAAGCTAATATAGAATTATTATCCGTGGCTAATTAACATAAACCTCATATTTGTTAAATCATGAAATACATTGGATCATTACTTGAGTGTAATTCTCGATGCATCCATACTTGTAGCCATTAATCATTTTACTTCCTTTCTAGGTTAGTTTATATTTTCGCATTTAGGTATAAATATTTTCTCAAATCAATTCTAAGTATTTGGCACTGCATAACAAGTGATAATTCTCTTACATTTCTAATCGCCTACATATTATTCTCTGTGGGATTCGTCCCCGACTCGTAGTTGGGTAAATTATATTGCATGCGACCGTGTCCATTTACTTTTTAGTAGTGGATTTGGACGTCACCACTCATCATACTTGCACATTTGATTTGGATTCCTTTGAGCTGGATCGGTCTGAAGGGGTCTGGGCCACCTAGTATCCTTGATTCGTCCAATGGCTGACACAATACCTGAAGCATCGACGCTGAAGTTGTATTCCGATAGATGTGGTACTTCCTTAGGCTCGACATGTTTATCGAAACTACTCTTATTCATGATCCCTCGGGAATTTTGACCTCGGTCATTCTTTCGATCATTTCAAATGGGATTACGCCCTGGTCCGTTGTTTCTACGATCTGTGCTATATGGTTGGTACCGATCTCTGTTCGACGGGGCTCTCTATCGATGTTTCTTTGAATCCAGCCTTCGGATCTATTTGGGTAAACGAAATCGGACGGGGCTCCCAACGATCACCCTCTACTCTGATCTTTGACTGGTACCGATTATGCACATCGGCCCAGGTCACCGCTGGATGTTCAATCAAATGCTACTTTAGTTGACATGATGTTACTGAACTTCGCTCGTTCAAACCCTGAGTAAAGGCTTGGACAGCCCAATCATCGATAACCGGGGTGTTACATCTCGCGTTTTCGTACGTTAAAAGTTTCGTCTTCAGTTAATTGACGTAGACTCGGGGATGAGATCATCTTGACGTTAACGTATTTACGCTATTTATAACAAGAGATAAAGAAGTGTCATGAAGGGTAAAGGGTATACGAATTAAAGAAAACGGGTTTCGTTGAAAGTGGCCAATTTAGAATAAAATATGGGTCGAGCGTTAATACCCGATAATTATGGACCAATACCATGCAAGGTACCATATGACCACGGTAGTATAATATATAAAGTATATATGAAGTATATTAAAAATAAGTAGAATTTTAAGTAATTTGAGGCAATTCTTAAATATGCGCGTAATTGGTTAATTACCGGGTAACGGAATAGTACCCGATTAATTAATAAGTGGATAAAAATTAATAAAATCTATCTTCCAAAAATGTGACAGTTGGCCAAAATGACTCCTTAGTCATTTAATATGTGGAAACCAAGGATCAAAGCAAAAGACACCTCATACTTATATTTATATATCATCCAAAATAGTCATACATACTACAATTAGAAAACTAGAAGATGGCTTTCAAACAAAAAGTCTACCACTACCACTCTCAAAAACAGAACGTAGATATCATGTTTCATCGTATTATATTACGATGATGTTATGTCTGGCAGTATTACATTAAATTGATGTTACGCTTCGCAGTATTGAGTTACGACGATGTTGCACCCTGAAGTATTGTACGTAGAATTTGTCGTAAGGTAATTAACATCAGTCCAAGTAAAAGATTAATTTGAGATTATAAGGATTTTGCTATTTCACAAGTGATTAGCAAATTCGTGAAGGTGAGAGGGGAAGCAAATCGAAGAAAATGAATTCCGTTAAAATTTGGCATTTTGGGATAAAATATGGCTCGAGCTAAAATACCCGGTATTTATGGACTAGTGCCATACAAGGTACTTCATGACCATAAGGTGTACAAGAGAGTAGTATTTAATTAAGTTGAGATAATTTTTAAATTATGCGGGTTATTGGTTAATTACCGCGTAACGGGACATTACCCAGTTAACTAATAAGTGGATAAAGATTGATAATCTTCACCACCCTTCCACGTGGCATAAAGCCACAATAGGCAAAAGATGACTCTTTAAGTCACTTTGCCAGATGGCTATTATGTAGTAACCAAACCATGAATTAAGTCTTATCAAGACATAGATCTTATCCATGGGATTTATTGGAATTCTTTGTAAAAAGCCCAACACAAATCTGCCTTCGGCTTAAAAGCCAAGAACGTTGAAAGCAGAAGCATATTCCATTCAAGCCATAAATGTAATATAGCAATTTAGTATTCCATTCCATTCAAAGGCTTAAAACAGAATCAAAAACCCAACAAAAAAACGTTGGAACAAGATTACATCTCATTCTGTCTTTGGTCTTAAGGCCAAAAAACGTGAGAAGCAGAAGACAATTTCGTTCCAATTTCAAATCCAAGTATAAATTTCGTTCATATTTCACAGAAGCAGAAGCTTCATTCCGTTCAAATAATTCCAGGAACAGGTATGTTAAGGCTAATTCCTTCCTTCATTTTTGCATGATCTCGTCATTACACAAGTTTGATAACGAGGCATATAAAAAAATTCATATCCCGGAATTTACATATATTTTGCTAATTTCGCAAATTACGTATATTTCAAGCTACTAGTTGATTCCACTGAGCTAAATTGAGAAATTCCAAGTTATTTAAAATCTAAGTTTAACCTACTGCGTACAATATAAGAATAACAAGTATCCTGCAAGACTAATTTTTGTTAGAGAAGTTACATATTTGGTCATTCGGTTTATATTCATTAGTAAATTATAATATTCTCTTTATCGGGACTGCATATTTAGTTGAGTATTTCCTTCTTCCAGTCAAGAGAGCGGAGAATTTATATATACAGTATTAAAGTATTTTCATTACCATCGAGCTATAATCGATGGGCAGGCCTTTATTGGGCAACCTCTGATCAGATGGTAAGTTATATACCGAGCCTGTTGTGGCCGAGCGCCTATGAGTGAGCCCAGTTGGTCGAGATACAGAGCCTAGTACGGCCGAGCGCCTATGAGCGAGCCTACTACGGCATAGCAGATATGTATATATACCGAGCCTTATAGGGCCGGACAGCTATTTTACTCATTATATTGAGAGAGTTGAATCAGTGTCAACTGATGAGCATATCCTCAGATTATCTTTGATCCCCAGTTGCTTTTAGTTATTATATTATCAGTTTAGTTTCAGCTTCAGTATATTGCCTTACATACTCGGTACATTTTTCGTACTGACGCCCCTTTTGCTTGGGGATGCTGTGTTTCATGCCCGCAGGTCCAGATAGATAGGTCGAGAGCCCTCCAAGTAGGCTATCAGCTCACCGGAAAATGTTGGTGCGCTCCATTTTCTTCGGCGTTGCGTGTTTGCTTAGTATGATTTAGACGTGTATTGTTTGGTATGGAGGGACTCTGTCCTGACCTTTATGACATTTATGTACTCTTAGAGGCTCGTAGACATATGTCGTGTACGTGAAAGATTGTACGGCCTTGTCGGCCTATGTTTTGAGTTTATAAATGATCATGTTGGCCTATTAGGCCCGTATGTCACGTGTATATGATGATGTAATAAGAAAGATACGTTACGTTGGTACTCGGTTGTATAAGGTACCGAGTGCCCGTCAAGGCCAATCAGTTTGGGTCGTGACATGAAGGTTCCGCTTCGAAGTGTGTCTGATCGAGGTTCTTATATAGGACGAGGCAAGGACCCTCAACTGTAGACTTCCTCCAAGTGTTAGTTTTTGGTTGGTGAGTTCCACCTCTTCTTGGAATATTACCAAGTCAGGATTCTAAATGTGTTAGGTTGTTTTATGAGGACGTAGGGAGCCCCGTATATTATGGTTATGCCTACTTAGAGGTTTTACAGACATTATCCTATATATAGTTTTGGGTATGACATGTCTACGACCTAGTCGACCCCTATGTATATAAACCTCTTTTGTAAGGTAGTTGTGCAAATTATATTTTAATATTGGTATCTATATATATGGATGTGGCCCGAAATTGATAGATTTGATAATAAACAAGTCTAAGGTACGTGGTGTTCGGTTGGGTAGAACTTAATATTATAATGGGTATGGATTGGTTGGTCTTTTGTTATGCTAACATCAAGTGTAGATCAAAGAATGATTTGATTTCAGTTCCCAGGAAAGCCTGTTTTAGAATGGAAAGGTAATACGCATCGCCAATAGGTAAATTTATCTCCTATCTCAAGGCAAGAAAGATGATCAGAAAGGGCCATATTTGTCATTGAGTTTGGGTTTGGGATGTGAAAGTAGAGCTACCAACCATTCAGTCCTTCCCTATAGTTAATGAGTTTTCCCGACGTTTTTCCCGATAAATATTAGGGTCTTTCGTCAGAGCAAGAAATTGAGTTGCTATTGACCTACTACAAGATACGCATCCAATATCTATTCCTCCCTATAGAATGGCCCCCGCAGAGCTGAAAGAGTTGAAAGAACAACTAAAGGACTTGCTTGAAAAAGGCTTTATCAGAGCTAGTACATCATCATGGGGAGCACCTGTGTTATTTGTGAGTAAGAAAGATAGTTCCTTACGGATATGTATTGATTATAGACAGTTAAATAAGGTGACAATCAAGAATAAGTACCCGCTCCCGAGGATGGATGATTTATCTTATCAGTTGCAAGATGCCAAGTGTTTTTCAAAGATAGACTTGAGGTCCGAGTACCATCAGGTAAGGGTTAAGGAGGAAGATATCCCGAAGATAGCATTCCGGACCAGATATGAGAACTTCGAGTTTCATTTTATGTCGTTCGGTTTGACCAATGCTCAGCAGTATTCATGGATTTGATAAACCGTGTGTTCGGGCCCTTATTAGATCTGTTCGTAATTGTATCTATCGACGATATATTGGTGTATTCTCGTTCAGAGGCTGCACATGCAGATCATTTGCGTACTGTGCTCAGAGTTCTACGAAAGGAGAAGTTGTAATATGAATTCTGGTTGAACTATGTGGCCTTCCTTGGGCATATCATTTCGGGTGAAGGCATACAAGTGGATACACAAAAGATTGGGGCAGTAAAGCCTCGACCTAGACCCCCGACACCGACAGAGGTTCGTAGCTTCTCCATTTGACAGGTTATTACAGGAAACTTGCAACGAAACTTTCTTCTCTTTTAGCACCTTGACCAAAAGTGGTATGTGGTGTCTTGCTTGATATTCCGGAATAACATAAGGAAATCTATGGTGCAAACAAGTTGAAGGAAGGTTGCGAATAAGTATAAATAGATATGTGTAGGTCGCAAGCTAAAGTATGATAGAGCGACAAGGTTTTAGGAAGACAGGAGGAAGGATAAGAAAAGATGAGTGAAAAGGTGATGAGAATGAATAAGTCCTTGGGGTTAACCTCATAAGAAAGCTAATGGTTTCTCTAAGTTATAGAAGACTCAGTATAGCCTGAATGAACTAAAAGGAATCTAAGACCAGTAGCGCTTAGAATAGATGAAATGCTACCCTAATAATGGGATAAGGGCGTAATTGTGCCGGATAAAGGATGAAGTTTGAGCCTCCGAAGAGGGGAAATTCCTAAATTGTAAAAGATTAGGATACCCATCTAAGTTAACTCAGAAGGGAACTAAGTTTCAATGGACCAATGCTTGCGAACAGAGTTTCCAAGCATTGAAGGACAGATTAATTCAGCACTGATTCTACCGCTCCTAGAAGGGACCAATGGTTATGTGATCTATTGTGACGCTTTAGGCGTTGGATTGGGTTGTGTGCTGATGCAGCATGGTAAGGTTGTAGCTTATGCTTCTAGACAACTAAGAAAGCACGAGAAGAACTACCCGACCCACGATTTAGAGTTAGCCGCGGTAATTCATGCACTAAAGATGTGGAGGCACTACGTGTATGGCATTCATGTTGATATCTATACGGATCATAAGAGCCTCCAGTACATCTTCAAGCAAAAGGAATTGAATCTACGTTAAAGGAGATGGTTGGAGCTACTTAAGGACTATGACGTTGATATTTTATACCATCCGGGGAAGGCGAACGTAGTAGCCGACGCCCTCAGTCGTAGATCTATGGGTAGCCTGTCATATCTACAGCCAGAAAAGAGGGGAATAGCCCATGAGGTTCATCAGCTAGCTAGTCTTGGAGTTCGGTTACTGACTCGGGTGATATTGGAATTACTATTCAGAATACGGCAACATCCTCTTTAGTAACTGAAGCAAAGGAACGCTAGTACGAGGATCCTGTGTTGGTTCATTATAGGGATACCACCCCTCAGAAGTAGAAGACACCGTTTGAAATTACAGAAGATGGGGTCCTCAGATATCGAGGGCGATTATGTGTGCCTAATGTTGCAGGGCTGCGTCGGCAGGTTATGGGAGAAACTCACTATTCTCGTATTGGTGGTGGGACGGAATGAAAAAGGATATAGCGGAGTTTGTTGCTCAGTGTCCTAACTGTTAGCAGGTTAAGATTGAGCATCAGAAACCCGGTGGGTTATTACAGGCTATGGAAATCCCAACTCGGAAAAGGGAAGTAATCAACATGGATTTCGTCGTGGGCTTACCTCGTACCCAGCGTAAGTTCAATTCGATATGGGTGATTGTTGATAGGCTTACAAAGTCGGCCCATTTTCTGCCCGTTAGGACTACATATTCCTCAGAGGATTATGCAAGGCTTTATATTAAGGAAATGGTACGACTGCATGGTGTCCCTGTATCTATTATCTCGGATAGAGGAGCTCAATTTACAGCTAACTTCTAGAGGTCCTTCCAAAAAGGATTGGGGACTCAAGTAAGTCTTAGTACAACACCTTATCCCCAGACAGACGGACAGGCTGAGCGTACTATTCAAACAGTGGAGGATATGTTACGAGTTTGTGTAATAGACTTCAAAGGTAGCTAGGATGATCATATGCCGCTTATTGAGTTCGCGTATAATAATAGCCACCACTCCAGCATTCAGATGGCTCCATACGAAGCTCTTTACGGACGGAAGTGTAGGTCGCCTATAGGGTGGTTCGATGTTGGAGAATCTGAATTACATGGGCCAGACCTGGTTCAGCAGGCCATAGAAAAAGTAAAATTGACCCGGGATCGACTGTTGACAGCTCAGAGTCGTCAAAAGTCATATTCTGACGTGCGGCGACGAGATTTAGAGTTCGGGGTTGATGACTGGGTATTCTTAAAGGTGTCACCTATGAAGGGTGTGATGAGATTTGGCAAGAAAGGAAAACTTAGCCCACGGTATATAGGGCCTTATAGGATCATTCGGAGAGTGGTCCAAGTAGCTTATGAGTTAGAATTGCCCTCGAAATTAGAGTCTGTCCATCCGGTTTTCACGTATCTATGTTACAGAAGTGCATTGGCGATCCTACCTGAGTGGTGCCTACGAATGATGTACAGATTACAGAGAACTTGCCATACGAGGAAATTCCGGTTGCCATCCCAGACCGACAAATCCGCAAGCTACGGAATAAGGAGGTAGCCTCCGTAAAAATACTTTGGAGGAACAACAATGTGGAAGAAATGACTTGGGAGGCCGAGGAAGACATGAAGTCTAGATATCCCTACTTATTTTCTCCTCCAGAGAAGGGTCCGGCTGAGACGTCATAGCCTCAAGGCACGTGTACGGATTCTTGTGTTAGTTATTGTCATTGGTCGTGTGAGGCCATTATCGTTATTCCTAATTATGGTCCTGTGTGGCGTTGGGTTATTAAGCTTCCACGGGGAAAGTTGGTAGTAGTGTTGTTACAAAGGCGACTCTGCCAAGGTTATATAGATCCCGGAGAGTTAAACATTCGAGGATGAATGTTTCTAAGGGGGGAATGATGTTACATCTCGCGTTTTCGTACTTTAAGAGTTTCGTCTTCAGTTAATTGATGTAGACTCGGGGATGAGATCATCTTGACGTTAACGTATTTACGCTATTTATAACAAGAGATAAAGAAGTGTCATGAAGGGTAAAGGGTACACGAATTAAAGAAAACAGGTTTCGTTGAAAGTGGCCAATTTAGGATAAAATACGGGTCAAGCGATAATACCCGATAATTATGGACTAGCACCATGGAAGGTACCATATGACCACGGTAGTATAATGTATAAAGTATATATGAAGTATATTAAAAATATGTAGAATTTTAAGTAATTTGTGGCAATTCTTAAATATGCGGGTAATTAATTAGTTACCGAGTAACGGAACAATACCCGATTAATTAATAAGTGGATAAAAATTAATAAAATCTATCCTCCAAAAATGTGACAGTAGGCCACAATGACTCCTTAGTCATTTAATATGCGGCAACCAAGGATCAAAGCAAAAGACACCTCATACTTATATTTATATATCATCCAAAATAGAGTCATACTTACTACAATTAGAAAACTAGAAGATGGCTTTCAAACAAAAAGTCTAACACTGCCACTCTCAAAAACAGAACCAAGAAATCACCAAAAAGTTCCTAAAGCAAGAACCTTTCTTTCTTGGTTCAAACATTTCAACGCCAAGTTCAGAAGCATTCTGTCTTTAGGAAACGTTGAAGCAGAAGCAAATTTCGTTTAAAAAAAAAAAAAGCTTCATTCAGAAGCCATTTCGTTCCAAACTTTCCAAGAATCCAAGGCAAAAATTTCGTTCATAAATTTCAAAGAAGTAGGAACAAATCTCGTTCAACAATTTTTTTTACTTAATCCGATTTTTGGGATTTTAAGTTCAATCCACGAAGGTTTCCAACGGAATATTATACGCAGTATTCCCTACTCCAGGTATGTTAAGGTCATCCCTTCTTTCTTTTGGCATTGTTCAAATTATACTGAAGAAACGAGCAAACGCATTGTTTCTATAAATTATTCTATTCATAGAAATACTAGGGGTGTCTATATTCTTGATTCCGCATGTGAATTATTATTATCTTCTGTTCATGGGTCTCAGAATAATACACAGTTGAAAAAGTTTATCCGGAAGGAATATTGAGATTTTTACGTATATTTCATGCATTTCACCCATTTATACATGTGCATTAACCCATGACCAGATGGCGTTATATACGCGTATATATGTAAATATATGTATATGGGATATGGAAAAAGGTTACGGCGTTATATACGCAGCACCACCTGATCAGCTGGTATATGTTGATGATGTTGCCACAGTGGCCGAGACGATAAGATGGGATGCCCTCAGTGGCTTGATGATATTATGTAAACCCATACCTATGCATGACACGACATTTATACGCACGTGCATGACATTACAAATGTTTCAGAATTTATAAAGTTATTCAGATTTAAGGATATGTTTCTTTATTCTATGTTTCATCTCTGTCTTTTACGTACTAATTTTCATGCGTTACATACTCAGTACATTTTTCGTACTGACGCCCTATTTCACGGGGCCTGCGTTTCATGCCCGCAGGTGCAGGTAGGCAAGCTGACAGTCCTCCTTCTTAGGATCCTTGATCAGCGAGAGTTGGCGTGCTCCACTTGATCCGGAGCTGCTTTTGATTTTGGTACGATACGTTTGTACATATATATATATATATATATATATATATATATATATATATATATATATATATATATATATATATATATATATGGGTATGACGTGGCTCAGTCCCGTCTTGTACAGTTATGTTTCTATTAGAGGTCTGTAGACAGTATGTCTAGTTGGATAGTATGTGGCCCTGCCGGCTTCCAATTTTGAGATGTATAGTCGTCTATAGCGTCCTTGTCGGCTCGCCCTACGTATGTTGTACGTACATGTATGTATGCCTTTTTGGGCAGATTTCCTTCCTGTACTTTATTCTCGTAATTCAGCAGATGTTATTCAGGTTTATATCTTAGATGCATGCTTAGGGGTGTTTGACAGGTAGGACTCGGGCACCCGTCGCGGCCCATCGATTTGGGTCGGACAAAAGGTAGGTCCATGTGTTGCATCTGAAATCGAGATACGAATTCCTTAGCATTTCATTATCCTTTTGCCTCACTTTGAAGAGGTCTGACTTCCTGGTTGCGACCTTTATTGCTCTGGCGTGTGCCTTTACGAACGAATCGGCGAGCATGGTGAAAGAATCGATGAAATTGGGCGGCAAATTGTGGTACCATATCATTGCCCCCTTCGATAAAGTTTCTCCAAATTTTTTCAACAAAACGGATTCACTCTCATCATCTTCTAAGTCATTTTCCTTTACTCCGCATGTGTACGAAGTGATGTGTTCATTAGGATCGGTGGTCCCGTTGTACTTGGGTATGTCCGGCATACGAAACTTCTTAGGAATGGGCTTCGGAGCCGCACTTTGAGGAAAAGGCTTCTGCACGAACTTCTTCGAATCCAATCCCTTTAGGATCGGGGGTGCCCCCGATATTTGGTCAACCCGTGAGTTGTACGTCTCTACCTTTTGTCATTAGCCTCGATTTTCTTTCCACCTGATTCCATCCGTTTAGTGAGCTCCTCGAGCATCTTCATGACGGCGGGGTCAGTTCCTGATCCATTATCGTTCAATTTCTCCTGTACAGGGTCGACTCTATGAACAACTTCCTGTGATGTATCGAGTTCGATTCTGCCTGGTGCCCGATTCTGCAGTTGCGCTATTGCAGCATGCTGAGTTTGTAACATCTCAAATATCATTCGAAGGCTAATCCCGCCTTCTTCACCATTTTGTGCGTTCTGATCGGCTGCCCGGGCGTCTCAGCGAATGCTATTTTCAGGGTCGGCGCCTAAGTCTCCACGATGGCGACACGAGAACTGACATCAATCGGATCTACGTCCTGTGGTGCGTCGGGATTGATTGGAGGCACTCCGTTTCCCGGGGCGACTACGTGTTCGTTTTCGCAATGAAGACCAAGGCCGGTATCAGTGTGAGTGGGTACTGCTTGAGAGTTCCACATGTTGATTCCTAAAATCAAAATACTCACAAGAACAAGCGTAAAAGCAGTGTGAGTTATGAAGGTTAAAATATTAAGCAATCACTATTATCCTTAGCCCCACGGTGGGCGCCAAACTGTTTACCCTAAAAATTGAGTAACAATTAAACTTATATTGTGGTTTTAAGGATACGTGATTTCACCTAATACCAATTGATTAACTTAAAGATAAGTGATGGGAATTGACAAGAATGTAAAATAAACCAATGCATGGACAGTACCCTCGAGCTAATGAACCCTTGAGCTTAGTAACAATTAAAGAACAACAAGTTGATGAACCAGAGAAAAAGAGAAATGTTATATTGCTTTGATCTGTATGAATGTAAGGTCCCCACAAATGATGGGGACTCCCCTTTATATACTAGAGGAATCCTAATTATGGTACAATTCTAACTACGGAAGTAAATCTCATGATTGGTACAAATAACCGCCCTTGATTTGATCTATTCCGGGATTTCCGCCGTTCTCTTCGACCGGTTACGGATATCTCGCCTTTCCTTTATTGTACTTCACTGGAAGTCGGTCATATTTAGTCTCGATCGCTGCTGGCCTCGACCTCGACGGGTACCTCGATTCTTGAACTTGAAACCCCGTCTTGGTACTCTGGCCCAGTCCACTACGAGGCTAACCCTCGTCGTGATTTCCCGATCTTAATTGAATAGCAAAATCGGGCAAGCCCGATTTTAACCGTATACACTTTGATTTTTCATTTGTTTAAGTTTGAAATCCATGAAACTATCATGGTGTTTCGGCATCAAAAGTAACTACTTTTAGACGAATTTTCGAACACTATCTATTTTTCAATTTTCAAAAATTGAGCTAGTTATGGAGAGCCTTGAGCTGGCCTCTCTTTTGGAGTTTTCTTGTACACTTATTACATTAGGATTTAAGTTACATATACACAACAATATAAAGTAATTTCACCATCAACAAAAACTTTTACCATATTATCAGTTGATGCTTATCGAGAAATATACTTAAAGTAATTAATAGTGTAAATTCTTTTACACCATAATGCATCAAACTTGTTAGATTAGAGGGGTCTCTGGTAGGGACATCCGATATAAAAAAATATTAAAAAAAAGTTAGATCGGAGGGGCCCCAACAATTTCGAGATATCTATAACATGATTGCATTTCATCAAATTTTTTAGTAAGAAAAAGGAAATAAAATAAAGAAAACAATCATATCCAAAACAATGACGATTGTTTTTAAAGATCATGTAAGCCCATGACTTCATTATTTCTTGCCATGATCTATATCTTAGGTATAAGGCTACAATTACACAGACGGACTCGGGATTCGCTCGTCGCGAGGCACCATGACATTCATTATAAATTTATTACTGCTCATAACGATTGGTACGAGAGCCCATGCCAATATTTAACTATTTTTTGAAGACATTTGCAAGTATATATAGAGTTTTTGCTAAAAATTTTGGATGCCGGTGACCCCTCAACTCATGATGTGCGTCCGCCTCTGGCTACAAAATAGATTCGGCATCACGCAAAAAGTACAGTCTGATGCACAAAGTATTTTGCGTTCACGCATGATCCAAGAAAGTGTTGCACCTAAGAGGCATAATATAGACAGACTACCCTAATACAAGCATTAATGATTGATATCACGGCTAAAACATATAACCTATAAGTCACACGACAAGCAACTTTATCGTTGCTCCAAGATTTCCTTTCCGTTTCGGCAGCACGAAGAAACCAAATGAAAGACTAGAAAACAGCAAAAATCTTAAGTAATTTCTTCTGATCTATTTAAATTTTGGTATGTGAAGTAAGTTATTCCATACTTGTTTTACTTGGAATAACAAATATCTAATGAAATAATTAAGATATGTGTAAATTGACTATGCACCATCATGAAAAATAAAAAAGTAAAAACGTCTAATTTAGATCAAAGATTTTAACTTTATTGTTTTTTTCTTAAATAGAAAATTGGGCCCCTACACTTCTGAGATATTTTCCATATATCTCTTTATCAAAAAGCCAAAAGAAAATCTCTTCTCATATTCTTTCCATCACTTTCCAGCTGGTTGAGGATTTTGGTTTTTGGATCCACAAACCTTCTCTCTCTCTCTCTCTCTCTCTCTCTCTCTCTCTCTCTCTCTAATTCTTGAAATAGTCCATGCCATCAACCAGATCAGTCACAGAAATTATCTTTAAAATCCTAAAGCTGACATCTGTGAAGCTGTAAATGGACCAAACTCTTATTGTCCATATCCCAGGGTAAACCTCTATTCAGGTAAAATACTATATACGTTAATTATTTGAAGGCAGAGTTTTTGGACCAATTTTTTCTTAGATTTCTTGTTTTTTTGAGGAAATTCTTTTTCTTTGAACATTTGGTCATGTTTTTTACTCTATTTTGTTATATGGGGTTCTTGATAATAGGTGACTTGTTCATGTCTTTTAGTGAATCTTGAAGTTTTTGCCCTAAAAATTGAATCTTTGATAAGCTGAAAAAAAGATATTTTTGGGTGTTTTACAGAATCAATAGGTTCATCTGTATTTTTTTGGAAATATGTATTCTCCAGGCATAAATATTAAAGGAGATAATTTTTAGTGTTTCAAGTGTGTTTGGTGATGTTTTATGCTTAAAAATTGAATCTTTATGAGCTAAAAAAAAAAATAGAAATGTTGGTTTTTTCAAATGATCAATAGGGTCATCTGTATTTTTTCCTCTTATGTATTTTCCAGGCATAAATATTGAAGCTTTGTTGAGCTAAAAAAGGAGATAATTTTTTAGTGTTTAAGTCAATCTTGAATATGTTTACAAGGGTTTGGTGATGTTTTTATGCTTAAAAATTGAAGCTTTGTGACCTAAAAAAAGATAAATCAATAGGGTCATTTGTTTGTATTTTTTTTTCTCTTATGTATTCTTAACACATAAAAATTGAAGCTTTGAGCAGCTGAATAAAGATAGAAATTTGGGTGTTTCATGTGATTCTTGAAGTTTTTTAGAGGTTTGGTGATGTTTTTTTGCCTAAAGATTGAAGCTTTGTAGGTTCATTTGTAATTTTTTTTCCTCTTTGTATTCTCCAGGAAAAAAAATTGAAGCTTTGTTGAGCTAAATAAGGAGATAATTTTCAGGTTCGAGCTCTGCGCTATGCAAACTAAGTCTGGTATTTAAGTGAAGAAGAGTAGAGAAACGGGCTCATTATCCCCAAGTTTTGAAGGTTACAATTGTTCCTAAGGGTTGGCTCTAGACGGATTTCTCGGTCATTAAAAATAAGGAGATAATTTTCAGGTTCGAGCCTGCACTATGCAATCTAAGTCTGGTATTTAAGTGAAGAAGGGTAGAGAAACGGCCCCATTATCCCGGAGTTTCGACGGTTACAATTGTTTCTAAGGGTTAGTTCCAGACGGATTTCTCGGTCTCCAAAAAATAAGTGATTTCTGGGTCACCAAAAAATAAGGAGATAATTTTTCAGGTTCGAGCTCGGCACCATGCAGACTAAGTTTGATATTTAAGTGAAGAAGGATAAAAAGGCAGACTCATTATCCGCGAGTTTCTAAGGTTACAATTGTTCCTAAGGGTTGGCTCCAGACGAATTTCTTGGTCATAAAAAAAATAAGGAGATAATTTTGGGTGTTTCAAGTTTATAAATGGGGTCATCTGGATTTTTCCTCTTATGTATTCTTCATTCTATGGTGGCATTAACTTCTGGAGGTTTAATGATGTTTTATAGCAATGAGGTATTTATATTTAGCCATGGCAGAGAACGTGCTAGTAAACTTCTGGGGTCAACACCACATGATCAATTAATAATCCAAATATCAGATTCATTTTCTGGACTACTTTTATTTGCAATTGGATTTTTCTTGTTCATGGTTGCATTTATAAAGGATAGAGAATTCCATGGATTCTTTGCTAAAGGATGTGTTCTTCTTCATATTGCTATGGCTGTTTGGAGAATTTACTTTGAGAGAAAACTTGAAGAGGATCTTGGTCGTGATTGGTTGAGACTTGTTGTTGCTGACATTGCTTTAGGACTTTCTTGGGTTTTCTTTCTTGTTTACTCTTGGAGAGAGAAGTATGATTAGTCTTGGTTGAGGGGCGTGCCCATTATCTACCGAGTTTCGAACAGTGTGTAACTATGTTCATTATTCCTCGAGTTTCGAACGGTGCACTACTGTGATCATTATCCACCGTGTTTTGGACGATGCGCTGCTGACCTTCAGGGATTTCTTGTTATTGAAAATAGTTTGATTAGTCAATGTAGAGGGCGTGCCCGTTATGCACCGCGTTTTGAGCGATGCACTACTTGTCCATTATCCACCGAGTTTTGGACGGTGTGTTGCTGACCTCCTGGGATTTCTCGGTTATTAGAAAAAGTTTGGTTAGTGATAGAGGGCATGCCCGTTATCCTCCGAGTTTCAAATGGTGTGCCACTGTGTCCATTACTCATCGAGTTTCGAACGGTGCACTACTGTGTGCATTATACGAAACTCGGTGCACTACTATGTCCATTATCCATCGAATTTTTGACGGTACGCTGCCGATCTTCAGGAATTTCTCGGTTATTAAAAAAAGTTTGATTAGTCTTTGTTTGCGTATTTACATTTTTATTCACAAGACGACAAAATCCGTTCTTGTTCAAGTATCAGTCAACTGCGTCTCAATTCCGAACTAGTTGAATTGCTTGGGGTATATATGGATATGATTGTGTGATAAGAAGCTACTTTGCAAGTTAAAATTTTGAAACACAAAAAAGATTGTGTTTCTCTGCTTCAATCTTGTACAATACTTTCTTCTTTCTTTTTTTTTTTTTTTTTTGTGTGGATAAGTTTGTATATTACTTCCTTTTTCTCCCTTAATTATCTTTGATGTAAGTTTTCTTGATAGTAATGAGAATTTTTTGTGATCTCCTGAAGTTGGGTTCTGTAAAAAATTTATCTTATTATTTTCCAAGACTCTTCGGCACAAGTTGGAGCAACGGTAAAGTTGTCTCCGTGTCTTCTATAGGTCACAGGTTCGAGTCGTGGAAGCAGCCACTTTGCATTAGTGTAGGTTGTCTATATTATATCCTTTGGGGTGTCACCGTCTCTCGAATACTGCATAAATGCGAGATGTTTTGTGCATCGGGCTGTCCTGACTCTTCAGCAAAGACATAAACTTGAAATGTAGAACAATTTTCTGAATTTTTCTATAGAATTATATTATTTATCTAGTAAATGATTTTATTCTTGTCAGCATTGAATGAAATTAGCCTGCTTTATGAATATTCAATTCAATGAAAGTGTCTTTGATTAATACAAGAGCCTATGACTCATTCCTTAGGAATCTTTAGTTGGGTCCCTTTTTAGATCAACTCAGTCGGTCAATTGATTTACTTAATAGATGATCAAATTCTGGATCAAATGGATAGAATTTCGATGTGTCTTTTTCACTATTCAAACTTTGGTGACACCCGTCACAATCCAAGCCCGTGACCCGTATTGTCTATTTTGGGGTTAGGCCCGTATGGATTCGTCTTTTTGTGCTACGTTATCTCGAGATCCAATAGCGCGCATACCATGTTAACTTGTGTCATATCTTATAATACTTCTCATTTTTCTCTCCGCTTCCAATCTGGGATTCATCTAAAGTGACATTTGTACCCCTTCTTCAAAAACTTGTCAGCCTAGAATCTTGCCAGTCTTATTTGTCCCGCCCTCATCAGTCCCACCCGCCGTCGTGGGCATCATACTTACCCCCTGTGGACTCAGTGTTCTCGTTGAGGTTTATCCCACCATCGTACTGAGGGAGATTCGACTTCGATACTATATTTGTCACGATTAGACATCAAACGGACAATACGTGCTATGGACTTGGATCGTGACAATACCCTTCCATCAACCTCATCCATAATATTTTCTATATTAGATCCTCCAAAACTTAGTGCTATGGATGTCATGTTTTAGCACGTTAATTGCAAATAGTGGAGTAACTGTTGATATGCAGAGAGTTTCTCGAAAAGAACAAATGAAGTTAAAGGATAGGGTCAGTGGCGGATCCAGAATTTTCAAATCGTGGGTGCTCAACTATTTTTAATCTGAAAATTGCTACTGAGACTGGGTGCTCGGTTAATATATTTATATAAATTTGGCAGAATAGCCTAATTGGCACTTGTACTTATGTCACTTTGTCATCCCGGTCCCTCTATTCAATGAAGTTTCATCCAGACACTTGAACTCAGTCTAAACATGTATTTTAAACCCCTCTGACCGTTGACTGAGCTTATGTGTCATTCATTTTGCTGAGTCAGAAAAATAAGTGGTTACACGCTCTAAAAAGGAGAGTGGATATATTTATTTTGATTTAAAAATAATAAAGAACAACCATAAAAAAGAAAAAGAGTAAATTAATTTCCCAACCCAAGTATCTCTACCCGTTTCCCAACCCTTCCGCCTTATTTCACCCCGTTTCTCCCCGTCTTCTTCTCCCCCCTCTTTCCTATCGTAACTCTATTTCTCCCCGACCTTATGAAAAGAAGAACCACCAACTAGAAAACGTTTTGTGTAACTAAAGTCCAGTAATTAGCAGGTCTAAGCAATAGGTATATAATTGAAAACAAAGCAAGAAAACAGGACGCAAATAATCAATTGATGAAGAAGAAGAAGAGTCCAATTATTACCTGCAAAATCATATGTCTAAGGATAGAGGCGCTAGATTGAACAAATTGTCAAATCGCAATTGGAAATTGCTAAGGCGTTCTGAGATACTACATTCATAGATACACGACGTTAATTCTTAGGGCTTAGTAACGCTCGATTATATCCATATAACACCTCTCCCAGCTTCTTGCTGCAAGGAAATTATTCCGGAAAGGTTCTGCAGTATCTGAATTTTCATCTTCGTTCTAAGGAGAAGAGGTTAAATAAGGAGTGAAAAAGGGAAGTTGAAGGGTGGTGTTAAACTGTTAATGGCGCTAGGCCGAAATGGGAATGGAGAAAACGATGATTGGCCAGCAATTGATTTTGGGGCTGCTTGGTTTATTGAGATCCCCAAAATGCGACTTACTTACCTTCAATCTCTTCAACGTTTTAGCCAATACAGCAACAATGAACCTAGCTTTTCGTCTTAAGGATTTCTTCAAGCTCTGAACTTTTATCTTCAATCGCTTCTTCAGATGCACTTTTCTTAACTTTATATTCCAGAAAGAAGATGGTTTTTTCTTGCTTTTCCCAATTACTTTTTCCCTTAGGTATATTAAGTCGATGATGTGGCATTGATTTATCTGATGTGGACATGATATTTTCTCCACGTCAGGCGAGTGACCAACAGGTAATGGCGAAGGGGTTTAAAATACATGTTTTGACTAAGTTCAGGTGTCTGGATGAAACTTAATTAAATAGAGGGACCGGGATGACAAAGTGGCACAAGTATAAGTGCCATTTAGGCTATTCTACTAGCTTTTTATACAAGTAATAGTACTTGTCTCTAAAAGTAATGGGTGCTCAAGCACCCATAACTTATAAGTAGATCCGCCACTGGATAGGGTTGGGAAGGAAAGTGAAAGGATGGGATACAATAATGAAAAAACAAGTGAATAGACAAGATTTAATTATCTTTTATTGTTTTAATATTGGCGTACTTAAACTTGTATCGATTTGTAAAGCCGATACATGAACTTATATTTTTCCCATTTGAACACTTCAACTTGACGGAATGAATACTAATAAACACATTTGACCATTGACCAAGCCTATGTGGAAGTGGCACAGCTGACATGACTAAATTGTGTGCAAATCACGCGTGAATAGTTTTATTTTTATTATAAAAAATATTAGAAATAGAAGAAAATATAAATAAGAAGAAAAAAGAAAAAGAAAAAAAGATCTTTCTCTCTCCCCTTCTCTTTTCCCCTCCCCTCCTACCTCTCCCATCTTCCCAAGCGAACTCCCCCGTCCTATAATTTTTTTTCATTTTCTACCCTACTTTCCCTCCCCTTTCCCGTTCTTTTTCCCTTTCTCTTCCCCATTCACTAAATTGCTCCTGCACAAGGATGGCAAGCACAAATCTAAAAGTAGTCCAAATTGTTATGCGTTGATTTACTGGAAAAAGAAATGGAAATTGAAATTTCTAGATACTCTTATGTCGTTTTCGTGAATTTCGGAAGCATTAGCTTGTCTCAAACTTGCAACAACTGCCTAGGTCAATACGAAATAAAACAAGGAAGCTACCAACATATCACAACAAATGAACAAAGCAAAAGAGAGCAGTAGAGCTCGAAAAGAGCAGATTGCTTAACACAGACTATATACACAGGCCACAGTTCAGTGCAAATACACTTTTTGAGCATGTCCCCACACACAAAACGCCAGACAAAATAGTCAAACTCACATGAATTCTTGCAAATTTGTCCAACTTATCTGAATTGAACAGAAAAAAGACGTAAAGCATCTCAGAGAAAAAATTAGGTCACTTTGATACCGGTGGCATTTAGTGAAATACTTTGAAATAAATATTTGTTGGCTTTTTGGATGATTTAGGTTGGTGGAACAATAATTGATTTTACTGGAAAAATGTGGGTGAAGGGGGGAGTGTGTGATTCGGTGGTAGGTAATTATGATTTGAATATGAAGCTTTCATATAAGAGGAAGAAGATGATGGTGAAAATGGCTGAGGTTTGGAGTTGTTGGTGGACTATTGGGTGTGTATGGCGGAGAAAAAAGAGAAAGAAAAAAAAATTAAAAATTTTAAAGATTAATTTTTTAAATAATATAGGACCCACAAATCCACATGTCATATAATAAAGACCAACACATACGACATGTCATTCATGTCAGAACGATTGGCGAACACGTTCAACAGAAAGTGTTTATTAGTATTCATTCCGTCAAATTAAAGTGTTTAAATAGAAAAATATAAATTCATGTATCGACTTTATAAACTAGTACAAGTTTAAATGGCGAGGAAGTCATTACGCCTTTAATATTCTACTTTGACCTTTAAACCACAATATGGATAATTTCCTTTTTATACGGATGTAATCTTCCTTAGTTTCTTCTTGAAATTAAGGAACCTGAATTTCGTTGTAACTTTTAAAATAGTAAGTCTAATACGTACCCAAACATAGAACTTTATCTCTTGCCTATCTGGCTTTGGTCGTATGGTAAGTGCATGACAAGTATGAGGCGTTTGGACATAAGAATTGTAAAATTTGAAAAAATTATGAAAAAAAATTTCAGATGAAAATGGTATTTGAAATTTAGAGTTATGTTTGGACATAAAATTTAGTTTGGGTTGTTTTGAAGTTTTGTGAGTGAAAATTTTGAAAAACAGCTTTTTGCAGTGTTTCAAATTTTCGAAAATTTCCAAAATGCATCTTCAAGTGAAAATTTGAAATTTTATGAACAAACGCTAATTTCGAAAAAAAGTGAATTTTTTTTTGGAAAAATCTTCCATCAAATTTTATGTCCAAACGGGCACAATGTGCGAGTTAGATACATATCACAAGTCGAACTCTATTGCAGATAAAAACTTATTATTTCCTCCGTTTTAATTTATGTAATATCCTTTGGGATGCAAACTGGGCTGCCTTTTTAATTTGTGTGACACATGTTTTTTATTAGTTTGTTCCAGAAAAATTGATGTATTTATATATTTGGAATTAGCTTTAACTTTAAACTTTTTATTTTACCCTTAATAAGAATCCATTATAGACACAAAAATATTATGGCTCCACAAAGCTTTTACCCCTTAATTTTTTAAGACCACATAAATTGACACAGAAACATTATGAGAATCAAAAATCTTTTTTCTTAAACTTCATACCGAGTCAAACTACATCTCATAAATGAAATATAGGGTTATTGAAAATCGAATCGTAACATGTTAATCGAATCGCAAAAACGGCTTATTAGCTTATTATATCGGGTTATCGGAGTAATGGGTGGTGAAAGGATTGACATTTTATAATTAACGGCTTAACGGTTTAGGGGCGGATCACTCAATTTTCTTATCGCATAAACCATTACCCCGTTAAAAATTTTTATATTTATACTTTTACCCATATATATTTAATGTATGATTGGATTTGATGGTAAGTAACAGATGTAGACCTTGATGTATGATTGGATTTGTTTGATTTTCCTATGAAAATGGTATTTAAAATCATGTTGGAGAGTGAACCTCACATACGCAGATGATTATTCTTCTTAATCAGGCTACCAATATCATCAATCCGTCTGATCTCTTATTGAATGGCTAAAAGATTGCTACATTTATAAATCGATAATCGATAGCCGGTAAGCCAAACCATTAACGTAAATATTCGTCTGCCGACCAATAAGCGCCCCTATTGAAACAGATGGAGTAGTGTTTAGTGGAGAAGAATAGAGAAATGGACCCACCATCGAGTTTTTAATCATGTGCCATGTCAAAAATTTCTCAATTATCAAAAAGAAAAGAATAAAGAAGATAAAAGTTACTCCAATATATTCTTCTAGAGAGTATGTGAGCACATTGTCAAGAAAAAGTGAACAAAAAAAAGTTATGTGGGGGAAAGCATCAAATTTTGTAACTTTAGGGGGACTTTGTCTTTTCATAGAAAAAGGGAAGGAATATGTCTAAAAAAGAAAGATTCGGACGCGTTTGGCACATTCCTAATAAACGTAGCAAGTTATTTGTCCACAAGAGACATCCCAAAAACGCCGTCCTGCATTCAAAACGCCGGCGAAGAACAACGGAGAAAAAGGTAAGGCAAAATTAAGCCCTTGAATTTAAATTAATCTGATTTTCTTGTTATATTATACAAATTAATCCTTGAATTTTTGTGTCTATGTGATTCACCACTTTGATATTAGAACTCAAGCCTTGTTGATTACTCTGTTATTTTTCGATAAATCAAACTGAATTAAACAGATTAAGCAATCTATTTGCTGAATTAGAGAACGAACACATGCTATTCTTCATTTTTTGCATTTTTGAATTCGAATTATTTTCTTTGAGTGAGGATGCGTTTAACGTCTAAATTGTAGTGTCTGGGTTGAAAGAGGCAGATGCAAGATTTAAACTCTATGGGTTCGACTTTTAAGGTTTTTAACTTTTAACTCACACAACAACAACAATAACCCAGTAATAGCCCACAAGTGGGATCTAGGGAGGGTAGTGTGTACGAGAGACCTTACCCCTACTCCAGAGGAGCAGAAAGGTTATTTCTGATAGACCCTCTGCTCAAGAAGACGAAAAGAGATAGTAGATCAGTAACAACAACAGAAGCCAGAAAATAAAGACAAGCAATAATGATAAACAATAAGAATGGTACGGTACTACGAACACGAGGAAGAGCAGTCTAAGTCAAAACACTATCAGGCTAGCCCCACACCCAGTACGAAGTAGAAAAACGCTTAACTACCTCCTAACATTCAACCCTAATGCTTGACCTCCGCACCTTCCTATCAAGGGTCATGTCCTCGGAAATTTGAAACCGCGTCATATCTTGCCTGAACTCATTATATTTTTAAATTTATGGGTTCATATCTACTCTATGTTACAATACTAGTTAATTTGTATGCAAATTTATGCTCCGCATGAAAAGTACTGGGTTCAGATGTGAATTGTTTGTTATCCAAATGGCTTCTTCATATTGCCTTTCCCCACAAAAGTTATTGATTGAAGACGACTCTAATTTTTAACGAACCTCTAGCTTTAGTGAACTCATAATTTGTGTTAGGATACTTAATATTACAAAATGTTGGAATGATATATTAGGCCCAAATAGAGATATTAATTATTCCCCGGGAGAAAACTATTTCTACTAGTATAATCTATTTATCATATGGTATAAATTTATATGTAAAAGGTTTCAAAAATACTTATACACACACTCAGATGTGAGACTATTTTGTAATGATATCAACTCGGAAAGGATAACTAATAAGGAGAGTGTGTGATTTTTTTTTTTGGGGGTAAGGGGGGGGGGGGGGGGGGGGGGTTCTTAGGGAAAAAAGTTAGGAAGTNTAGGCCACTATCCTACCATCGAAAGTTGATAGGGCAGAATTTGAATGATGCGTCGCCGGCACGATGGCCGTGCGATCCGTCGAGTTATCATGAATCATCGCAGC
The DNA here is from genome assembly GCF_001879085.1 of Nicotiana attenuata. Lineage (NCBI taxonomy): Eukaryota > Viridiplantae > Streptophyta > Magnoliopsida > Solanales > Solanaceae > Nicotiana > Nicotiana attenuata. Next base: position 2,683,634 of record NC_031996.1, on the reverse strand, counting down.
AACGGGCAGAGCCCGCGTCGACCGTTTTATCTAATAAATGCATCCCTTCCAGAAGTCGGGGTTTGTTGCACGTATTAGCTCTAGAATTACTACGGTTATCCGAGTAGTAGATACCATCAAACAAACTATAACTGATTTTTATGTTCTGAAATTGTTTGCTACTGTTGAACCTGCTTTGATACTGTGTTTTGAAATTGTTTGCTACTGTTAAACCCGGTTTGATGCCGAGTAATTTGCTCTTGTAATGTTATCTGGGGTGGGGGGAGGAGGAGGACGGGAGGGGAGGAAAAAGTTGATTCTGCTCATGGAATCCTTTATGTTCTGAAATTGTTTGCTGCTGTTGAACATGCTTTGATACTGAGTTTTGAAATTGTTTGCCACTGTTAAACCCGGTTTGATGCGAAGTAATTTGCTCTTGTAATGTTATCTGGGATAGGTTTCCAAATGTAAAGGGAAAAGAGAAAAATTTGCAGGTTTTAGAATGCAAAAGAAAATACTCGTAATTTCGGTCACATCTTCTATGTTTAGGTAACATAGATAATCCTGATAGCTACTACTGATGGCATCCAAATTATATATACCTTTGAATTTTTTATTTGATTAGTTTCTCAACTAATGATAATTGAGGAGACGAATCGAGAGCATGTTGTTTAACATTGAATTACAACAAAGAAGCTAGAGCTTTGCCTTTCATAGAGTAGGAGAGGGGGAAAAAACTGAAGGTGGCAGAATCCTAATAACTGTAATCTTCTTCTCAACTTATTTATTAAGGATTGTTGTTACGCATTTGAAAATGTAGTTTCTGTCAGCACCTTTTTCTTTATTATTATATTTTTTAATCCCCTCCCAAATTAGGAGGATCTATAGTGTTTCCACACTTCCCCAGCGTGACTCGAACCCAGGACCTAATGGTCGTGGCTGGAGGTGCTTTTACCAACTGAGCAAGCCTCACTTGTCATTTTTCGTCAGCACTTGTTATGCATCTTCTTCTGGTCTTTTTGTTGTTTTACTTCTGTTAGTCTCTATTTCAATGCTAAAGCATAATCTTTCATTTCTAACTCCTCCAGTATCCTTCAAAAATGGGTGGACTGCCAATAGAGAATACATCTACAGCCATATCTTTGTCGCAAGTACCAAAAGATCGAAAATCAGCTGCCCCTGCTGTGCCTGATTCAAAGCCAAAGAAGAAGATTTGTTGCGCTTGCCCTGATACTAAGAAGCTGAGAGATGAATGCATTGTGGAGCATGGTGAATCTGCTTGTGAGAAATGGATTGAAGCTCATCGTAAATGCCTTCGAGCTGAAGGCTTCAATGTCTGAAGCGTAGCAGACGGCCTCTGAATAGACAAGCGGAGATACAAAATTTTACGTAATGCTTAGTTTTGTTTTGGCACCATACAAGCTCAATTAGCTAAATATTTGCAGGTCAAATTTGTTTACCCCAAATACAGGAATAAAGCAAGGAAGTTCTGCAAATTGATTTGTTGGACCAGGAAATGCGAGATAATTCGTCTTGATTATTTGAATTGTGAAGTACATTTTAAGAATGGAAATTAGTTCTTTGCATCATTGCTTTCATCTAACTATGAATAAATAATAACAAATGTTTGGTACGAAAACGGTATTAGTGGTTTGTTATATATATTACTGTGGAAGGAAAGTTAAGTGATGAAACTACAATGCTTTCTGTCGGTTTGATTTATTCGACTTTTTGAGTTTGAGTTGGACTAAACAGGTAAGATCCACCATTGATAACTAACGATATATTTGACTGAATGTGGGTATAGTTGATGATTAAGAGCCCGTTTGGATTAGCTGATTTGAAGTAGCCGATAAACATTAGGTGCTGAAAAGCACTTTTAAGTGTTGAAACTAATTTATGTGTTTAGATACAAGTGCTGAAATTGATAATAAGTTGTTGCAGTATTTGATAAAAAAGTGCCTATAAGCTATTTTTCTGTTAAAATGACTTGAATAACCTTAGAATTGTTTACACTTATAAGGGCGTAATTTTTTCAAAATTTTAGATTCCAGATCGATTCAAATTACAAAATATTCTATTTGTCATTTTATTTTAAATACAATTGTGATTAGATAATTATGATAAATACAATTTATTTTATGATAAGCATATAGTCATAAGTTATTTATAATTAATTAAATTGACAAAAGTTTCTCAGTAAAAAATAAATCTAAATAGAATAAAATATTTGAAGAGAAACACCGTCTTCATCACCACAACACTAGAAAGCAATACACCAAAAATTTGATATGTCCTCAAATATTACATACAGTTCAAAGATTAATACACAATCACATAGATACAAATATGCAAAGGAATAGAGAATTTGCTTACCTCAAATAGTCAATGACAATTGCAGACATGAAGAGGCAGGGGTCTAGGTTGAAAAAATACGTGAGGCAGTGAGTATCGGTTAGGAGTTTTCTTTTGAAGGGAATATTTTAGGGATAAAGTAGTAAAAATCTTGGTCAAACTTAAAGTGCTTATAAGCTAAAAATTCATAAGTTAGGGGTGACCAGCTTATGGCTTTTGGCTTATTTTTTGCTTATAAGCACTTGGCTTATAAGCACTTTTAACTTTACCAAACACGTAGATAAGTCGAAAAGTGCTTATAAGTTAGTTTGACCAGCTTATAAGCTTAGCCAAACACCCTCTAAGTTCTTTTTTATATTCCATTAGGTATCCGTCCATTAACTTTAGAATATGTCACATAACCACTAAGGTCGTTTGGTACGAGGGATTAGGGATTAAGACGAATTTATCCAACATTAGGTTGGGAAAAAATCGCGCTATAACTAATCTCGGCATTGTAGTATTATTTTAAGGGAAATTACCAGCTATGTCCATTTATAAGTAGCTCATTACAAAAATTGGCCAATTGATAAAATATTACTAATATTAGCCAAATTAGCCAATTAGCTATTTGTAGCAAAAAAAATATCAAATTTTTGCTTTGTTTTGAGTGGGTGTTATTAGAATAGATTAGGCACAACTTAAGGAGCTTGAATCTCAATTTTGGGATGACTTGGTGAAGTTTTGAGATTGTTTGAATTGAAAATTCGAAGTAAAAGCTGAAGATGAAAAAAAATGATGTGTATCACACCGTGTATCATTTGTGTATCACATATGTATCATATTTGTATCAATTGTGTATCACATGTATATCCATGTATACCTGTGTGTGTGATACATGCGTGATACATGTTTGATACATGTGTCGCAGAAGACTTTTTTGAACTCGATTTAAGTACGAATTTTGATACAAAACCAGTCCAAATCACCTCCAATCTTCCTCAAATTTTGTATATTGACTTATCTACATATTTTCAATGAATTTCAACTATACCCATTGAAAAAATTTCTTTTTTGTTTAAATTTTTGGAATATTATAGATTTTTGCATTTCATCACCTTATTTGCTACCCCGTCCATGAAATTTCCTTTCCGTCTTGTATCTAATGTTGCTAATCATGCTTAAAAATATGGAAGGTGATTTATGTGATTCTTTGAGAGAAAGAACCCTATTATTTGGTTTTTCAATTTTTGATGGCTAGTTTTGGTAAGTCTATGACTAATGGCTAGAGGTTGGTAAGTTGAGATTTATTTGGGACATTTGTGTAAGTTCCCTTATTTTAATTCCTATGGGAGGGTGACATAACTAATTTCGAGATAATTAATCCTAAGATAGCTTATTTCCCAACCAAACGACACGACTGCAGTGAGGTGGATAGAATCCTTTCACCAATGAACAAAATCGGGGATGCTTTCCCTTTAAATGAGTCTTACGTAGCGCGAATCCAAATTAATTAGGCCACAATGTGAGTGCCGGATGGGAATCCAAAAATTAGAGAATGTGTGTTGCATAAATTAACATATAATACGAGACGAAGCAGGAGAAACGAGAGTCATTTGTGATACTCCCAATTTATTATTCACCTTAGCTCGTTCAGCTAAAAGAGAGACCTTACCGTTAAAAACTTTTACCAAAGTAAGGTTTGAGACAGCAATTTCTATATTGACCCTGTATGGATATAGTAGAACCAAGAGGTGGCAAAATGGTTAAAAAGAAAACAGTTATCCACCCATACTATCCATTAAAAATGAGTTGGATATAATGAACTATTTAAAACAGATCGAATATGGATAAGAACCATATTATCCACTTAGAAAATAGTTAACCAAAAGGATAAATAATGTGTTCAAAATAAAGCCTTAAATTGGAATTCCTCAAATTTGGAAGACTAGGCCACAAGTGATCACATTCGAGAAATCATGAATAACATGGATATCCATATTATCCGCCGGATAAACCGTCTTTTATCCGTCTCAAATACAGATTGGGTCGGATAATTTATTCGTTTTCGACCCGCTCATATCCGACCCGACCTAACCCGCCCGTTTGCCACACCTAGTTGAACCCAACTATTAACGGAGGGTAAAACTGGAGGGTGAAACTAGACATTTTTACAAAGTCAGACAAATCTGGACCTTTTCCCATTATCATACTATACTCGAAAAGAGTTAGAAAAGCAAACAATCACGTCACAAGAGCTAATGTCTTTAGCTGGAAATATAACCAAGCACATCTGCTTAAACAATTCATTGCGTATAAATTTCATTACAAACAGATGAAATGAAAATGGATAAAGGAGAACAAACACACATTTGCTACAAATAAAAGAAATAATGTAAGCTTTCAACTTTCAAGCATACTAGAAAGTCCTCTCAAGCTATTATAGTCGTATTAGGTGGAAAGTTCAACTCAATAGAGATTACAATACTTACTGCAACAACAAAGAAAAAAGAAAAAGAGAGTACCAATAAACAAGGGATAAGAAAGCAAACGAAGTTTCTGAATGAGATCTAACAAAGACTAACTACATTGCCAATTACAGAACTGAGCTTCCAAAGGCCCAATAAACACCTCAAAGTAATTCATGAATAGAAGAACCCCATCAATGGGTGTATAATAAAAAGCGGCCCACGATAAAATATGAAGGACTCAGAGGAAAACCATGGTTCCTACCTAAGTTACTCCAGGAAAAAAATGTACTGAGCACTCAATATCGAGCAATGTCCTGAAGGCAATCATAGAAATGTGAGATTTGGATCTTTTCTTTGCCAGAATAGATGGCTTCTGCTGTCCCACCATGTTCACCTTGAGCAGCCATTTCGACAACCATGTATAGTTTCTTGATGGGCATCTGTCAGAAGACAACACAAACAAGAGTTATTGACCAATCCCTATCATGCGCCAGAAATTTCAATTTCTCAAGCAGCGCCAATATCAGGAGGCGATGAGACAAATATGAACTACTCGTATAGGGAAGAGACATGTATGGAAAGCGTGCTTGTCTAATAGACGGAGCAGAGCTTGGAAACTTACGTCATTTAATGCCTCAGCAGCAGAATCAACATCATCGTTTGAGAAGACATTAAGTTGTTGTAACACCTGCAAATAACATCAAAACATCAATACTTGGGCGATATAGAATGGCGATGCCATTAGGTCGAACATCTCAGTAACTGCACCAATGAACTAGAGTTCAAGAGTTCTAACTCATCACCAAGGAATTTGGTAGGACATCTCCAATAATTGAACCAATGAACTAGAATTCAAGAGTCAATACATATACTAAGGAAAAACAAAGTATACAGCCTACTGATGATGAGAAATCTTCTCAAATCACCAACTCATTTGCTCCACAGTTTGTTTCAGACAAAAAGTAAAATGGATCCTGAGAGTCAATAGATAAAGATATATTGAGAAATTTAGTGGCATCAATGACAAAAGCCACTGTTTTGTTACACCGTCAGAATTCACAAGCTATTATTCAGTAATCTTCTTGCCACGGCGATTCTGGTTCAGTGGGAGGTGAAGTATTCTTTTGTAAGGAGTTTATTGGCTACTAGCACTCTGGCAATACCTAATTGTGATGTCCTAGTTAAGCTTTTCTGCACCTACCTGCTCTACAAAAAAAATAGGATTTCCTTTTTCCTTTGAACATATGGCATCCAATATAAGAATTTATTTGGAGTTTCATTGCTCTTCAGTCTTCACAGTCCAACTAATATGGTTTGACGTAAGAGATGACTATCTACCGTTTTCTTTCATATAAAAGTTCCATTCTTCATGTTAGAACTATGGGCAATTCAACTGGAAAATGAATTTTCATTATGAAACATCAACATCTTGGCAGTTTGGATGCCCTCTTACCTTCTTGGCATCTTCTGTCTTTAGTGTTGGAACATGGTATGTGACTGAGAAAGCATCACAAAGGCCAACCGAGTCCAAGAAACCGGCCTCACTAGTAGTTCCAATCACGAGAATTTTTTTACCCTGTAACATGAAACCCGCCGCAAGAATCATCAGCAAAAAGCAGTTGCATATGTAGCCACAACGTAATTAAAATCCAGCTCATAAAAAAGCAGTAGGTCATCATCAGTATGTGTCTTGGGCGTTCTAGAACCTCGGTGTCTAAGTTTATCTGTACTTTTCTTCCAATGGAGGCAAAAATCAAAACAACTAGAGGACTTGATGGGTTCAAGATAGAAATGGGAGAAATTCTTTCACACACACACACCACCCCAAGAAAAACTTTACAAGGCATGTAGGTTCGGCACAAGACTCTTTAACATTGATTTGGTTTTCAGCTTCCGCGCAACTATTATGTAGGAATTAGTCAAGTATCAAGAGCGAGAGGTCATCGCTTCATGGGTGAAGCCACACGTTTCAGATATGTTTGTGCTTCAGACAATGACATGCAAAGTGTTCTGAATGAGAAAAGGTTGATTCTTTGAATCTCAACTTTGAAGAGTTGGATTATATTGGCATTATTGTATATTGTATATTGAATTTAGTTATTTAACTGAAATGTGATAATTATAGTACTAAGTTCGTATATGTATTGAATTTTTTATTTCCTGTAAATTGAGCACTTCACTTTAAAGAAGCGTGTCATTTTTCGCTTCAAGCCCCGTGGACTTCATTGCTTTTGCGCTTCTCTTGTAAAAATACTTGGGTGGGGGGGGNNGGCATTATTTTGAAGTCACCACATAAGCATTTCCAGAAAACCTCTTAAGCATTCCTTTCTTTCCTTTGCTTTGATACCCTTAAGTTATCTGATGCATGTCCATGAGCCTTTCCAACCCCCACACGGGAGTGGGAAAAGAAGCAAACAGGCAATTATAGTACCAAATGAGCATCTTGAAATACAATACTGAATAATTATGAAGAAATACCTTAGGTGGAAGCCGTTTAAGGAGCACCAACAGTGTTTGAGAAATCAAATTTGAAAATCGAGGGCCAATTGCAACATATTCCAGAAGCCTGCACAGGTACATGCATGATAAACACATCATAACGCATTCGAAGGCTATTTATCTAGTATCAGAAAATTTACCTTTCAATGCCATCAAGGACGACTATGCTAAGTGGTGACTTGTACGCATCCTCAAATACCTACCACATATTAGCACAAGACATAGTTAATAACTAAAATGCAAGTAATATGCACGGGTATTTACAAAGTCATCTATCTTTTAGCTGATCATACTAAAGTGATGTACAAGGTTAACGTGTGTACCTTTACTATCTGAGCACATTTGCTGCTTTCACTGAGCCCAATCATAGTTTCAGCAGAAATCTAACAATCACAGGGAAAAGAAGCGATAAGAGATGGGTTTAAGAGTGAGAATTTGTAATTAATCTCCAGAAAATGTACAAGTTCCCAATATTTAGTAACTTACTATCTTGACATAGGGAAAATCACTTTCAATTCCAACTGTTGCTGCCATTGCAGTTTTGCCACTGTCCAAGGAACAGAAAGACTCAAGATAAATGACCACATAAAAAACAAGAATAACACAAGCTTCTACCTTCCACTTGGGCCTTCCAGAAGACAAGTAATGAGGGGGCTCCCCCTGCTGACTTTAACTTGTTCTGCCAATAGCATAGTTCTTCTGTAGATGTGTTGATGTCGTTCGCCACAGTCCACAATGCCATTAAGTCTGAAAAATGTTAAGAGTCGTTAAGCCACCTTCATGCAGCAAGTTAAGCAAAGTTATACAAACCTTAAACTAGACTCCAGTGGTGACAATTTTATTCAACATCAGTTATCATTTCCTTACATATATCCAAGATCCGACAGACTAGTTTCTTCACTTAAGCCACCAAGAACACATATACTTCTCCCAACTATTGAACTTTATGTCTCTCCCACCGTAAGCCCTTCATACTGACCCCCCGTCAATACATAGGAGACAAGTACATTTAGCATCAACAGACTACATCCCTTTCTCAGGAAAATTTTGTACTAAACGTTTTTCTTCTTTTTGTACTGTCAAGCCCAATAATCCTACAAGCATTGCATGAGAGCTAACCTTGGAGAAAGAAAAAAGGACTGTACAATTTAGGAAATAGATTTTATTTAACTTGGATCACGAAATACTACCAATTGGCTGCACACTAGGAACAGGAAAACTAACCTGCAACGTTCAAGGTCATCAGTGGAAGCACCAAATGCAGGTCTTACTTCACCAAGGGCATGCAAAAAGTCATCCATAGTGACTTTTATACTCTCCTCATCCACTGGTTTAGTAAGATCATCCATGCTTAGCTGCCTGTTCAATGCAAAGGATACAGCACTTTTGACTACACCTTCAAGCTCAGCACCACTATAATTTTTTGTCCTTGCGGCTGCATGCAAAGGAAAATGAGGGAAAACTCTAAGAATTCCATATAACCACTCTAGGTTAGTAGACTAAACAAAGTAACAGAAGTAACTCACAGAAATAACACAGAAACACCTTCAATTCAACATTATATCTTTGAAAGAAAAGTCAAGTTGAATCAGGGATAGAAGTATATAACAGGATTTTAGTACTATCATCATCTATTTTAAAAGAACCATATATCAAAAGCCATCATAACATGCTTGCTGTGGTGACCACATACCAAGTTCTAACAAGTTCACATCTGGGGAAAGAAAGGAATTCTCTTTCATCTGGTTTGTATGAATCTGGAGAATTTGCAGTCGACCATTTTCATCAGGAAGGCTTATCTCCACTTGGACTTCTAGTCGTCCTGGCCTATATCAATACAGAACTTAATAATGCACCATAAAACATTACTTAATCTCAAAGAAATAGACACCAAAAACATTTGTATAATTCAGCAACAAAGAAGACAAACATGACACAAGAGACCATGGTTACCTCATAAGTGCTTCATCAAGTAGATCTTTCCTATTTGTCATTCCAATGAGCAAAACATTATTCAGAGATTCCACCCCATCTATCTAAAGTGCAAGAAACAATCAACCAGATTGAATCAATAACAGCTAACAGCATTCTACTGTTGTCATATAGCCACTCTAATCTCTGCAAACACAACTAGAAAGTATTGTGCATACCTTTGTAAGAAGCTGGTTAACAATGCTGTCATGTACACCAGTTCCATCTCTAGTTGATCCTCTAGACTGCATAACAACAAAAGCTTCATATTAAGAAACTAAATAATACAGAATCAACTGCAGATGAATATCGTGATAAGGTAGTGAATGGATCCGCAAGCTTGGTGAACATTTGCTCACGTACAGAGTGCATTAACACAAAATGACTTGTAACAATGCCGAGTATCAATCAAACAAGTAGACTGCAGACAACTTAAGAGTATACCAATCAACTAAAGCAACAAGCTAAGGATAACTTATTTAGATTCAGTAGTCAAAATGCTGATATTTACATCTATGCAACAAAATTAACATCTGGAACTTATTGCCCATGGCAATATCCCATGGGTGAAACGTGTATTGGTACACGACCCACTCCTACAAACTTCTAATTTTACAACCAGCAGCTCGTATAAAAGCCTCTGAAGCACTTTCTCAGAAAGAAAGAAAAAAAAAGAGAAGCCTCTGAACCAATATCAGAAAATCAAACGGGATATGATCAATGCACGGGTAATAATCTCAAAAAATCAAAAAGAATTCAAGAGGCTCCCACCTTACAGATTGCATCAATCTCGTCAAAAATGATAACATGCAGTTCACTTTGGTCACCTGGAAATACAAAAACGACAGATTACAATAACAAGTTTAAACCCCAACATCTTCACTTCCATGATAGCTCCCTTACCTTTGGTTCTTTGGTCCTGCTCAGCATCAGCAAACAAATCCCTCACATTTTTTTCTGTTTCACCGACGAACTTGCTTAATACTTCTGGTCCATTGACAATCTACAACAAAGAAAAACAAGAAGCAGATAGACAATCAAGATAGCCAAACAAGTAAAACATTGAATATTGCTTACTTCCAGAGCAACAACGATAACAGGGAGAAAATAAATGATTAGAGCTTGCATGAACCTACCTTTGGTTCCTTGCCATTTAGCATTTTTCCAATCTGGCGAGCCATTAGAGTCTTCCCTGTACCAGGAGGTCCATAGAGCAGCATTCCCTTGACATGCTTGATACCAAGCCTGAAAATCAATTTCATCGCAAAGCCAAGGACAAGTGAGGAATTAATCGTACTACATCTTGTCTTCAGGAAACAAACAAAACTCCATGAAAAGAAAAGGAATTTTAGTTATCTAGCAAGAATTTTCCATACTTGCTGGTCACATGTGGAGGGAAAACCCTGGAAGCAAAAGCTCTTCGAAATATATCAGCAAACTCTGCACTCAGACCACCTATACCCAATGATTGAAGATTGAATTCTTTCTGTCTAAAGATGCTGCTGCTAGCAGCTTCACGCTGGTTGACAATCTGCATTGAAGTCAGTTGCAGCAAGAAACAAATGAAAAGGACTCCAATAAACATGAAGGAAGCCATTATCTATTGGCAACTTTTTGCCTCCAGTATATTACTTAAAGACAGAAAAAAGTAACCTTTATTCCACTAGAGTTTGCAGCTTCAAATATAATGTATGTGTCAGCTGAAATCATCCCTCTTTCTATATTAGATTTTTCTTGCCCCTCCACAGTAGCTTGATTCACAGTGAATATATAACCATTGCCATGATACTCAAATGTCACCTTTTGCCCAGTTGACATAATCTGCATAATGAAGTTAACAATTCATAAATAAGTTACTTTCACCAGAACTATAGACTTGGAACATCTGCTGCAGCTTAATTGGTAAGCCTAGGAGCTAGAGGTCCACTTTACATCATTCTCTAATAGTATTTTAAAGGCAACACCATACTGGAGCACCAACACTCAAACAGCCTAGTGATTCCCAGCTATTTACGTAGACACCTCTAGATCCTCTGAACCGTGCCCTAGTCCACTAGAAAAGACAAAGTATCCTAGAATTTAGCAAGATTATTTCGAGACCACCACTAGACCACCCTAAGACTCCATTTGTTTTTATTAAGATTAAGATGTCTCAATCAGCATGCACATCTGATTATTAAGATATTGTACATGGATCAGAACACTGGATAATTAAAATTGCTTATTTTCTCACATCTGAATGTAGATAATATATATTTAATTAAAAATTAATGTATATGGAATTCAAATAAATTAATAATAAATACTTATCCACTAAATACTAGATAAATATTAATTTACATGGTGTTGTACAAATTGTTTAGAGACAAACACTGGAGTTTAAATGTTTGGAGACAGACTCTGGAGTCTAAAGGTTTCAAGTTGAGCAGGACCAAGACATAATACTTGGAGTGCAAGTTCAATGACGTGACGGGGGAAATGGACTGTGACGTGAGGCTTGATTCACAAGTCATCCCCAAGAAAGGGAGTTTTAAATATCTTGGTCAATTATCCAAGGAAACAGGGGGATCGACGAGGATATCACATACCGTATAAGGGCGGGATGGATGAAATGGAAGTTAGCATCTGGCGTCTTGTGTGACAAAAAGGTGCCACCGGAACTTAAAGGCAAGTTTTATAGAGCGGTGGTTAGACCAATGTTGTATGGGGCAGAGTGTTGGCCAATCGAGAATTCTCATATCCAGAAGATGAAAGTAGCAGAAATGAGGATGTTGAGGTGCATGTGCAGGCATACTATGTTGGATAAGATTAGAAATGAAGATATTTGGGCAAATGTGGGGGTGGCGCTCATGGATGATAAAATGCGGGAAGTGAGGCTTAGTTGGTTCGGGCACGTGCGGAGGAGAAGCCTTGACGCTCCGGTTAGGAGGTGCGAGGTCTGAGAAGAGCTAGAGGGCGGCATAAGAAATATTGGGAAAGGTTATCAAGCAGGACATGGCGCGACTCCAGCTCACCGAGGACATGACCTTAGATAGGAAGGTTTGGAGGGCGAGTATTAAAGTCGTAGGTTAGTAGGTAGTTGAGCGTTTTTTCTCAGAGGCGGGTCCAGGATTTGGATATTACGGTGCCAAGCTAATCGATTTGATCAACTTGAGCTTTGATTCGAGTTGTTCATCTTTTTATTTATATGGACATATTGATCAAACGAAAAAAATATGATAACTATAACTAATTGACGCAAAGCATAAAACTTCCAATAATATTACTAATATAAAAAATATACATCATCCATTTAAAATTGTCCTCGACGAGTTTTCTTATTCTGAAAATGGTCAATAATCGCATCATTACTTATGTTTGGAAATACATCACGTACTATGTAACAAACTAAACAATCATTTACATTTTGATCACCCATGCTATTCCACTTTTCATTCTTTATCTGCTTCATGGGTGAGAATGCTCTCTCCACCGTTACAAGAATACAAGTTACAATTGGTTGTTGGAGGACGATAGAGATGCCGAGATGGACGGACGAAGCAGCGACGCTGGCAGCAGGGAAGTGAAGATTAGCAGTGGCGCTAGCGAAGGGATGGGAGTTGGACAATGGTCAAGGGTTTTTGACTTTTAGTTTGGACTCTGATGGGAATTGGGAGTGAGAATTTTGAGAGGAAAGGAAATATCTTTTGAAGTTTGAGTGGAAAAAAAACAAATATAAGTAAGAGACAAAAAAAAGGTCAAAATTTACTACTCTAATAAAGAAAGATATAGTCAACAATAATTAAAGAAAAACATTAAGGAGAACAGAATATATAATATACTAGTATAATATTTGATGATCCAAAACGTAAAGTGATGCAGCAAGCTAAAAAGGTTAAAAGTGCGTTGTCTCGGCAGTTCGATCCCTCGCCTCCAAGGAGGATTTGTCAGATGTTTGCCACTAGCACCTTTTCATCTTTTGGTACCCCGGGTGGCACCCAATATATTTATATTATTTTGCAGATATGCATACATATATAGTTAAGGTTTCGACCAAAGCTTGCGGGTGGTGTACCACCCCCACGGTGATCTGCCCCTAGTTTTTCTTCCCCGTTGGGGGTGTTAGGCTAGTTGTTAGTGTCTTGCTTTAGTTTGATAGTGGTACTTATTGTGTACGTATTGTTTTTCTGCTCCGGTTGCCTAGTACCTTTCCATTGCTCAGATTGACAATACTGCCTTTTCCATTTTTTTTTATTTTTTTTATTTCTTAGGTTGCTGGCACTGTCTTCCTGACATATTGTTGTTGTTACTGTTCCATTGCCTCTTTTTCATCTCCTTGTACCGAGGGTCTTTCGGAAACAGCCTCTACTCCCGGGGTAGGGGTAAGATCTGCGTACACACTACCCTCCTCAGACCCCACAAGTGAGATTATACGGGGTTGTTGTTGTTGTTGTATAAATTGTTTCTTTGATGAACCGCACTCTAAAAGCTAACGGCAAACTGGTGGTGGTGGTGGTCGGCCATGATGGTTGTAAGGTGGAAGCTAGTGGTCGTGGTTGGTCGAGGAGACCGGAGACGGTGGTTCTGCAGCGGTAGACGGCAGTGGTGGAGTTGTGGTAACCGAAGGTGATAGATGTATGATGGTAGTTGATGGTGACCGGCAGTGGAGGTGGTTGGTAGTAGTGGTTTTGCAATGGAGGGTAGTGGAGAGGTTGTTGGTCATTTGGTCTTCATTTTGTTGATTCCACCCGACATCCTCAAGGCAATTCCATATTTATCTTTTGATTAATAAAAGCAGACAACAGACATGAAAATTGTAAGATGCATAAGTCCAGCCAATATAGTCATATATATGTCAGTCATTTTCTCTCAAGCGTTCATTAATGTGAAGTGGACACTAAAACATGGATATGATTCAAAGAAAAAAGTATTTAGTATAAAGTGGAGCATATTTGTAATAAATTAAATTGATTAGCAGAAAAAGAAAACAAATACACTACGTTTTGGTTGAAGTTTCATTATATAAGGACGCCGTTCAGCCTTACTTATCTTTTTTTATCTTTGGTTCTTTTTTTTTTT